>NC_135713.1:168034053-168336178 GCF_964656455.1 Halichoerus grypus
TTTGTCCCTTGCGTACGCTGAACTCAATCCCACCTCAGGGCCTTTGCATTCGCTGTTCCCTCTGCCTGACATGCCTTTTCCTCGGAAATTTAAAGGATTCATTTCTTCTTGACAATGAAGTATTTCCTGAATGTCACCCCCTCTGAGAAGCCTATCCTGAACACTCAATCTAGAGCAGATACTCTCACCTTCTGTCTACCACATCACCTTGCTATTATTTTTCTATTCATCTGTTCACTTGTTTATAGTCTAGACTCTAGTCTGTAAGCTCCTTGAGAATAGGGATCCTGCCTTTCTTGTTCAGCTATATATCCCTAACACCTGAAGGGTACCTGGCACATAGTAGGTGCTCGATTACAAATATTTCTGGAATAAATGAATTTACAAACGAGTGATAGCATTATCTTTATAGTAAACCCATGAGTTTGGTGCTAGTATCTCTATTTTACTGGTGGGGTTACTGAGGCTCAGAGAGGCTAACTCACATCCCAAGGTCACACAGCTGATAAGCGGTAAAGAAGAACTTGAACCTGGGCTTTCTGACACTAGAGTCCTTAACCGCTGTGTTATGTTGGGTTCTCCGCATTTAGCATGGTGCCTGTCACATGCTTGTTGCTTAACATATCTTTGCATGAACAAGCGGGTAAATGAATGCATAATTAATGAATGATACCTACTGTGCCCTGTTCCCCTCTCCAGGTTGGAGTTGGGAAGGAGTTTTCTTGCTTGACTCTTTTTCTGAAGCCGTTTTTGTCGGTGGGGGTGGAGGGAGAGGGTGGGCAATAACGCAGGCCCCAGTGACCACTGGCTCTGCCTCCCTGCCAGGTATGAGTGGTTCCGTGAGCTGCAGCTGAAGTGGTACGCCCTGCCTGCAGTGGCCAACATGCTGCTCGAGGTGGGTGGCCTCGAGTTCCCAGGGTGCCCCTTCAACGGCTGGTACATGGGCACGGAGATCGGGGTCCGGGACTTCTGTGACGTTCAGCGCTACAATATTCTGGAGGTAACAGGGCCCGGCGGGTGGGGCCAGCTGCAGATGTGGGTCCGTCCAGGGGGTTCGTGAGGACCAACTCACCCCATCACTCTGCCTCTGCAGGAAGTGGGCAGAAGGATGGGCCTGGAAACGCACAAGCTGGCCTCACTCTGGAAGGACCGGGCTGTCATTGAGATCAATGTTGCTGTGCTCCACAGCTTCCAGGTACGTCGTGTTCTGTGAGTCTAGAGACTTTCTGGTCAGAAGGTTATCTGGTCCAACCGCTCATCTCATGCTTGGTTCTCCCCTGACAGCATTGTCCATTTTTTATATGCATCACACTAGTATTGAGCACCTAGTTTGTGCTAGGCGCTGGGGATGCAGACAGATAAGCCCTCCTACTCACACTGGGTCTTCTAGTGTAAACTTGAATGCTTCTAGCAACAGGCAACTCCTTACCTTTCAAGACTTGTCCGTCCCCGAGCTTGAGCACTGAATCCTATTCCCTCTCCATTTCTCAAGGACTTTACTCCTAAAAATTCTGCCCCCCTTCTTCTGTCTCATCAGTGTCTTCCTCTCTGCTGGATCATTTTCAGCAGTGACCAATAGGCTGTAACAGGTCCCATCTCCAAGAAAGAAATGACCAGCTAACCAAATAAGTCCCCCAGCTACTACCTTGTTTTCCTGCTTCCTTTTACAGCTAACCCACTGAAAGATCTCACTCCACATCCTCGTCCTCCAGCCACTCCAGTCAGACTTCTGTCCTCCACCGCTCTTCTGGTCACTCTGGAATTCTTGCTGTTTTCCAAACTCACCAAGATGGTTCCCACCTCAGGGCCTTTGCACTTGCTTTTCCCTCTGCCTAGAACACCCTTCCCACAGATCATCCCATGACCCCCTCCTTCCCTTCATCCAGGTCTCTATGATCGCCTCCTTAGAGTTGCTCTTCCTGACCACACCATGGAAGACGGCACCCTTACCCCACCTCCATCTCATCCCTCTCTCTTCTTCAACTCTGTCTTTATTTTTCTTCATAATTCTTAACTAGCTCCTGACATCACATAGTACATCTACTTCATGCCTTTCTTAGGGCTGGGCCTTGTCGCTTTTATCCACTATTCTGTCTCTAGAGCGTAGAAGAATGTCTGGCCACTGTAGATACGGGAAGAAATATGTATTGAATGAATGAGAGCCCGTGTCCACACGAGCAGGGGCTGCCCTTGTTCTGCTGAGCGACGGTACGCACCCCATGGGCCCGCACACGGGTTAGTACTTGTGTGGGACTAAGCCTTCTGGTCTGTCTGGTGCTCTTACTCATATGAATGCTCCCCTTCCTGTTGGGAAGGAGGCAGAGGATGTGTGAAGATAGTACCGTAGAGGCTGAAACCGTCTCCCCAAAGCTGGCAGATGCCCTGAAAGCCAGACCACTAGGAAGACAGTCCTTTATTCATTCTGCAAAACGTATTGAACATTTTGCATGTGCCGGGCACTAGGCTTGGCCAAGGATGTGAGTGGTGAACAAAATAGACAAACACCCTTTCCTTGTGGAGTGGAGTGGGGAGTTGACATTAAACAAACATTGGTGAATATTTACAATTGCACAGCTTCCCAGGGCTGGTCACCCCATAGGCAGGTGAAGCTTGTGATTGATTGTTGTGCGGGGGTCTGAGGCAGAACAGGAAGAGCCCCCTGGGGATGGCCCAGCTCAGAAGGACCCTGCTGCCCGTGGACCACACATCCTGACTCCTGGGGGCTCTGTGCACCAGTCCTGTCACTGCAGGATGCAGATATGTCCTAGAAAATCTGCTGATCCTCAACTGTCTCTGATCATTGCTGACCACATCCCTCCACTGCTAGAGAGTCTCCAGGACTTCCTCATCACCCTCTTTTAGGATAAACTTCCTCATCTGTAAAAATGGAAATAAATAGTAGGACCTTCCTCACTAGGTTATTGTAAGAATTAAATGAAAATGTATGCACAACACTGAGCTGTGCTCCCTGGTCCCTAGCGGACACTCAGTAGGCCTTAGTCTTACTGTTCTTATTATTTATGATTACCGTCATCAGCTTCTGAGCTTACAGTTGGTCTGGCACCTGCTTGTAGATGTGTAAGATTGAGAAAGACCCGATGAGCCCTCCATCAGCAGGCTGCTCTTGGGCCTCCCGCCTTGGCTGGGGCAGTGTCCACCTCCAGGAATGCCCACGCCCTGCCTAACTCTGCCCATCTCGTAGGACTTACTTCTGCTTATGGGACGCCTGGGTGGCTCAGTCAGTTAAGCATCTGCCTTGGGCTCAGGTCATGATCTCGGGGTCCTGCGATCGAGCCCCATGTTGGGCTCCCTGCTCAGCGGGAGCCTGCGTCTTCCTCTCCCTCTGCCGCTCCCCCTGCTTGTGTTCTCTCTCTCTCTCTCTCTGTCAAATAAATAAATAAAATCTTAAAAAAAAAAAAAAAAGACTTGCCTCCACTTAGAAGTAGCTTCTGGAATCCCCTCCTTCTCCCCCAGGCCTGTGTCTGAGCTCAACCCCCTCCATCCCCCAGCAGCACCTGCACTCTCCTCCGTTATATCTCATAGCAGACCACACGGACAGCCAACTTCCACTGCCTCCCCTCCTTAGAATATAATCTAATGCGGAAAAGGGGCCTTGCGTTCACCTGTGTAATACTGTGCCTGACGCACTGCCCCAGCAGACAGAAGTAAGGATGGCAGCTAACGCTTACTGCGCATGTCCTGTGCTTTCAAGGCTTAGTGAGGTCCAGCAGCTAATAGCTCAAGGTCACACGGCCAATAAGAGGCCACGGTTTGAATCATGACATTAAACAAATGTCTCTTGACTCGATGAGTTGCCCCAGACAGTGAGGGGTGTGGCTGCCTCTGTTAGATCATTCCAGGAAGGCTCAGACCCCTTGGCTTTTAATTTTAGGATGTGGGACATTGTGGTGATTTGTCTTCCGTACACTATGGTTCCCCCCAACACTCAGTCCTCTCCAGAGATGTCTAGTTCCTTCTTGGCTGAGAGAGCCATATTCTCAGAGAAGTGACTCCTGGAACTCTCTACTAACAAGTGGCAAGAAGACTCCGTGGTTGTATTTATCAGCATCCAGAGGGAGCCATTTGTTGGGAGTTGGGGGAGACTTATAGGTGTGGCCTGAGAACTGACACTGTCCCTAGAGGGCCGAGGGGGGGCCACCATGTGACCTGTGGGCCCACCATGGCTGTGGTGATTTCTGGAGCTCCTTAGGAGGCTCCGAAAGTGTCTTCCACTTGGGTATTTATTTTTAGCAGCAAGGAGGTAGCCAGGGGCAATGGCTGTCCCATTTTACTGAGTGCCCGGCCTTTCCATCTTGGGAGCCCTGCAGCAGACCGACCGTGCTCCTGACTCCCCCATCCCTTGCCTCAACCCCCCCTCTTTGCCTCCTTCTAATTCAGAAGCAGAATGTGACCATCATGGACCACCACTCAGCTGCAGAGTCCTTCATGAAGTACATGCAGAACGAGTACCGCTCCCGAGGGGGCTGCCCAGCCGACTGGATTTGGCTGGTCCCCCCGATTTCTGGGAGCATCACTCCTGTGTTCCACCAGGAGATGTTAAACTATGTCCTGTCCCCTTTCTACTACTACCAGGTAAGGCAGGGCTTTCCTCTCCTGTCTGTCTTGGGAGCTCAGGGGTGGAGAGAGTGTGTTTGTAGGTGTGTGTGTGTGCATGAGCGTGCATGTGCACAAATGCACGCATGTGTATGCTCACTCGTGCAGGACCCACGGGGAAGGGTCGGGGACACAGAGCCCTCTGCTTTTCAGGCTGTAGTCACGGATGCTGAGCAGCGTTTGTTCCCACAGAGAGTGGGACTTCAGGAAAGACCTTTTATTCTACCTTCAGGGGCCCATTGCTTTGCTGGGGCTTACACTTCTGAGGCTGACCACCATTACCCCCACCTGTAGAGAGTCAGAGCCCATCATGGTGAAGAGCTTGGCTCCCGGGTCAGAGACACCTGCAGGCGACTCTGCCACTTCCTAGCTGTAGGATCTTGGGTGGGTCTTTTCACCCACGTGAGCCCTGCTGTTCTCATCTCTAAAAGCCATGAGCATTATTAGCTCCACGATAGGAGGATCCCACAAACTGGTGGATGCCCAACCTAGAACGCACTCTATCACCGTTACCTGTTGAAACCAGTTCATTTTTTGTCAAAAAAGGACTTTGGTTTGATTTGGGGAAGAGCTTCCTTACTTTAAGATGCTAAGTAGCAGCTCAGGGTGACTCTTTGCTGGGGACAGTTTGTACCCGCTATGATAGCACCTCCTTTTCCTCTCAAAGGAGGAACCCAGTTTGGACTCTACATCATATGACCTGCCTAGTAATTAGACACTAAAACTGGAAGCGAAGTGGGGCCTCTTCCTTCTGGGGGGACACTAATGGAGAATAAGCCAGCAGACCCCCGGTGTGGGCAGGCTCTAAGCTGGCCACTGGGGCTGTAGCTCCGAGGGAGACAGAGCCCCAGTCCTCCCCAGTGGGGCATTCAGGGAGCCCCGCCTCACAGAGGGCACGAAGGGTCCTCTATCTTCCTCGCATCCCCACACCAGAGCCGAACCAGGGCCCACCTGCCCTCACATACGTGTGCCTTCCTGTCTGAAGGTGGAGGCCTGGAAAACCCACACCTGGCAGGACGAGAAGCGGAGACCCCGGAGAAGAAAGATTCCGTTCAAAGTCTTGGTTAAGTAAGTGGGAGCAGCTGGTGCTGAGGCCTGAACGTCAGCGTTCTAGGCGCTGCCCTTCTCGGCCTCGACGGGCAGGGAACCAAGAGACATGGAGATCTTTAGGGAGGATGGCTCACAGGGGTCCAGATGCCAAGGGGGATCACCTGCCGCCATTGGCCCAACCTTCCCTGTCCTCCATTCTCCCCAGGGGCCGAGTAGTGGGTTGAGCGGGTGAAGGGAGGCGAAGGGCCACGGGTCAGGGTCAGTAGCTGGTAAGAAACGTGCATTCCTTTCCCTCATCCTGCCACACTTTAAACACTGTCCCTCTCCTGTTCTCCTGGGGCCCCCATGTTCCTCTGGAAGGCTGAGTCAGCACAGTGTCTGTCTGTCTGTCCACACAGAGCTGTGCTCTTCGCCTCCATGCTGATGCGCAGGACCATGGTGTCCCGAGTCAGGGCCACAATCCTCTTTGCGACGGAGACAGGAAAGTCTGAAACGCTGGCCCGGGACCTGGGGGCCTTGTTCAGCTGTGCCTTCAACCCCAAGGTAGCCGGCTCAGCTGGACATGGGCCTTTTTTCTCTGCCTGCGTACAGACAAGTTGGCAAAAGTTAAAATGGTTGTTCTGCTCCTGAATGTCCCAGAGCCTTGGATGTGCTGATCGTACATTGTAAATTTGTGACAGAAGGATAGGTGTGTGTCCAGGGATTCCCAAATTTACATAGCACACAACTTTTCCATGGTGTTCCAGGGAACACAGTTTGAGAAATGCTCTCCTAACCCAAGTTGCAATATCCGTGAGCTCCTGTAGATGGATTTTATTCCTATTTACTCAACACCTTCCCTACAGGGCACAGTGCAAAACGTGAAGGGGGCAAAGGATGAATAGGAAATAAAACAGAACCCGAGGGTGACTCATTCATTCTGTCAGTGTTGGATTTTATTCTTCTTGGAGACCTCCCACATCACGTGGGCGTGCGTCGAACAGGGAAGCAGTGACACGTGTCACCTGAGATTAGCTTCAGGCGAAGCATTCGGATCCCCAAGGCATTAAAGGATCGTCATTTTTGTAACGCGCTCATCTCATTTTTGTGGAAAACACGTCCACACACTTCAGAATTCAAAATAGCAGTGGGAGCGTTTTGACTGGGGGCCTGCAGGGTTTCGGAGGCGAGCCCTTCCTGGCTTGTGGATGTGCTGGTGGTGGGGCCGGAGGATGGGGAGCGAGGTGTTCACGTGGGTTTATTTGACGGGGATTCATGGAGCACCCACCTCTGTGCCACGCTTGTGCTGGGCGTGGGCGGGGCCTGGGGGAGACAGGTGATGAGGGGGGCTTCTGGCCTGGGTGGGGGAAGGGAAGCACAGGGTGTCTGGGGACGGCGTGGAGGGCTGATGTCCTCCTTTGGGGCCCTGCAGGTCCTCTGCATGGACGAGTACAAGCTGAGTCATCTGGAGGAGGAGCAGCTGCTTCTAGTGGTGACCAGCACGTTTGGGAACGGAGGCTCCCCCGGCAATGGAGAGGTGAGTGGCCTGGGTCCCAGTGGTCGGGGGTGCCAGGGCCCGAGGGGGCCAAGGAAAGGATCTGGGCGATTCAGCATGTCCTACGGAGGACATTTGGAAGTGAGTGCTCAGATCACTCTGGGCTGCCCTAGCCCCAGCATTTGGCTGCCTTCTTTGTAATTATCACCATATGTATGTGACCCCTTTCCTAGGACATACTTTATATTTTTAAGTAAGTTGACCCACCTTTTTTAAACTCAAAAATTAATGTGTAAGGGAAACTTTGTATCATCCCCACAGATGGAAAGCCGACAAAAAATAAATCCAATGAAAGCCACAGTTCTTGAATTTTCGCTAGACACTGTTGCCTGAGCATGGCTTGCTTTGTTTTTTAAAATGAGCAATGGCCAAGTATTAGAGGTCTTCGGGCTCCAGTAGCTCCAAGCTGAGACTCTCCCTAGTTTTCGTAAAGACGATAATAATAATAGAAACAGGAATAACTAAAAAAAAATTACAGAAAAGAGAATACTGTCTTACCATATGATTTGACACTATTTCATATTTCACCTAAAATTATCTTGAGTTCCTTGGAAATCAGGGTTATCTTAGAGAGTACGGGACCAGTTGTGATTCTTACCAGGTTCCAAACAGGAAAAGAGGCTTATGCTCCATTAGGAGAGCCCCTGGAGATGCCGGGCCCTCTCTCTACCAGAGCTGGGTGGGGCTGGGCTATTCGGGGCTACAGGCCCAGAGTTACTAAGGCTGAACTGGGCCTTGAGCCCCAGCCAGTTGGCCCCACACATAAACTGACTTCCGTTTGTGGATCCTGAACTTTCTTCTGCCAGATGTGGCCAGTTTTGAAGTGGGCCACCAGAAGAAAAGTAAAAGCAGTGCTTTTATGAATCTTGTCCTGAGAACTCAGTGGTTCTCTCTCTTTCTAGAAACTGAAAAAATCTCTCTTCATGCTGAAAGAGCTTACCAACAAGTTCAGGTAAGGCTTTTCCCCACTCGCACTTGTCCAAGCCCTGCCTTATGGACCTAAGGGTTCCGGGACCTGGGTTCCAGGGAGGGAACTGGTTGTGTGTAAAGGGGGTCTCGTCCAAGATGTCCAGGCACAATGACAGCCTGTCCTCAGAGTGTGTCAAGGGTCAAACCGGGGAAACTAAGTCCCTCTCATAGGTCTGCAAGCTGAGCATAGGATTGGTCACGGGAGTTGGTGACAATTGTGGCTTGGGAGCTGGAGAGGACCTGAAGATGGCATGCACTGACCGGTCCTGTGCCCAGCTGGAGTGGGGGTGTCTGAGGCTGGCTTACAGGCCGGTCGTGCTACGTGATGCTTGCAGGGGTGAGCTCACTCCAGTCTCCATGTGTGTGTCCTCCTCGGGCAGGTATGCTGTGTTCGGCCTCGGCTCCAGCATGTACCCTCAGTTCTGTGCCTTTGCTCATGACATCGACCAGAAGCTGTCCCATCTGGGGGCCTCTCAGCTTGCCCCAACAGGGGAAGGGGACGAGCTCAGTGGACAGGAGGAAGCCTTCCGCAGCTGGGCCGTGCAAACCTTCAAGGTCAGTTCTTAGCTGGAGCTGCCCCCTCAGCAGGGACAGGGAGGCCACAGCCCATTCCTGTCCAGGACTTCTGTGCCGGGCATCCTGGGTAGCCTGACCCCCGCCTGGTCCTACAGGCACGGTCCTAGGTGTAGCCTGAGGGCTCAGGTCACTGCTGCTCTCCCTCAGCTCCCCCAGAACTCCACTTGAAGCATGCATCCCTGGGTAGGAGAAGAGGGCTGAGACACCTCCCATCCTCCAGGAACTTTGGTTTAAGATCTTTCCCCCTCTGATTACCCAGGTCACCCCTCGATGACTTTGCCTTGTTTCAGTCTCCCAGCCACAGAGAGCCTGGGGACAGGACCATGCAGTGGAGTCTTTGGACCTGTGTCAGAATCTCAGTAGGGCTTCGCTGCCTGTGGCCTGACGCCCCTGATTTAAAGAACTCCTTATTGGGGCACCTGGGTCGCTCAGTCAGTTAGGTGTCCAACTCTGGATTTCAGCTCAGGTCATGATCTCGGGGTCATGGGATTGAGCCCCATTTCGGGCTCTGTGCTCAGCAGGGCATCTGCTTGGGATTCTCTTTCTCCCTCTGCCCCTCCCTGCACTCGCTCTCTCTCTCTCTCAAATAAATAAAATCTTAAAAACAAACAAACAAACTCCTCGTGTAAGCAGAGCATTTCACCCAGCAGCGGTATTAAAGCACCAGCTTGAGTCGGGGCAGACCTGGTTCCCAGGCCCACACCGCCTGCATGTGACTCCACACCAGGAGCGTGGGAGTTATCCAACCTCAGGGGGTGGGCATGTGCGTAAAGTGAGATACTGTCAATATTAACATCCATGTGAATAGTAGTAGCAACTGTGTGCTGAGCCCGGCCACCTCTTTGAGTCCTCACAGCGGCCCAGTCTGACCCACGTGCTTAGTAATTATAGGAAGCACTTCACCGATTTGTAAGGACCTACAAAATGGTGGCCCCATTGATGGGGATGACGTCGTTGAGGATGACAGTGACCGTGGTTAACACTGGTCTGCTCCCTCTTCTTCCAGGCGGCCTGTGAGGTGTTCGATGTGCGAGGCAAACACAGCGTTCAGATCCCCAAGCTCTACACCTGCAGTGTGACCTGGGACCCGCAGCACTACAGGCTCGTGCAGGACTCGCAGCCTCTGGACCTCAACAAAGGTACCTTATGCGCCGCGCTGCACGGGCCCTTCCTGCCGGGGTGGAGGTCTCTGCGCCCGGAGTCTGTGGTCGAGGAGACCACTAGGACCCTCTGAACAGAGGCAGCTGGCCTAGGGCTGCCAGGCTCTCTCTCTTGTTGGATCCGAGAGCCTGCTGGGGTGCGAGGCAGGAGAGCTTGCTTCATCTCTGAGGGAGGCTGTTCAGGAGGAAGCCCCGGGCGGGTGGTAGAAGAAAGGGGAGCCAGCACCCACTGACGGCCTCCTGTGTGCCAGGCACTGGGCTGCGCTCCTCGCCCGCCCACTCTAAGCGAGCCCTGACATTCATCTTGCAAGAAGGGCCCAAGGACCTGGGCGCCTGGCTGGCTCAGCTGGTGGGGGCGTCCTACTCTTGATCTCTGGGTCGTGAGTTTGAGTCCCATGTTGGGTGCAAAGATTACTTAAAAAGGGCGGGGGCACAAAGAAACGAAAGCTTGGGGAGGTGAAGCAGGTTGCTAGCATGTGGCCAGGCTGGGATTTGAGCCCCAGCTGTCCAGCTCTGACAGCAGCCAAGTATTGTAAAAAACATCTTGTGGAGGCAATCCCAGGCTGCTCGACGGTGGCTGCTGGACGCTGGGCCTCCATGATTCCTCTTTTCTTGTACCATGAGTACAGGAGTTGTGTAGCTTTCTGCGTGTTTAGGATACCCCCAAGTTCAACTATGCTCTCCCACAGATGCCAGGCCATGGGGATGGCCTAGAAATGCCCCTCTTTGGGCACCTAATGCATTCCCCCTCCCCACCTAGCAGCAGCACAAACACCCCTGTTAGACCAAGTGTCTTTATTTGTGATTCAGAAACATGGCAGGGAAACAGCAAAAGAAAACTCTATCCCACCATCATAGCGGGACACCCCAGGGGTAGTGTCCAGGCATAACTGACTCAGACTCGGGGAGGCTGACCCCCGCCAATGCTTAAGAGCCACTCTGCCACTTCATCCTCTCTGTCCCCCACAGCCCTCAGCAGTATGCACGCCAAGAACGTGTTCACCCTGAGGCTCAAATCACAACGGAATCTACAGAGTCCCCAATCCAGGTAGGGGAGACTGCGGGGCTGCTTGGGTGATGTTCCACAGGTTTAATATAATGAAGGAAAGACCAGAGCAAGTCAGTCTTTGAAAGGAGAGAAGTGTGCACTGGCATTAGCCATGATGTCATGGGTAGGACCGACTTGGCCGGTAACCCCTGTGACCTCTGGTGCCTTTAGGTCTGGTCTCCATTAACCGTGGGCCAGTTTTCCAGCTTAAGAACTAGGCACCTGCTTTACTACCCGTCCTTTGTCACTAAACCCTTTCACCAAAGGTGGAGGGCGGGCAAAGAGAAACTCAAACCATTTGGCTCTTTCTTAAGAACTTCCAAGAAAATTTTTGGCAGGGAAGGACATTTCCCCGTCAGGAGAAACGAGTGTTAGGAATTCCCTGTTGGTTTTGTTTGTCTGTGCTGTCCTCCCCCATTCATTAGGAAAACTGGGCTTTGTTCCAATAAGAGCCAGATTTGTGCTGGGGACAAGGAAGTGTTTGTTCTAATGCCCACAGATCTCCAAGGGGAATGCTCTCTTTAGGTGGAGGGCGTGGTCAAGCCCAGGTGGGCTCAGGAGTACTGCCCAGGGAGGGGGCTGCCCACCCTCTCCCCACAGAGAAACCCCAGGCCCAGTGGGCACCAGGCCCTCTTGAGCACCCTAGCTCCAGGGGATGCCAGCAACCCGACCCGACCCGTGCTCACCGAACTGAGAAGGAAAATGAAAAGAGGGCACATTTCCTGGGGAAGTCGGCCCACCCATCAGGGAGCTCGGGAGGAAATCCTGGTGGCGTCACCAGAGGCTTCTTTTTCCCTTCTCCAGCCGCACCACCCTCCTGGTGGAGCTTTCCTGTGAGGACAGCTGCGGGCTGAGCTACATGCCCGGAGAGCACCTCGGGGTTTGCCCGGGCAACCAGCCAGCCCTGGTGCAAGGCATCTTGGAGCGAGTGGTAGATGGCCCTGCACCCCACCAGCCTGTGCACCTGGAGACGCTCAGTGAGAGTGGTAAGACCTCTGCACGGTGGCCCTAGCATCCCACCCCCCTCTCCCCACCCCGGCAGCCCCCCAACTCCGCTGATGGGCTGGTCCCATGACTGTGCTGTGGGCACCTAACCCTATCCTTCCTGCTGAGTGGGTGGACCACCCAAGCCCACGCTGATGTGATTTGGCCAACAGAAGGGATGCTTCTTTGGGGCTCTCTGCCCAACCCCAGAGGCTGGGGAGTCTCTTTCCCTTCATTCTTTTGCTTACCCAGCCACTTTTTTGTTAATGGATGGATTCATTTATTTTTGCATCAAAATTTTAACCAATTGGTCACATCTATATACTAGGCAGGCTCTGGGCTACAAAAATGAATGAGACTCAGTGTCCACACTCAGAAAGCTCACTACCTAGTACAGGAGGCAGATAGGCAAGAGTATTCTTCTTCTTCTTCTTCTTCATCATCATCATCATCATCACAGTAGCAGCTGGTATTCATTGGGTAATTACTAGATGCCAGCATTTTATAGGCTTTGTCTCTTCAGGCCCCACAATAAACATGTGTGTGCACTTTGCCTGATGACATAATGGAGAGATGTGGGAACAGTGTAAAAATGCTGAGCTTTGAAGGTTGGAGTCCCTGAGCCATCAGGGACTAGCATTACTAGCTGCGTGACCTTGGGCCTATAAGTCAACCTCTCGAGGCCTTATTTCTTTGTCTCTAAAATGGAGATAAGAGAGCCTTCCTCATAAGGTTGTAGTAAAGACCAAATGAGTAGATGCACATGCAACCTTCACCACAATTCCTGGCACCAAATAAATGCAGGAATGGAGGAATGTCCATTTCCTACAGGCTAATGAACATTTGTCCAGAAGCTCAGAGAAGGGGGAGTCTCCTTGGATTCCAAAGTGCATAACCCCCTTGCATGTTCAAGGCATTCTAACCTCACCCACTGAGGGTCTTATTTATCCCCACCTCACTTGGCCAGTGGGCAGGGGCAGACTGTGGGTGACCAGGAGAGTGAGACGACTCCTGGCCATCCTCACCTGGAAAAGACGCTGTCCTAGGGGGGCCCTGGAGCACCCCCTTCCCGTGCTATGGTGAGGCCCAATCTATGTGGGGAGCACAGCACAGTGGCGATAGGTACTAGGAGAGATAAGCTAACGAAATCAACCATCATGAGCCTCCCAGCCCATAGGAATAGCTCTCTGGCCTTAGTGATAATCTTGCCTCCAAAGAATGTGTACCCCTAAAGAGAGTGGCCACATTAGGAAAGTGGGCGTCAGAGAAGCAAAGTACAGCATTGTCTCCCACTGTCCAGGAGAAATGTGAGCGAGGAGACAGAGATGGCCTTGTGACTGTAGGAAGACAGATGTGGTTCATTCAGGCCTTGGGTCTGGATGAAGTAACGTAATAGTAATATTTTTACCCAATGTTTATTGAGCATGTGTGTACCAGACACTGTACTATTATATATACACCATTCTGTTCAATGCTCATACAAACCCAGGGAGACAGGTTTTGTTATCACATCCGTTTTACAGAGATAGAACCCAAGGCTCAGAGGGTTTAATCACCTAGCTATTAAGTGAGGAACCAGAGTTCAAACCCATGTCTGCTGGCTCCAGGGTCCACACTGTGACCACCCTGCATACTGACTCTTGGGACTCCCTGGGACTTGACACTTCGGGCTGATCTGCTGCTCACCCAGTACCTGTTGGTATAGCCCCAGGGGACTGTAGTCATGGGCTTTTCTCTAAATGAATAACTGGCCTCTGGGGTGTATATCAGTCTTTGGTGAATTTAGTCAGTGTGAGTCTGTAGTTCACCTATGGGTGTTTTGCTATAGTTCAGGTCTGAACCAGAGGGGGACTGAACTCTTGTGCATAGTTGATTTTCCAGGATCATGTCAACTTGGGTGCCCTTTGGAGGGCTGTTGATCGGCCCTCCCTGGCAGCCCTACCTCTGGGCACATGAACACTTTCACAATTCCTGGAGCTAGAAAGTCAGTGTCTCTCCCCTGCAGCTGTAGGGTGGAGGGTGTCTTCCCCAGAGGCCTCATTACCCTTCAGGAAACTGAAATAGGGCCTTTTTGTCATTCTGACTCCTTTTTTTCCCTGTCCAGGAAGCTACTGGGTCAGAGACAAGCGGCTGCCCCCATGCTCACTCAGCCAGGCCCTCACCTACTTCCTGGACATCACCACCCCCCCTACCCAGGTGCTGCTCCAAAGGCTGGCACACCTGGCCACGGAAGAGGCCGAGAGGCAGAGGCTGAAGATCCTGTGCCAGGTGAAGTTTGGGCCAGTGGGTGAAGGAAGGGCAGGGTCCCAGAGTCAGGGGGAGCCAGAACCCAGAGCTGGTCTTTAACCTCCAAGGGGGAATCCGACCCAGCTTCTCAAAGCGAGACTTGTCAAAGCTGGTGGGAAGTCAGTGTCCTCTCCCATACCATCTCTAGGACACAGTTGTGTTGAGTGAACTGAACTTTTCTGAGTGTCTGCAGGATGCTACCAAAGCATACTTTGTTAGAAATTACCTAGAAAAGGAGAGCCACTGTGTCTTGTCTTTGTGTATTCCCCAGACCTGGCATAAGCATGGAACTTAGGAAGTGCTGGAGGATGGATGGTGAGGATGAATGGAGACGTGGACACGAGAGGATGCATTAACTCACCGGCAACTTTCTAGACCCGTGCTTTTGCAAAAGGCACTGGGTGGCATCATTGCCATCATCTTTCTCAGTAATTATCTTGATTCCAGCCATTATCCTGTGGCTGCAGTGTAGTAACTCTGCACACATGCTCTCATTTCATTCTCATGATGTTCCCATGAGGGAGGTGACGCTGTCCTCACGTCACAAATGTTAAGGGATTGGGACAAGATCCCACAGCTAGTAAGGGCACCCAGTCAAGATTCGAACCCAGGTCTGTATAATTCCAAAGCCCTGTCCAAAATTAGATTATAATAAAGATTTGACTCCTGCCCACCAGTGGCTGACGGTGGAGTTCTGAGCACACGAATTAGATAAATGCTACTCACGGGCCTGAGTGCTTCCAGGAAAGGCACCCTTTTCTCTCCAGCACCCTGGACAGCGCCTGGCTCTTGGACGTGTTGGTTGGAACCAACGTGTGAATGAATGAATGAATGCTGGATTGTGACAGCCTCCTGCCTCCGTGTGAGCACGTGCCCTGAGTCACTCACACTGCTCTTGGCTTTCAGCCCTCAGAATACAACAAGTGGAAGTTCACCAACAGCCCCACATTCCTGGAGGTGCTAGAGGAGTTCCCATCCCTGCGGGTGTCTGCTGGCTTCCTACTCTCCCAGCTCCCTATTCTGAAACCCCGGTACTACTCCATCAGCTCCTCCAGGGACCACACACCCACGGAGGTCCACCTCACGGTGGCTGTGCTCACATACCGCACCCGAGGTAAGGCTTGGCAGAGGCTTTGGAGCAGAGTCCAACTGTGCTACTTACTGGGCAGCAGTTCAACATCTCTGAGCTGTGGTCTCCTTGTCAGTTAAAAACCCACCTCCCAGGGGCGCCTGGGTGGCTCAGTCGTTAAGTGTCTGCCTTCCGCTCAGGTCATGATCCCAGGGTCCTGGGATCGAGCCCCGCATCGGGCTCCCTGCTCAGCGGGAAGCCTGCTTCTCCCTCTCCCACTCCCCCTGCTTGCGTTCCCTCTCTCCCTGTGTCTCTCTCTGTCAAATAAATAAATAAATAAAATCTTAAAAAAAAAAAAAACCCACCTCCCAGAGTGTTAATAGCAGTAGCAGGTGTGTGGCAGAGATTACTATGAACCAGGTTCCAAGCAAACCCTCTGTATATATGTATTAGCGGTAACCCCATGAGATGGGGACTGTTTGCATTTTACAGGTGAGGAAGCTAAGGCACAAAGAGGTTAAGCCCCAGAGTTGCACTGTGAGCAAGTAGAGACCTGGGATTCAAACCCACGCAGTCTGACTGCTGGGTCCATCCTGCTTCACTCTGTGGTCCTACTACCGCTGGGACAATGTAATGAGATCACATGGAGAAAGCACCTAATACTTAGTGGGAGCCCAGTGATTCTTAGTATACCTGATAGTCTAGCCTGGGTGCAGGGTTGATGAGGCCTTGATTGCTCTCTCACTCAGTGATAGGTTTTTTCATATCTCTCTATGCTTGCCACGATGGTGGGCATGGAAACACGGCACATGTAGCTTCTGACCTCGTGGAGCTTCCCGTCTAGAGGGGGTAGCGAAGAGAGACTCATCGAAATAGACAGTTGTCATGATGTGGGTGCTAAGAAGCACGGGGTGCTATGAGGGCAGAGGTTAGGGGATGGGCTAACACAGACTGGGAGGTCCAAAACCTTGTCTACTTGGACTTGGCTACTGCACTGAATGAACCGTGCCCTTGTCCTGCCCTCTGTAACTGAGCATTGCCTGGGTTGGCAAAGCTGGATGCACAGCATGGTCATTCAGTTTTTAGACGATGGGCAGACTCTGCCTGCTCTGCTGGAGAACATCTTCCCAGGTCAAGTCTCAGTGCTCAGACAGCGAGAGGGGAGGTGGGTACATCTTGTGAGAGCCAGATCCCATTCAGAGGGAAAAAGGGACTTCTCAGGTTGGTTGGGATAGCTTTAAATGCTGGGCTTTGGGAAGGGAATGTAACCTGGAGCAAGTGGGGGTTTCCACAGGCCCAGGAGGGGCCCCCAGGGAGGAAGGGTGTCAGAGCAGACTATAGTGCTCAGGAGGCTGTCCATCACTCAGAGTTCCTACCAGCAAGGGCTTTACCTCATGAAGACGGTGGCGTACTGACTGCCATCAGAGCTGAGTGGTGGGCTGGGAGGGTCCCTGGGGAAACTCTTGGAAGGAGCATTAGAGTAGGAGTCAGGGAAGCTGAGCTGTCATCTGATTTTACTGCTACCTGAGTGACCTTGTACACATTCCTTCTCTGAGACTGTTTCTGGAGTGGCAGAAGGAGAAGCTGGCCCACTCTCGACACACCTTTCAGCTTTCCCCAGCTCTGGCTGCATAGAGGGTGGACCGCAGAACAGGGAGAAGAATTGCCCCCTCCCTAAAGCCCACAGGGAGCCTGAGTGGACACTCCCAGGAGTCTTATTGGTCTGGGGGGAGCCTCTGGGACAATTCACCCTCTGGGATAGGGAGGGTGGGGGATGATGTTGGTCAAGTCTGTGTTGTCCTTGCAGATGGCCAAGGTCCCTTGCACCATGGTGTCTGTAGCACATGGCTCAGCAGCCTGAAGCCCCAAGACCCAGTACCCTGCTTCCTGAGAAGGTAAGCACCCTCTCCACTCTGTCCATTGTGGCACCACTGGCCCCTGGGAGTTCTGGTTTGAAAGGGAGGGATCTGGGCCCTTGAAGAAGGTGCTGGGGTCACACTGGGCCTCTCCATTCTATCCTCTGGCAATAGAGCTTGGCCAGGTCTCCAGTAGGGACAGAGAGGACAGCGGTGGGGGGGCCCCAGAGTACAATGAGGTTCAGCCTTTTTCCAAAAGGAGCCCACGACGAGGTGAGGGTGTGCCTGGACAGGGGGAATGAAGCAGCCTCCAGGACTTGGGAAATCACATTTGAGCTCGTTGTCTTCTCCACCCCCACCGCACTACCCCCCCGCCCCACTGCACCCCCAGCTCCCCAGCCCTGTCCAGCGTGTGCATCCATCTCAGGGTGTCTGAGGACTGAGCCTCTCCCTCTGTCCCCTTCAGTGCCGGCAACTTCCAGCTCCCCGAGGACCCCTCCCATCCTTGCATCCTCATCGGGCCTGGCACAGGCATTGCCCCCTTCCGTGGTTTCTGGCAGCAGCGGCTCCATGACACCAAGCACAAAGGTACGGTTAGGACGTTCCCTGGCATCTCCCTGGGGCCTCCCGGGGGTTGTGCCACCGCCCACTCTCTCATTTGCCTCAGCCTGTGTGGACAAATGATCTGAATGCCCTGGGCCTCAGTTTCCTCATCTGTAAAGGGGGGGACAATACTAGATTTGCGGGCAGGAAATGAGAATTCAAGTCGGCTGTCTGTCCGGCAGGGCAGGCCTTGACCCATAGCTTGCCCTCTGGTGGCCACCCTGGTAACTGCAGCCCACTGGGTCTTGCAGGGCTCCAGGCCGGCCGCGTGACCCTGGTGTTCGGGTGCCGCCGCCCAGATGAGGACCACCTGTATCGGGAGGAGATGTTGGAGATGGCCCAGAATGGGGTGCTGCATGAGGTGCACACAGCCTATTCTCGCCTGCCTGGCCAGCCCAAGGTAAATACGGCAGCTGCCTGTGCAGTGGGGGAGCATTATAAGCCCAGACTGGTGGGCGCTCCCGCTCCCCACAAGCCCCTTGCTCTCCGAGCCTGCATCTGAGCTCTAAAACAGTTCCACACCCGTCACGGGAATGCATTCACTCTGCCAGGAGAAGAGACGGGCCCTGAGACATTGAGGACTAAACAGGGTCACACGGTGGGTTAGTCCCAGCGCCCAGCTGGCTGAAAGCCCTCGCCTGGGATACACACCTGCCTGGGACGACGTGGCCCGGGCACCACCACGCCCCGCTGATGGTCCCTGCTGCCCTCGGGGACACTTAGCCCCATGAACGTGGGGAGTCAGGATAGACGCTCGCCTCAGGCCTTGGGAATTTGTTCTATCTGGGCTCCTCCCAGACCCAGTGTTTTGTGTCCAGTGCTGGGGTTGCTGGGCATCTTGTGGGGAACAAGAGCAGAGGCTCCTAGACTTCTGTGTAATTGGGGAGCCCAGCGCTCTGTGCCCTGCTCTGAATTACCCTGGGGGTTCCACGAACGGTCTGCACGGAGAGGCTCCGGTTCTGGGGTGTACGCAGGTGGGCCTCAGAGCCTGGGCAGGGGAAGTGAGTTGACAGATGCCTCTTTGAAGCATGATGAATTCGAAGTCAATGCAGGAGCCTCACTGAATGGCCAGCTTCCTGAGGGCGGGGCGGTGGCCAACGTTCATCTCTCGAGCCCCAGCCCGGGCCTGAGCTGGGCAGGATGCCAGTGCCCCTCATCCTGAGCCTGATCCCGGGAGAAGGTTCTGGCTGGGAGGTTCCTCGCCAGGCAGCCCATCGTGCCCCTCGCTGCCTCCTCCTGGCCAGCAGACCTGACTGCAGGCTTCACCCCCGGCAGCAGGGGCCTGGATCCACCATCTCCTCTGGTTTCAGGTCTATGTTCAAGACATCCTGCAGCAGCGGCTGGCCAGCGAGGTGCTCCGCGTGCTCCATGAGGAGCATGGCCACCTTTATGTCTGTGGGGACGTGCGTATGGCCCGGGATGTGGCCCATACCCTGAAGCTCCTGGTGGCTGCCAAGCTGAGCCTGAGTGAGGAGCAGGTGGAAGACTATTTTTTCCAGCTTAAGGTATGGCAGCTGGTGTGCGGGCTAGGGATGCAGCTCAAGGCCACAGGAGGGGGGGGAGCCAGGACCAGGAAAGTCAGGCCTAGGGGAGTCAGGCTCAGGATAGGCCTGAACCTCAAGGGAAGCCTAGAGGTGGCCGAAGGTCCGAGCTAGATGGGCTCTTAGAAGGCCTGCCCATCTCTCCTGGTCTGGTTGTTCAGTTAAACAAAGGCAACACGTTGCTTGGTGACAAGACTCCTCAGAGCCTCTAACATGCTACCGTGCATCGTGACTCCTCAAGACTGGGAGAAAGTATGCAGCATTTTCCAAACGTATTTATCTCAGAGCCCCCATTTCCTGGAGCATCTTGGGGGAAAGGTACGAGGCAGGCTTGGGGAGCTGTTCGGGCAGTTCACGGCAGCGCAGGTGCTGATGGGAGTTAGTCTAGTGGGATTCAATTAAACTCTAAGCATGACAGTTGTGAAGGCAGATGGCTCATGAGTGTAGGTGGGATAAGGAAGCTGGGGGAGCCCCAGGGCTCGTCCTGGCCTGGACCTGATGAATGAGAGGTGGCTGGATCAGCAGAGCTGACACCCTGGTTCTGTTTTCCCTTAAAGAGCCAGAAGCGCTATCATGAGGATATCTTTGGCTCTGTGTTTCCCTATGAGGTGAAAAAAGATGGGGCAGCAAGGCAGCCCAGCGATCCCAGAGTTCCAGCAGCCCACGGGAGAAGTTAAAGTTGCTGCCACAGAACTTACTGATGGAGCCAACTCTCGATTATCTGAGGTCACAGGGCCTGGGGAGATGGAAGGAAATTATATCCCCAAGCCTCATGTCTCCTTCCCCACCAAACCCGATACTTGACCTGCTACGAGTAGCAGCCTGGACTGAGTGGAACCTCTTGTCTCCTGTGAGCCCACCCTTCCCGGATAATGGAAAGTTGGGCCTTCCCAGGTCCCTTGAAGACTTAATCGGCAGTGCCAGGCCCAGCTGGTGGGTGAAAAGGATGGAACATTCTTCTGACTGCACCACTCTGAGTGACCAGGAGGAGGCGCTGTCGTGCTACCCTGTATTTAGCTGCCCTGTGTACAGTTATTTATAACTCTGTATTTTAAAAAAAAACAAACCCCAGTCTTTTCTCAAGGGCCAATTGGGCCTTCCCCGTATGACTCCTTGATGGAGATATTTATATGAAATGCATTTTATTTTAACCACATTGTATGTGTGCAGGGGTGTTTGTAGGGAAAGCAACTCTGTTCTACAGAGTTGGGGACTGGTGGGTGGTGCAACCTGGACCCAAATCCCCCACAGAGGGATATACTAGCTTGGCCATGCTGCTTCTTGAAATGGCCACCAGGTATGGGCGGCCTGTGGAATTTTGTGCACACCTGTAGACCTGTAATGGGGGGTGAGGAAGCTAGGCTTGCCTGTGGGGCCTTGGCTGTGTCTTACACGGGCGCACCTCACACAGGGCGCACCTCACCGGGGGTTCACCTCACATGGGGCTCACCTCACAGGGGGCTCAACGCACACGGGGCTCACCTCGCATGGGGCTCACCTCACACAGGGCGCACCTCACTGGGGATTCACCTCACACGGGGCTCACCTCACAGGGGGCTCACCTCACACGGGCGCACCTCACACGGGATTCACTTCACACGGGGCTCACCTCACCCAGGACACAGCTTACACGGGTCTCAGCTCACACGGAGCACACCTCACCGGGGGCTCACCTCACTGGGGGCTCACCTCACATGGGGCTCACCTCACTGGGGGTGCACCTCACACGGGGTTCACTTCACACGGGGCTCACCTCAGCCGGGACAGAGCTTACACGGGTCTCGGCTCACACGAAGCACACCTCACCGGGGCCTCATCACCTCACACGGGGCTCACCTCACACGGGGCGCACCTCACACGGGGCGCACCTCACACAGGGCTCACCTCACACGGGGCTCGCCTCACGGGGGACGTACCTCACGGTGGCCGCAACTCACCCGGGGCTCACCTCACAGGGGACGCACCTCATACGGGGCGCACCTCACACGGGGCTCACCTCACCGGGGCCTCATCACCTCACATGGGGCTCACCTCACACGGGGCGCACCTCACACGGGGCGCACCTCACACGGGGCTCACCTCACACGGGGCTCACCTCACGGGGGACGCACCTCACGGTGGCCGCAACTCACCCGGGGCTCACCTCCCAGGGGACGCACCTCATACGGGGCGCACCTCACACGGGGCTCACCTCACCGGGGGCTCACCTCACACGGTGCCCACCTCACCGGGGGTACACCTCACGGGGGGGTCGCCTCACACGGGGTTCACCTCACCAGGGCGCACCTCACACGCGGCTCACATCACAGGGGGTACACCTCACGGGGGGCGCACCTCACACAGAACTCACCTCACACGGGGCTCACCTCACCGGGGGCGCAGCTCACATAGGGCACACCTCACACAGGGCTCACCATACCATGAGCTCACCTCACCCGGGGCTCACCTCACCGAGGTACACCTCACGGCGGGCGCACCTCACACAGGGCTCACCTCACCGGGGCGCACCTCACACAAGGCTCACATCACAGGGGGTACACCTCACGGGGGGCGCACCTCGGCCGGGGATCACCTCACCTGGGGTGCACCTCACGGGGTGCACCTCACACGGGGCTCACCTCACACAGGGCTCACCTCGTATGGGGCGCAGCTCACATGGGGCTCACCTCACATGGAGCTCACCTCACCGGGGGTACACATCACGGGGAGCGCACCTCACATGAAGCACACCTCACATGAAGCGCACCTCACACGGGGCTCACGTCACAGGGGTTCACCACACACGGGGCGCACCTCACCCGGGGCTCACCTCACATGGGGATCCCCTGACCAGGGGGCACACCTCACACGGAGCTCTCCTCACAAGGGGCTCACCTCACAGGGGACGCACCTAATATGGGGCGCACCTCACAGGGGGCTCACCTCACTGGGGTTTCACCTCAAACGGGGTGCACCTCAAATGGGGCATGCCTCACAGGGGGCGCACCTCACACGGGGCACAAATCATATGGGGCGCACCTCACACGGGCCTCACCTCACTCAGGGCTCACCTCACCTGGGGCGCACCTCTGCGGGGGCGCACCTCACGGGGTGCTGACCTCACACGGGGCTCACTTCACCCAGGGCACACCTCTCCGGGTGCGCATCTCACCGGGGGCTCACCTCACACAGGGATCACCTCACACGAGGCGCACGTCCACATGGGGCTCACCTCACCGGGGCTCACCTCGGACGGGGCACACCTCACCCAGTGCGCACCTCACACGGGGCTCACATCACAAGGGGCGCACCTCACATGGAGCTCACCTCACCTGGGGCTCATCTGACTGGGGGGCGCACCTCACACGGAGCTCTTCTCACACGGAGCTCACCTCACACGGGGCGCACCTCACACGAGGCTCACCTCACTCGGGGCTCACCTCACCTGGGGCGCACTTCTGCGGGGGCGCACCTCACCAGGGGTTCAAATCACACGGGGCTCACCTCACAGGGGGCGCACTTCACCGGGGAATCATCTCACACAGAGCGCACCTCACACGGGGATCATCTCACCCAGGGCGCTCCTCACACGGGCCTCACATCACAGGGGGCTCACCTCACACTGAACGGACCACACAGGGGTTCACCTCACACGGGGCTCACTTCGCACGGGGCTCATCTCTGGAGGTGCACCTCACAAGGGACTCACATCACAGTGGGTGCACCTCACACGGGGCTCACCTCACAGGGATCTCACCTCAGCCAGGGCTCACCTCACCTGGGGCACACCTCACAGGGTGCGCACCTCACATGTTGCACACCTCACACGGGGCTCACCTCACCGGAGGCGCACCCCACACTAAGCGGACCTCACATGGGGCTCACTTCACAAGGGGCTCACCTCCGGGGGTGCACCTCACACGGGGCACACTTCACACGGGGCACACCTCACACGGGGCTCACCTCACACAGGGCACATCTCACACAGGGCTCACCTCACACGGGGCTTCCCTCATGGGGCGCACATCACAGGGGGCACACCTCACACTGAGCGGACCTCACAGGGGATTCACCTCACACGGGCTCACATCACAGGGGGCGCACCTCACACGGGGCTCACCTTACAGGGTGCTCACCTCACCCGGGGTGCACCTCACACGGGGCTCACATCACAGGGGCGTACCTCACACTGAGCGGACCTCACACGGGGCTCACTTCACAAGGGGCTCACCTCTGAGTGTGCACCTCACACGGGGCTCACCTCACACTGGGCTCGCCTCACACGGGGCGCAATTCATACTGCCTGGTATGCCAGCTCCTCAAGGAAGGCCTTGACCAACAATCCCCTTGTAGAAAGTTGCCATGTTTGGCTCTGGGACTGCCTGTTTCATGAGAGTTGGGCCAATAATAATTTGGCACCGGGGTGACAAAGCAGGTGGGGTTGGACTGTGTGTCAAAGACGTGGCAGTGAGTGAAGGACACATATCTTCCATGGGGAAGACTTTTAAGGGGCTGAGCCATGTCTCCTCCTCTTAGAGTAAGGAAGCAACACAACCAGGGGCTAAGTGGGGGTCTGAGAAAATCAGGCTCCCAGCTTGGGTTTGGCCTCTGTTTCATTGGCTCCCTGGCCCACTTCTCCCCTACGCAGCTGGGGTAAGGGGGGCGAAAGAGGCTTGCCGGTCGCCAGTGCCCGGCAATGCATCTGAACAATGTGCTCAAGAACACGGTCACCCAGGCCAGTGCCCCTCCCCTCTGAGATGCACACAAACCACCTGGGATCTTGTTACCAGGCAGACTGATTCTGGAGGCCTGCGGCAGGGCCCGGGATTCTGCCTTCCTGACAGGCTCCCAGGTGCTGCTGGTCCCAGGACGATGCTCGGAGCCCCAGCCTGGTTCCGGAGGCACTGGATTCTTGGTGGAGGTAGCAGGATGGGTTGGCATCATGAGGACACAGAACCGGCCCCCCTGCACTGCCCCAGTGGCTGGTAGAAGCCCACACGCTGAGTCACTCTCCTCACCACACCCTAACCCCAAACACCAGGACCCGCAGTGGAACAACACAGACAGGTATCAGCTTGAGTCAGCTTCTCCTGACACCACACCTGCCACCTCCTCCCACTGGGACGCAGGGTTCTGACAAGCCAGCCCTGCCATTTGGCCTTCTGGCCCAGCCCTCGGCCCGTCTCAGGAGTGGGAGGCTCTTTGCTGGGTTCACCTGTTACCAAGCTTCGTGCATCACAGATGCCCGCCCAGGAGGCCCGAGCCCAACCTGCTTTCTCCCACCCATGTGGGGTTTGTGGGGAACCCCCTGGGAGCAGGTGTGGATGTCAGGACCCACCCCATCAAAGTGAGTCCATGCTCTCTGCCCCCCTGCCCTCACCCAGAACCTCCCCAGTTCCAGAGACTCCAAAATGTTCCAAACCCATTTGATAACCACAATGACCCCATACGTATGTGCCAACAAGCATTTGTCTTTCTTTGAAAGAGCAAAGAGAAGAGCCCCCTGTTGAGAAAGGTGCTGTTAGTTGGTGGAGACCAGTGGAGTATCAGGCTATCTTTCCTGGAGTGGGGAGGGTGGGACCCGGGTGTAAGGAAAGGTTGAAGGTAGGAGAAAGGGGAAGGGCCCGGGAGGCCACCTCTAGGGGATGAGATGGAGAGGATTGGCAGGGGTGGGAATGTGGCTGAGAGGCAGACGGGGTGTAGGCCTGGTCTGGGAGCTTGGGAAGGCCCAGGACCCTCCCTTTCTGCCAAGGGGACTGGACATGGGGCTTAGCCCGCAGGGACCACCGGCCTCTCCTCAGATGGTAGGATTTGGGCAGCCGCAGCCCCGGGCGCCGCCCTGACTGAGGAAGGCAGCCCCCGCCAGGTGCCTCCTCGACGCCAGCCTGGCCGTAGCCTGAAGCAGAGGCAGACAAACATACCTTCTCTCCAGAAAAGCCCCAGCTCCTCAGCAGGCTGGGAAAGCCTGGGGCAGGGACAGGGAGAGGGACAGGGAAGAGTGAGGTGAGGAGCAGAGGCAGTGGGCAACATGGCCCACCCTCATCCTCAGGGCCAGGGAGCACAGCTAGGTCTGCATGTGGGTCAGTTGGACGTCGCCCCCCACTTCCAGGCTGTTGATGGCGGGCAGGTTCTTCAGGCGGTGGCAGTATTCCAGCAGGTGCTGACCATCCACGGCTACCTTGAGGCCGTAGCCTTCACACGTGATCCACACCTGAACAGAGGCCACGTCGTTTGCACTCCCCTCAGGAAGTCCTCCGACCTAAATGCAGGCTCGTGTCTCCCTCCGCCTACCTGTCTTCCTCAAGCATGATTTAAGCAAGCCTCACGCCAACCTCTCCCTGACCAGCAAGCCTCCCCCTGCCTTCCCCCCGCCCACCCTGAGCCCTCCTCGTCAGGTGCCCCCCACCTGATCCTCAGTCTCCCACCGAGTCCCGAGCTTCTAGGGGCAGGAACACTGGCCTAGGCCATCCATGTCCCCAGTGGCCGGCACACAGCAGAGCTCCACGCCTGCATTCCCGCAGGGCAGCCTCCTGACTGTCCTTCCCGCACCACATGCTCTCCGTGAGGCAGGGGGACCACGTCTGCTAAGACATCATCACTTACTGTGCCCCGGGCCCTGTCCTCAGCCTGTCACAGACATTATTTCATTTCATCCTTACACCTTGATGAGATGGAGATTCTTATTAGCCCCATTTTTCAGATGAGAAAACTGAGGCACAGAGCCATTAAGTCACTTGCTTAAAGTCACACAGCTCTCTGAATCAAAGTCTACTCCTCTCCGGCTTGAAACACACCAGCACACAGCACTGAAACCCAGACTTCTTTCTGTGGCTCTCAAGCCCTCCATCAGTCAGTGCTGGGTGAGGAGTATTAAGGCATATGTGAAAATACGGACGTTCGGGCAGGGGTGGGGCCAGATATCGCCTTTTCTTTTTGAAGCTCCTCAGGTGATTTGCACGGGCAGTAAGGGTTGAGAAACCTGCTCTGTGGGGTCGGGCCTCCAGCCATACCACCCACACCTCTCTGTCCTACTCGGAAGCCCAGCCTCCCTGTCCCTAGACAGGCCCTGGCCGTGACTCTGCTTTCGCAATGATAGCTGCCCTCCCCGCTGCCCCCCAGGAATGGCCCCCTCGGGTCTTTGAGAGGCGGGCTGCTTCTGTCCGTTAGGTCTTGGCTGACGTTGTGGCCTCCTCTGACTGATGTCCCCATCTAAGGTAGCGTGGCCCCTGCCCCAGAGCTCATTCGATCCCATGATTCTGTTTTGCTTTCTGCACAGACCTGCTGTTATTTCCAGGGATCTGTCCACAATTGTTGAATGAATGAGTGAGTGAATAAATGAATGACAGCTCATGCTTGGGGCCCACCTGGCACTTATGGGCGGTGTGACCTCAGGCCGATGACCTGCACTGGTGAGTTTGTCCCCTCATGTGCAAGCAGCGGGTGCCACCACCCACCTTATGTGGGACAGCGGGAAGACAAGGAGAGCAGCAATCTGGGGGGTACTTTCTCTTCTGAGCCCAGCCCTCGACCCAGAGGCGTCAGCTCCTGTATGGTTCGAGGGGCCCCCTGATGCCCTCCACCATCCCCGCCCACCCCGTTCTGTTTGCCTCTTGAACCCCTCTGAGCTCTAGGCTGAGGCCCCTTACCAAGAAGCTCCGGCCTCGGGCAAAAGGCATTTTTCGGGACAGGCTTCGCTCCTCAGATCCCCAAGAGCTGTTGATCTGCGTGTTGCGGACCACGACGTTCTCATCAAAACGGGGGTTCAGGTGGAAGGCAATGTCACTCCCGGAGCGCAGGTTGATGTGGAACCTGGGGGTGGGCAGTTCACATGGACCTCCTCTGCCCCCTGAGCTCTGAGTCCCTACCATTCCCACCCTGCCCAGAGCCAGGGGGTGACCAGAAGGACCTTCTTGAGAGCTGTGGCTTACCTCTGGGCAGTGGGCAGGACGGTGCCCGACACGAAGATGCTCTTGGAGGGGTACAGCCCACCCGGGATGGAGGTGAAGAAAGGCATCGGCTGTCGGTGGCGGGGGGGCGGGGAGGAGGAGAGGGGCAGGTCAGCTGTGTGGGGCAGAGCTTTGTGCCAATTTCCATGAATTTGGACTGTCAACTGAGTTTGACAGCCATGCCTGTGAGTAATATATTTTCAAGAAACGGGTGCCTGGGTGGCTCAGTGGGTTGAGCATCTGCCTTTGGCTCAGGTCAATCTCAAGATCCTGGGATCGAGCCCCATGTCAGGCTCTCTGCTCAGCGGGGAGCCTGCTTCTCCCGCTCCCTCTGCCTGCCGTTTTGCCTACTTGTGCGCTGGCACTCTCTCTCTCTACCAAATAAATAAATAAAATCTTAAAAGAAAAGAAAAGAAAGAACTCCATGATATCATTATTTGGCTCAGTAAATGCCAAAGGAAAACTTTCCAGCATTTCTCAAAGTAACGGGCTTCCGCTGTCATGAAAAGAACTTGGGCCGGATACAAAAGGATAACTGGGCTGAGAGGGAACGCCCTCTAATAGGCTCATGGTGAAGGGACAATTTTAAAGGTGACAGCTTCCTTCAACAGCCTTTTGATTCCCTTGGATGTTTCCAGAACTTCGGCTTACTAAAGGACTGCCCTGATGTTGTAAGCTGCCCACCACCTCCCACTCGGCCCGACACAGACAAGGCCTCTGCCCCTCCCAGAGAAACCACTTACATAGGTTGTGGTGGGGTACACCATAGGTGGGGTGATAGGATTCTGTTGAAAGAGACCAGGAAGTTTAGTTTGGGAGTGCATACCCACGCGGACCCCTCCACATCCTAGAGGGGATGCCCCACCATGAGGCCCTTGGCTTCACCCCTTCACCTTCCTTCCCAAGTCAGCCTTGGTGGAACTTCTTGCCATGCTCCCTGACCTCATCATGGCCACCTGCCTGCCTTTCAACCCTTCCACGGGCAGCCTCCCTAACTCCAGTGCTCCCGTCTGATTCACAGTGGAAGCCTGTGACCAGCAGTGACATCCCAGGGCTTGTCCTCAGGACACAGGGCCTCATACCCAGATGCTGGGACCACTGCACTCCCCTTTCAGTAACAGAGAACCCATTTTCTTGCTGGTCCCTAAAGAGACCTGCTTCTTAAGCCACTGGGTAAATCCACCCTGACCCAGAATCTCTGTTGGCCCAAGAGGAATTTTACTCACATGTCTTTTGAGCAGAGGGCCCAACCCCAAACACCCCCATCCTCCTTGCTACACTGCTTTCTTCCTGTCTCTGGGACTACTGAGTTCAGTCCTTGGGGAAGGGGGACGTGGTGAGGCTGTGACCCAACCAGAGCTTTCAGACTTACAGGGAACAGCTGTCCAGGGGTGTTCTGAACGGTATGGATGACAGTTTGAGTCTGCAAGAAAGAAAACCCAGATTTGAACTGGTTCTCACCAGCATGAAGACCACCACCTGCCACCAGAGGGCACCACTTAACACACACTTTGTGAGATGCAGCCATCTTGAGCATGTAACAAGCCCAACCACTCCCCACCCACCAAGCCCCCCAAAACTGGCAGGTAGAGGTGTTTCTTCCCTCAAGGGGATGAGGTAGGGGCAAAGGTTTCTTCTACTTGGAGAAGAAATAGGGCTGCCTTTGTGGCCTGTGGCCCATCTTTCTTCTCAGGGGATTTTGTCTAGCACAGCCTCATTTTCCAGGAGGAAGGAGTGAGTGTGGGGGCCTCCGTCTCCTGTAGCCGCTCACAGAAGGGCAGGGGGCTTGAGCAGAGAGCGGCAGTTCAGGCTGTTTCCCAATCCATGAGGGCCAGCCAACCTTCCAGCCCCACTTCCTCCCACCACCAGGCAGATGGCCAGGGTTGGCCTCAGCCTCACCCCCCATGGGAGAGGCCCGGTGCCCAGCCCTGCCTCCTCCTTCTAACCCACAGGAAGAAGCAAAATGAAGAAGATCCCAGGAGAACTCAAGAGACTTACAATGGGAGCCGAGTTGACTGGCCAAATGCCTGTAGACTGAAGGGGATGAGAAGATCAAAACAGCAGTTAACGTTAGTGTTACGTGCAGGGGAGACACTGACAGAGGCTGTTGTAAGAAAGGCCTCCCCAGGGGCGTCTGGGTGGCTCAGTCATTAAGCGTCTGCCTTCGGCTCAGGTCATGGTCCCAGGGTCCTGGGATCGAGCCCCGCATTGGGCTCCCTGCTCGGAGGGAAGCCTGCTTCTCCCTCTCCCAGTCCCCCTGCTTGTGTTCCCTCTCGCTGTGTCTCTGTCAAATAAATAAAATCTAAAAAAAAAAAAAAAAAAGGCCTCCCCAGACTCATGCTTCCTTCCTTCCTGCTCCCAAGCCTGTGGTGCCCAGATTCTCAGCCCCACCCCCGTCCCAGGGACACACCAGGCTTGGGGGCGGGGTCACTGTCCGGGTTGGAGGAGCGGGGACTTCCTCACTGGCTCCTCCAAAGGGAGAGGCCATATAGCGCCCCTTAGCTCCCAGAAGCAAAACCATTACTTCGGTGCCATATTTCATTCGTAAGGTGAAGCATTTACTGAAGGCCTACTGTGTGCCAGGCTCTGGCTTCCGAACATTTACAAGGGACGCATCCTCAGCTCCGGTTTCACTAGCGAGGCAACGAGGCTCAGAAAGGCTAATCAGCTTGCCCAAGCCCCTCCGGGTAGCAAGGGATAAAATCCAAAATGCTACCCAGTTCTGGCTGATTTTATCTACCATACCCTGTCCTCCCCAGGCCAGAGCCAAAGTCCGGCTGCCCTGCAAAGACTCCCTGGAGCTTGCCCGGTCCTGAAGTCAGCATGGCAGGAGGCACAGGCCCTGTCAGGGCCTCGAGAGACCACAGAAAGCCTGGGTAGAGAGGCACCCCTTCCTTTAGCCCCCACTGCTCCAGTGGCCAAAGGGAGGGCCAGACCCTGCTTCCCTTCCTGTCCTAGACCCTGTCCTCACGCCACAGATTGTTCTTGCCCTGGCCGGTCTCCCATTCTGTTGGCTGTGCAAGCCACACTCCACATTCCTGGGGCCCCTAGTGCTTGCTCAGGCACCGTGCAAAGTGCTGGGGATCCGCAAACGAACAAGCCACAATCCCTGTCCACGAGGGGCTTGTGGGTATAGGGCGGGGGGTGGGGGGGTGGAGTGACAAAGACAGACATGTAAGTACAGGAAGATGCTCCCAAAGAGTGACATTTAAGCAGAGCATTGAAGGGCTGGTAAAGGTCGGCTGTAGGGGGTGGGGGTGGCGCAGGGTGCTGTCAGCACCGGGCCTGCAGGTGCAAAAAGCATGGTGGCCCCAGAAAGCCTCAAGTGAGCAGTGGAGGCTGCCTGAGCATCCTGGATAGGGGGTGTGGCCAGGAGGTGGGCTGGGGCAAGACTGGGGGGCTGGGCAGGGTCCTACATCTCCTGCTGGGGAATCGGGGCTTTATTTAGAAGGACTTGGAACCTTTGGTATGTTTAAGCAGGGAGAGGATGCGATCAGATTTGGGTAGAGGAGGGTCACCCTCGTGTGGGTCGGGTAAGCGGGGAACTAGACCAGGGTTGTTGTAGTCAGGGGTCAGATGGCTTGGCCCAAAGAAGGCTGTGGCTTCGGGAGGAAGGGGTGTGGGAGCACTGCAGGGAGACTAAGGAGGGGAAGGAAGAACCAAGGCAGACTCCCAGGTTCCCAGCTCGGGCCAGGTGGTGTGGTGGAGATAGGGAAGCTTTGGGTGAGCATGATGAGGCCTGCCTGCTGGAACCAGCCTCTTGGACCCTCTGTCCTTTAGATGCTCAACCTCCAAGACCTCCACATTGAACTCACTTTTGGCTTTCGCCCCTTGGGCTTGGGTGGTAAACAGGCAGTCTGGGAGAACTGCACCGTGGAGAAGGCAGGCTGGGTAAGGTTTACTCGGGTGTTCTGTTAAAACAAAAGGCACCAGGGCATGAAGAGAAGGGTTAATGGAGCCAAGGAAGCGTGGAAAGGCAGGGGCCTGGGCCAGAGGGAGGAAGCCAGTCAGGGAGGGGAGGGGAGGGTGTTCAGGATCACGTGGAGGGACAGAGGGGAGGATTATGCTCCAGTGAGGGACAGCAGGCCAGCGAGTTCTCTCCCCACCCACCCCCCCCACTCCCCTCCATCTCTGTCCCCTTCCCCACCTTCTCCTCTCCCCTGCCCTGCTCTCTCCCCCAGGCCCATGGGGGAGAAAGTTGGTCGGGAGGGAATATGAGAGATTAGGAGAAAAAAGAGAGGAGTATCGGTTGTGGGCCTACTGTGTGCTTTTCTCACCTCCGGGAGCACAAAGCCCGGAAGTGGTAACAGCAGCTCCAACCCAACCTCCTGGGGCCCTGTGGGAACGTGGGCCCAGCATACCCCTATCTTCCCAGTTTTCAAAAAAGCCAGAAATCCAGATTTCCATGTGATACCACCTGACCTTTTTTTTTTTTAATTGTGGTAAAATACACCTAAGATTTACTATCTCAACCAGTTTTCAGTGGACGGCTCAGTTGCATGAGGTGCATTCACAGTTGTTGCACAGCCAGCACCACCGTCCAGCTCCAGAATGCAAAACTTCTCCTGACCTTTTAGATGCTGGCAACACATTCGAAAATGTTAAAACACAGACAGGGTCAAATAGAGCCTAGCATGGGCCCGTGCAGGCCGTGTCGTGACCTCTGACATGTATTACCTCCTTGAATTCACACTATAACTCATGGGGCAGCAGTGACTATGCCCCTTTCTCAGATGGGGAAACTGAGGCCAGGGGAGGCAAAGTTGCTTGCCTAAGCTCCCACAGCTGATGACAATGCGCAGAGCTGAGCTAGATTCAGTTTGATTCCCAAGTTCTTTCTGGAGCCACATGGCTTCCTAAGCATGGTGGAAGTAGAGAGTGACAGAAAGGAGTGGCCTGGGAGTCCGGGAGACTGAGACAAGTGTTCTGGACAAAGACAGGAACACAGAAGGACAGGACAGGGGAGTTGGAGGGGTGTCGTCAGAGTCACCTGGGGAGGAGATTGGCTGCTACCATCAGGCCCACCCAATGGGGCCCAGGTGCAGCTAGACGGGGCCCTGCACTCAGCCCCTGAGACAGGTGCCAGGTGGACAATCTGACCTGGAAGCCGATGTAGGACAGCTGCACAGCCCCGGTGATGGAGAGGGTGTCCACGCGGTGGAAGGGCACGCGGTGTGAGTACTGCAGAAAATGGTTCCCGTTCACCGTCACCTGCCAAGACAAGTGCACATTCCAGGGGGGGGGCGGGGGAAGTGAGCCCCTGCTCCCCGGAATTAAGCCCTGTGTCTGGTTTTCACATCTGTCCCCTGGGGGGTAGGGGCACCAGCCTTCAGAGCTGTGCCAGTTGTAAGCATGGCCTATGATCCAAGTACATCTGATCCCAGTCTCTACTTGCTTTTTGGTTCTTAGGGTTGTTTGTTTATTGCAGTCAGTTGATCTTTCTAATCTTAGCTCCCCGGAGGTGTTCTTTAAATATGCATAAACATGTTCAGGGTGGGCAGAGGAGAGGCGACCCTGGGTTGTACATTGAGGGGCTGGGCACATCCATGCTCACGCAGAAAAGGACAGACACGGGGATACTCACCCCCATCTGTCTCCCAAGCCCAGAGACACTATTCTGCTTACTAACGCAATTTGCAACACCATGTAACACTAAGCCATTAGTAGAACCTGGATAAAGACTGCAACAATATCACCAAAAAACCAATGTTATCAGGGACCTGCGGTGGAGGAATGGTTACAGCAAAGGAATGGAATTAACTAGAACTTTAAAGACCTGCAGGGCCAAAAAGCACCATGGTGATGTATCTAGTTCTTACTTCCTGAGTAAAAGAAGCAGCAGGTGAGCCCATAGATGCAGGGGAAGGAGTGTGAGGAGACTGTAGCCACCAGAGCACCCCTACAAGGGAAAGGTCCTGCTCTCTGTCTAATGGCATTGCACATGTGATTACTTAAAGGCTCATGTGCTTTATGGAGGCGCCTGGGTGGCTCAGTCGGTTAAGCGTCTAACTCTTGATTTCAGCTCAGGTCATGATCTCAGCGTCATGAGATCAAGCCCCGCATCAGGCTCTGTGCTCCCCATGGAGTCAGCTGGAGATTCTCTCTCCCTCTGCCCCTCCTTGCACTCTCTCAATACATACATACATACATACAATCTTAAAGAAAAAAAACAAAAACGCTCATGTGATTTATAAAGGCTAGTCACCACCACACCCGATGGGGCTGGGAGGTAGGCAGCGGGAAGGGGGCTGCAGAGAGTTGCTGCTCACCTTGAAATCCCAGCTCTCCACCAGGAAGCAGAGCTCAAATGGATTCCCCATCTGGAAGGGCATATGCATCTTCCTCTCCTCTGGCCCCCAGGATCCGTTCTGCTTCGTGTTGCAGACGACATAGCCACCCTCCTCAAACCGAGGGTTGAAGTGGAAGGCAATGTCACTGTCACTGTAGCCACTGTGAAAGTTCACGGCAAACCTAGGCAGAGGGCAATCAGATGGTAGGTAATTCTGCAGCCTGGTTGACTGCCGGCCGAGCTGAAGAGGGAGCCTCGTGCCTTTGACTGTTTCCGTCTGTGAACTTGCACGGCAGGTCTGGACCCATCCTTAGCTTGTGGCTATCCTTTCTATTCACCTAATTTGCACTTCGTGTGTTCTTGTGCAATGATTGCATTTTCCCTTAGAGTGTGGTTTTCTAAAAACACATAGAAAACGGGTAAAGAAAAATGTTGACGCTAGCAATAAGAAGCACGAGGCTTGAACATGGATTCAAATTTGTATCAGAGGGAAGTCAAGAAATGTGCCTGGAAGTGAGAGCCAGTCCCCATTGGCTCAACTGGGAAAGAAGCAAATAAATTTAAAGAACACCTGGAATTGATGGAATATGCCGACAGAGCTAGGTACTAACAGAGAAGCATCGAATAAATGGTAGCTCCCCGGGTGCGAGAGCTTTCAGTATGTACATCTGTCTCTCACTGGTGATTGGTGTGTGTCCCACACACGATGTGCGGAGTGGTGGCCCTGAAGTCAGCAGGCCTGGACCCGGACCCCAGCTCTACACTGCTTGTCATTTGCAATGATCCTGAACCACACACCATAGCCTGGGAGCTGAGTGACTTCCTTCCGTTGCGGATGCTTCATGAGGGGGTGCTCAGGAAGCCCCCACCCGAGTAAATGTCCGTTCCTGTCTCTGTCCTCGGAGGAAGCCCCTCACCATTGAAACCGCCTTTGGGTACAGCTATGGTTCTAAGGTGAGGAATTAAAACAAAAAACCTTCCAAAAGGCCTGGCTCACAAAAGGGGCACAATAAACATTTGTTCTGCCTTTTCCCAGACAGAGCTCCCTCAGGTCCTAAAACCAAGTTCCAGTCTGAGGTTCTCCTCCGAGGCACCTCTGTCTACCCCAGCCTTCCCTGAACTCAACGCGAGCCTGGTTCGCCGCCTGCTTCTCGGGCTCGCTCGGCTCTCCCCAGCTGACCACAGTGCTCTCCTGTCATCCACAGCCCCCACAGGGCCAGGCCCTGCACCAAGCCCAGAGGCAGCCCTTGAAACACATTCTGTTCAATTCCTGCAGAACCAACTTGATTTCTTGCTGGAGGAGCGTGAGTTCTGGATGTCGTCCTCAACACCAGGTTGTTCCGAGAACCCTCAGCCAGCAAGACCCATAGGAAACTGCCGCGGCCCTGAGCCCAGCCAGCCCTCCCTCTGGGAAAGGAGGCTCCCAGGGATTCTGGAAGCAGCAAATCTAAGTCTGTATTCCTCTTAAAATGGAGAATATTTTTCTGAAATGTCCTCTGGGTGCATTTTCCCCTCTGTGGTCCTCCAGCTTAATTCCTAGAGTCCTTAGAAAAATCCTGCCCTGGGGAAGGATGAGTGCAGAAGCTTTGCAGGAAGGGGTGGGTGGGGGGACAGGATGGGAGTAGAAAGCCATCCTGGTGCTGGAGGAGGGGCAGGCAGAGGGAGAGGGAGAAAGGAGGGAAGTTCAGAGGGGAGATCCCAGAGTCCCCTGCCGGCAGGGTTTAGGGGGATCCTGGTGCCTCACTTCCCTCGGGGTCTCCTGGGGGCACTCGGGGCTCTCGGAGAAGTCCCACGGTCAGTGTGGCCACCTGGCAGGGAAAGCCGTGATGGAGAAGTGCTGAACTGAGGTAGGGCTGGGCCTGGGAGCGGTGTGAAAGGACCCAGGAGGTCCCAGGGCCCTGCGAGGTGATGAGAGAGAGGACCACCGGGGGCATGAGACATCTGGGATTGAGGCAGAAAGGCTTCTGAGAGAGGACCACGTGTCCAGAGGGGCTTTCGTGGGCACCGTGGACTTCAGCAGGCAGCCCCCATGGACGCAGACCCCCCACAAACTGGGCGACACCCCGCCCCGCTCCCCCGCGCCACCTGCACAGCCGCGGAAGTCAGCCAAGGCTGCACGAGCTTCCGAAGGGCCTCCAGCCTCTGAGGAGACTGCAAGCTCTTCCCTGTTCCCAGAAATTCCCCCCCCCCCCCCCGGGGAAGGAGGCGTGGCGGGTAGGAAAAGGGTGTTTGTGTTTTGAATGGACTTAGTATTTCCCAGAAAAGACCTCAAAACTGAAAGAGACCAAAATGCATTTGATGACAAGTTTGAAATAGTTCTAGATCAACGAAATGAGGGCTCTGCAGTTATGAGAAATGAAGGAAGTAAGACTTTTGCAACTCTGGGTTACAGTGTAGAAAGCTCAATCCCAGGGCGTAATTATCTGCCTCTGGGCTGACCCCCGCCACTCCTTAGACGGTGAGCACCTGCTCTCCCTAAGTCTGTGGGGCGTCTTTGTTCATGCCAGACGCTCCCGGCGGATGGCAGTGGGGTCGTGCAGACCACCCGGGATCCCCTGGGCCAGGCGCGGATGGCTCAGAGGGCATTGGGTGAGCTGACGGGTGCCATGGTTGACTAAGGGCTGAGTCTGGAGAGAAGAAACAGTTCCCGGTACCTGGTTCCATTGCAGTAGAGAACGGTCCCATTGACAGTGATCTTAAGTCCGTCCTGGAGACCCCCCTGGATTTTCCCGGAGAAGGGGATGCCCTGCAGGGAGAAAATGCTGGTCAGTCAGTGGGCCTGCCCCCTTTTGCATGTTCCCCTCAGCACTTGGTAGCAGCGGCCTGGATGTGGGCCCCGTGCCGGGGCGCCTCAGCCTCACGGATCTTCCGGGCCTGTGAGGAAGCAGACCTGAGTCCAGGTGGTTCCACACACTTGGGGGGCTCTGAGAGAATGGGGTGGGGCAGCCCTTGAGCGTCTGAGAGGAAGGGACAGCTTCTAAGAGGAGATAGTAGCATGTACACGACCACTCGGAACCCAAGGAAGCCCATCCTTGCTCAGGGGAGTGACGGGCACCGGGACCTCATTCAGCCTGACTGCGACAGGGGCATCTGGGAGAGGTGACTTCTGTTGCTCCACAGGTCAGGCCATTAAATACCTCGGTGACCTTGAGCAAATCACAACGTCTCTGCTTCTCTGAGTTCCCTCTGTTGTTTCGGTCCATGTCTGTGGTTTTGGAGAGGTGGAGTCAGCCTGACACAGCTTCCGGCCCAGTGTGGCATACTTCTCTGAAAACATACTCCCCTCATTTATCTGTCGAGGCCTAAAAATCTCTTAAGAGCCTTTCATCCTGTCGCAAGACATAATGCTTCAAAGGCGAATGAATACTCCTGGTAAGCATGCCGCCCTCCCTTCTGAAGCCTATCCACGCGGAGCTGTAAAGATCTACAATCAGAGTGTGGTGAGGGGTGTTGTAAGTGCACAGCAAGATGGCTGGGCTGGTGGCAGAAAGTGTACGGATCGTGGGGACCAGACAGTACAGGTTGATCCCAAGCAACGATTTCCCCAGAAAGGTTTTGAGATTTCTGTATGTCTTAAATGGTGGGTGTCCCCAAATTCTGAAAAACAAGATTATTTTAAGTTGAGTATAATCTGGACAGTCTGGGTGGCTCAGTCGGTTAAGCGTCTGCCTTCAGCTCAGGTCATGATCTCAGGGTCCTGGGATTGAGCCCTATGTCGGGCTCCCCACTCAGTGGGGAGTCTGCTTCTCCCTCTGCCCCTTCCCCCTGCCTGTGCTCCCTCTCTCAAATAAATAAAATCTTTAAAAAAATAATAAATTGAGTAGAATCCTGCAGACAAGGTTATTCACTGCAGCATTGTAACAGCAAAGGATTGGAAAGAGTCTAAAAGTTCACCAAGAGGAAAGTGGTGAAATAAATCATGGTATTTCCATACAATGGATTCCCTGTAGCCTCCATTAAAAAAAAAGAGGAAGAAGGGGATTCTTTGAGAACTGATATGTAATGACACCATTTAACAAAATGGGTGGGGAGGCCACATACATGCATTTACTTACTATGGATGAAATATGTGTGGACGAGTTCAAAGACACTGACAGCCCTGCTTGGCTCCAAGGAGGTACGGTGGGCTGAAGAATTAGCACCCCGTCTCCACTGCCCGACGCCCACATTCTAATGCCTGGAATTTGTGGATACTGTATGTCACCTTACAAGGCAAAAGGGACTTCACAGGCGTGATTAAGTTAAGGATCTTGAGATGGGAGGTTATGCTGGATTATCTGGGTGGGCCTCAGAGTCCTCAAAGAGGGAGGCAGGAGAGCAGAGGCAAGAAGCTGCTGGGTTTAAAGATGGAGGGCGGGACTTCCGGCCTAGGGAGGCGCGTGGCCTCTGGATGCTGGAAAAGGCAAGGAAAGATTCTCCCCTGAAGCCTTATAGATACTTTTAGATTTCTGACCTCCAGAACTGTAAGAAAACAAATTTGTGTTGTTTTAAGCCTGGCGGGCCAAGGCTGCTGTGGAATTTGGACTTTGTGTGTGTGTGTGTGTGTGAGAGAGAGAGAGAGAGAGAGAACTTTTGGATTTATGGTCCCACAGACAAGGGTTTGCCTCCCAGCTCCTTGTGCTAACAGCTCTCCTACTGGGCAAGTCCCTTGACCTGTCTGCACCCCAGGTCCGTTCTCGGAACAGCAGGACAACAGCACCGGCCTGACAGTGTTCTTGAGAGGGTTCGATGAGGTGCCACACAGAAAGCCCTGGGTCCAGGCCTTTGACAACGGCAGCTGTTTGCATCAGGATGAATTAATTCCTCTGCTGGGTCAGAACCTGCTCTCAGCTCCTGCCTGTGCCTGGAGGCTGAGGACTTTTTCCTCCTCTTCCTGTCCGGAGGAGCCAGGCCCTACAGGCGGGAGGGTAGGCAGCCCCCTTCTGGAAGCCCAGTGTCACGAAGGTGGCCCAGCTGGCCGGAGGAGGCTGCGGCAGACTTTTAGCCAAAGGGTGCTGCTGCCACAGAGGTTCTGAGGCCCTTCTGGTGGCTAACCTGCCCTGTCACCTCATTACCCAGCATTAGTGTCACTTTTACTGAGGAAACTGAGGCATAAAAGATTTGGTAGTTTACCCAAAGCCACTTAGCTGGTCAGTGATAGTGTGGGGTTTGAACCCCAGCGCCCATGCTTTTAATTGTCACACGGGCTGCTTCTCACGACAAAGCACAGAAATCCTCACTCCTGGCTCACCACGCGCTTCCCCAGACCAAACATCGAGCCTTGTTCTGACTGTGCTTCCAGATTCCGTCCCGGACCTCCGATAAGGCTGAGGGGGTGGTGCGTGGGCAAGGAATGGAGGCCAGACTCCCAAGGCAGCCCGGCTGCGTGACCTTCCCACCACACTTTGGAGGAAGCACCACGGCTGGATATCAGTGGGCTGCCTGCGAGAGGGCACCCACGTGGGTGGGCAGGTGTTCCCGGTGCCTGGGGGGCTGCACCCATCATCCTCTCTCTTGTCTGGACTCCAAGGCCCTGTTTTAATTCACTGTTGCCCATAGGAGAATTTTCCTTCTGATTTGAACATTTTGAATGCAAGGATTGGAAAGTAAAAACTAGCCAGAATAATGAAATGTCAGAGCCTGGAAGGATCTCTGGGATTGTCCATCTGATGGTGAATGAGCCTAAGGTGACATGTTTTGACCCTGAGAGCCCCATGGAGGGCCAACCAACAGGGCCTTGTTCAGCTTCCTCCAGTGACCCTCCCCCCGACCTTGCTGGCAGTGAGGAGGAAACAGGCCAAGCCAGGGCCCCTGCTGAGTGTGGAGTTAGCAGCTTCCCTGCTTCAGCGGCTGCTGCCCACCCTGTGTCCCCCCGCCCACTGAAGGGCTCTGTCAGCCCTTTGGCCCAGGCTCCTTGGGAAGCTCTTTGCCAAGGCCCAGAGGGGCTCCTACTACAGGGCAGGACACAAGCCTCCCGGGCCTGGGGTTGCTGCTTGCCTACCTTCTGTCATCAGAGGTGCTCTTCCTGTAAGCACCTCCCTCTCCTGGGGGTAAGGCAAGGCATCTCCCTTATCTGCCACTTACCATCCGGGCACATCCGGCAAGTGACCTCAATTTCTCTGAGTCTCAGTTTTCCATGTATGATGCGGGAATAATAAGGCTCACGGGGTTTAGACAAGGCCATCTGCAGACAGAACCTATGCATCTGTGGCCAAAGGTACAAAAGGCAGCCCTTTGAGCCCCATGCTGCAGGGACAACCCACTTCATTCTCACTCCTGAGATGGCCCCTCTGCAGACACCCTTGGCCTGCCTCTGTCTTGTCTACTCACACCCCTCAGGGAGCAGACACCTCCTCAGGAGGCCTTCCCTGCCGCCTCCGGACTCTGAATAATACAAAACACTTCCAAAGGACCCGCAGCGTGCCGGGCACTGTTCAAACACTCCAGACATGCTGCCTCGCGCATCCTTACCTAGTCCTGGGAGGTAAGCTCAAGGATGAGCCCCATTTTACAGATGTGGAAATTGAGGCCCAGAGAGGTAAAAGTAACTTGCCTGAGGCCGCCCAGCTAGTAAATGGCTGGAGCCAGGGAGGCCATCTCCAAAGTAAGTACCCTTAAGTGCCGTGCTGGGCTGGGAAGGGTCGCCCAGGCATGCCATGCTGGCCTCCCCCAGAAACCCTGTCTACGTCCCCGTTCATACAAACAAGCCATCACGCTTCTATTTATTACTTATGCCCGTCTCCCCTCTTCCCTGCCGCCCTCCCCCTCCCCCCCGCCACTTCCCACACCTAGGACAGGCTCCCAGGGGAGCTCAGTGAACACTAGTCAAAGGCACAAATGCTGGTGACGATCAGCTCGCCAGCCCTGAGAAGCAGGGGACAGAGTTGTGTCAGGATTCCCCCACTTGGCTTTCTGCCCTTCCTCCTGTGTCCTCTTTGGGACAACTGCCCTCTTCCCTTGCTGCCACCCAAGGGTCATCTCCCAGAGACCCAGGGCTGCTTCTTCCTGGCTGAGGCCGCCAGCGCAGCCCGGGGCCAGCGCACCCCTGCCCACCGCCCTGGAACTTACTGGGTTCAGGTAGGGAGGCTGGGAGCTGCTGAAGGCCATCTCTCCACCACCTCTGTGGCCACCGCAGCTCGTCACCCCAGCCAGGCAGTTGTTTGCACTGGGAGGAGCTAACCAGGAAATTGAAACTAAAGCAAACTGGTAATTACTTGATGGGGATGGGGATGGGGAGGAGCCAGGAGCAAGAGGAAGTAGGTCTAAAGAAAGAGAAAGTAGGGTGTTGAGGGAGGGCTGGGGGTATGACCCAGGGAGAGGGAAGTAGACACTCCCCAGCCCAGTGACCTTTTCCCCTCCTGTCTCCTTCTGGGCTCCAGCCCTGAGATGGAATTGTGTTTGGTTCATATAGATTCAAAGAGCCTGACCCCATTCACTCAACGTGTTTCTAGATGACACCCTCCATAAGTGTGTGGCTATGTCCCCCGAGTGTGCTTGCTCTCAGGGCCCAGAAAACAGCGGGGCTGTGTGATGGGCATCACCTGTGTGCAGGGCCATGGCGGAAGGCTGGCTTGTCCGTTTACACACAGAGAAACTGAGGCTCTGCGTCTAAAGGACATGCCCAGGGTCACCCAGGTCACCAGTGGCAACCTAAGCTGCAGGACACTTAGGTTCTCAGAAAAAGCATTTCTCCCTTTCAAAATTCTATGTATCATATGAAGACCCAATTGTGTGGAAAGAAGTGTTTTCCAACCAGAAAACATGGGAATTGTTCTCCTAGAGGATAGTGGTGCCCCGGGAGCTTTGGGTCCCCTCTCCATGGATGTATCTCTTTCTTCTCGTCTCGCCTCTTCCTTTTTACCCCAGGCTTTAGAATGAGGAGAGAAGCCTCAGACATGATAAAACAAGTCAAGTGACATGGGGTTGGGGGGACATATGAAAAAACCTGCGTCTAAGTGGCTTCAGCACCTAGTGATAGGATGGGCTGTGTCAGGGGAGCGGCAACAAGCAACTTACCTGAAGTCAAGCGGGTCCCCGCAATGTGCTGGGGAGAGAGCCCACGACCAAGCTAGAGAAGTGAAGGGTCGTGCAGGCACCGAATGGAGAGAAGCTGCGGGGCCATTCACGGCTCTGCACCTGTCTTCCGCCCCGCGCCTTGCCGAGATGCACCAGAATTTGCAAAGACTAACGTCTTTGAGAGGCCCCCATAGACTGAGACCACCGTGTCCCCTCTGCCCACCCTCCACCCCCACTATATTCCTGGACCAACCAGAATTCGACCGAATTTAAGGGGCAGGCAGCAGCTGGGGCAAAAAGGAGAGAAAAGAAAGGAAGGGAAGGTGTTTGGAGTCCTCACAGGGACACCAGGGACACTGGGATGATTTCATGAGGGATCAATATGGAACAATAGGAACTCTCGTCTGCTGCAGATTGGAATATAAAATAAGACGACTTTGGGCAACTTCTTGGTGGACGATCATAAAGTCAAATATCTGCCTCTCCTCTGTCCTGGTTAGTCTCCTAGATATTTACTGGAAAGAAGTGGAAAACACACGACAACTTTACTCATCCTCGCCCCAAACTGGAAACAACACAAATATGCACCAGCGGGAAAAAAGAAAAAAAAACACATTGTGGACCAGCCCTCAGCCACAAAAGAGAGCCACGGATCCAGGAAAGAACCTCAGTGAAGCTCGTGGCCGAGTGGATGAAACCAGGTGTGCTGGGACTGTTCCATTTACATTAAGTTCAGTGACAGGTCAGAAAAGCGATGACCCGGGGACAGCACTGACTGGGAGGGACACGGAGGAGTCTCCTGAGCGCTGGAAGCATTCTGGAACTTGCTATGAATGGTTTACAGACGTGAAAACTCAGCCCCCAAACTAGGATCTGTGCCTTTTACTCCACAGAAACACTTTATCTCAATAAAGTCCTGTTAATAAAACCGAAAATGCCCCCAAGCCCGGGGAGATGCAGGGACAGCTAGAGGTCCAGCAGACAAGCCCTTTGGTATCACCTTGCACCTTGGAGGTGAGTCACAGTCCTGGAACAAGGGTCCTAGGGTCCCCTGTTCCCACCCTGCTGGCGACAACCAAACCCAAAGGCCAGTGCATTTTCAGACAAACTAGGACAGAAGGGAAGCATTTCAAGACAGCTTGACATCACCCTGTGGTCACCACCATCCATTCCCAGGGCCTAGCTCTGGTCTTAAGGGGGTGAGAGGCAGTCCTCCGGAAAGTTCCTTCCGAGCTTTTTTATTCCAAGTCCCAAACGCTTGTCTGGAGCTCTCTGATCTCTGCAGCGTAGATCGAAGGATCTATTCAAAATGTGAGTCTGCCACCTCACACCCATGAGGATGGCCACTACCGAACAGCAGGAAATGACAAGTGTTGAGGAGGATGAAGAGGAAGGAGCTTGGCGCACTGCTGGTGGGCTTGGAAAATGGTGAGGCCGCTAAGGAAACTAACATGTGTGGTGAGGCATCCTTCATAGACAGCTTTCTCGAATAAATGCATCACCAGCTTCCAGCCCCCAGGCGGCCCCCATCCATGAAGGGCCCCTTTTATTTTTTTTTAAGATTTTTAAAAATTTATTCATTTGACAGCGAGAGAGAGAAAGAGAGAGAGAACAAGCAGGGGGGAGTGAGAGAGGGAGAAGCAGACTCCCCACTGAGCAGGGAGCCCGACGTGGGACTCCATCCCAGGACTCTGGGATCATGACCTGAGCCAAAGGCAGACGCTTAACTGATGAGGACCCATTTCAGGTGCCCCTGAAATGCCCCTTTTAGAAAACTTTGGAGAGCCTAGATAACTGGCCCATGAGTGAACCTGCTTTTCCCTTCTTGCGCCCTAATTCCCTCCTAGCCACCCCCCGAGGACCTCAATAAAGGCAGAACTCCAGGTCTGTGCTCTCTCTCTCTCTCTCTCCCTACAGCATCCCTGGGTGGCCCCCGTGTGCCGTGCACCTTCCCGGACTTGTGACTGAGAAACCTCATGTTCTCAAACTGCCCCGATGGTTGTTGCCGAGGAGTGTCTCACAGTCATAATAGGAACCACCAGGGCTGGCTCCACCACAAGGGCTGGTCCGGCCACAACATTGGCTCCGATGGGGGAAATATCGGAGGGGGGTGTGTGGGGGGGTTCACCCCAAGTGGTATGAGGTCGGTGAGCGCCCCAGGCATTTCTAGCCCACAGCATCACTGTATTGGCTGAGACCAATGCAACACCGCAGTTTGGTGGTTCCTTAAAAAACTAAACATAGGGGCGCCTGGGTGGCTCAGTCGTTAAGCATCTGCCTTTGGCTCAGGTCATGATCCCAGGGTCCTGGGATTGAGCCCCGCATTGGGCTCCTTGCTCAGCGGGGAGCCTGCTTCTCCCTCTTCCACTCCCCCTGCTTGTGTTCCCTCTCTCGCTGTCTGTCAAATAAATAAATAAAAATCTTTAAAAAAAAACAACTAAACATAGACCTCCCCCCGTGATGCAGCATTACCATTTCACATGCTGCCATCAAGGATTGAAAGAAGGGATTTGAAGAGATATTTAAATGCCCATATTTGTAGCAGCATTATTTATCATAGCCAAGCGATGGGAGCTACCCAAGTGTCCATCGATGAATAAAGGGATTAAAAATGTGTGTGTGTGTCTCTCTCTTTATAATAGAATGGAATATTACCCAGTCTCAAAAAGGAGGGCAATTCTGACATCAGCTACAACATGGATGAATCTTGAGGACATTATGCTGAATGAGAGAAGCCAGTCACAAAGAGACAAATACTGTACGTTTCCACTTACATGAGGTACCTAGAGCTGTGGCACTGATGGAAAAGAAAGTAGAATTGTGGTTGCTAGGGGGGATGGGGTCGGGGGGGGATGGGGATTTGTTCAACGGATACAGAGTTCCAGTTTTGCAAGATGAAGAATGTTCTGTGGGTGGATGGTAGCACGACAGTGCGGATGTACTGAACGGCATTGAACTATACCCTTTAAAATGGTGAACATAGTAGTTTTACATCGTGTGTATTTTACCATAATTAAGATTGTTTTTAGCATGTGGCTCTGATCGTCTCTACCGTCAGGCCAAGAATCCATCACTGCCAGGTCCCCGTTCCTTTTGGTGGCACAGGGAGGAATCCAAAGCATTTCCTGCTGGGCTGATCAGGGCAGGCCGGCCTGCTGGGAGTTCCGGGAGAGCGTAGGGGAGGAGCCAGGAGGGAGAGGGAGCAATGCAGCCCCTGCCCGGAAGGCCCCTGGGAACCCAGTCTCCCCACTACTTTAGAAGTTGTTGATTTTTTAATTGAGGTAGAAACTACAAACAGGAAAAAGCGCAAATCCTTCGTGTACCGGGTAAAACACGCTGTCGATGTATACACATACGTAACCCCACTGACCTCGAGAGGTAGGACATCTCGCGCCCCCAGAGGTTCCCTCATGACTCCTCCCGGCCAGTACCCCCGAGAGTAACTACTATTCGGACTTCTCTGACTAGACACTAGTTTGGCATACTTTTGAACTTCATGTCAATGAAATCATACGGCATGTGCCCTTTGGAGTCTGGTTTCTTCCACTTAATGGTGTGTCATTTAAGATTTGTCTTTGTGGCCTGGTGGCCCTTTGTAAGGCTCTTGCATCATTTATCCATTCGTTCTTCTGCTGATGGAGATTTGTGTTGTTTTCAGCTTTCCCGCTACGACTCAAGCCTCTGTGAACTACAGTCGTGGACGTATCTCTTGGCGTGCAGACGCATGGTGTCTGTGGGTCTCCCTGGGATGTGGGGTATACAGGTTTCGTTTGGACGGCCTAGAAGCTTTGCAGCAGGGAACGAACACAATCAGATGTCTAGTTTTGGAGGATCACACTAACTTCCGTGTGAAGACTAGAGAAGCTTCAGCAATGGTGGGGGTCAGGGACTCACCTTACAGTCTTGCACTAAGGAAGGTGTCTTGCACAAAACAGAAACTTAAAAAAACATTAGCCTGCATTCTGCCTCTTCCTCCTTTCTTGTACAACCAGACAAAGGTTGGGGTGACCCTGTACTTTATGAAGTAATGATAAGATTGTCTCAAACCACATTCCCGAGGGACGCCTGGGTGGCTCAGTTGGTTAAGAGTCTGCCTTCGGCTCAGGTCATGATCCTGGGGTCCTGGGATCAAGCCCCGCATCGGGCTCCCTGCTCAGTGGGGAATCTCCCTCTCCCTCTGCCTGCTGCTCCCGCCCCCCGCCCCGGCTTGTGTTGCTCTCTCTCTGACAAATAAATAAATAAAATCTTAAAAAACAACAACAACACATTCTAAACCTTGAAAAAGTCCAAGACTTCCGCCCGATTTTGGCGTGTGATGAAATGATCGGGTTCTTGTGGGTGAAAAAATTTTGGGGCGCCTGGGTGGCTCAGTTGTTAAGCGTCTGCCTTCAGCTCAGGTCATGATCCCAGGGTCCTGGGATCGAGCCCTGCATTGGGCTCCCTGCTCCGCGGGAAGCCTGCTTCTCCCTCTTCCCCTGCGTGTGTTCCCTCTCTCTCTGTGTCTCTCTCTGTCAAATAAATAAATAAAATCTTAAAAAAAAAAATTTTTTTTTTTTAAAGCAAAAACAGGCCAGGTTCTGTGTCAGCAAGAAAGACATCATATAGAGTGTTCCCCACCTTTCCGCCAGGGGATACATCCCAGGACCCCCAAGGGATGCCTCAAACCCTGGATACACCACCTCCTATATATATATACTATGCTGTTTTCTATACATACGTACGTATGATAAAGCTTAATTTATACATTAAGCACAGTGGAAGATTACTATGATAATAAAACAGAACAATTACAACAATACTGTAATAAAAGTCATGTGACTGTGGTTTCTCTCTCTCTCTCTCTCTCTCTCTCTCTCTCTCTCTCAAAATACCGCACCACACCTTCCCTTCTTCTGCTTGTGCCGTGAACTGGTAAAGTGCGTGCGTGCAGAGAGGTGAGGGGAGGGATGCAGCATTAGGCTCCTACTGACCTCCCGACACTACATCAGAAGGAGGATCCTCTGCTTCCAGACCCGAGTGGTCCACCAGTAGCAGAAACCGTGGCTAATGGGGCCGAGAAGAGACCATGCAGTGTGAGGTCCCCTCCAGTGACCGTCCAGCCTGGGTGGGACCCCTTGCAGGCCTGGCTGCCTCTCGCATTCCCCGGGCATTTTGAGGGGAAGGATGGACGTGCTGTGTCCATCAGCAGTCTTCCCACGGCCGCACGGAAGTCCCTCCTCCAGCTACTGTTTTTCTAGTCTCTTCTCAGTGAAGGCTTGAGCTCGAATGGGCTCTCCCGCCAGGGTTACACACAGGGCAAATGAAAGGCCGCCAGGCTTCCTTGGAGTGACTCTGCGACACCCAGTGGTGAGTTCCACCTGCACCCCAGGCCTGACCTTCCTCCACAGGGACTGCTGACTGAGTCACTCCTTTCCAGAGCAGGAATAGAAGGAACCAATGGGGGAACCAGTGTGAGCAGCCGTGTAGTGCCTGATGTACAAAAGATTAGTGTCCTAACAGTTAATTAGCCAGACACACCGCTGTCTCTGCCTCTAGTCCTGGCGTGCCTAGCCTGGGACTAGTCTTACTTCCCAATTTCCTTATATGCATTTATTTTGAAAGCAAACTTCAGGGGTTCCTGGGTGGCTCAGTCAGTTAAGTGTCTGCCTTCGGCTCAGGTCATGATGCGAGGGTCCTGGGATCGAGTCCCGTGTCGGGCTCCCTGCTGAGTGGGGAGTCTGCTTCTCCCTTGCCGCCTGCCCCCATGCTCTCTCTCTCCCCCAAATAAATAAAATCTTTTAAAAAATTAATTAATTTAAAAAAATAAATAAAAGCAAACTTCATGTCATCACCATAAATGAAAACCACCACCACTTCCATAAATAAAAACTCCTGATGGGCAAAATGGATGAAGGTGGTCATGCAAATTTTGGGGGGACACAAGCATTCAAACCATTGCAGTTAACAAATACCCCAAACATCATAAAATCCAGAAAAATAATATTTTTTATTAATTTCCTGGCACTATAATACTTTCCTACTTTTTTGACTGCACACTCTTTGCTTCTTTGTGTTATGGGGATTTGACATATGTTCCATAAAGGAAGTAGAAAGGTCATCCTGTCTTTCCAATGGCCTGCTTCTTGAACTCCACTGCGTGTGCGCTCTGGGGACCAGGCAACGTGGCACACGTTCCTTTGGGATGTATTTCTGGCCCCGAATCTTTGTATCTGGACCCAGGTGAGTTGGCACAATGGGCAGGAGGAGGGTTTCAGAAGCCATTCCTAAACTGGGACGGGTGGGAATAACTGAATTATTCATGGAAGTGGCTGTGAACCACATGAATATATCCCACTAAACCTAGAAGAAACATATGCCCAACTCGACAACCCTCTTAGTCCGATCCCCAAAATGCAAATGGGCCTCTCCAATACTACCTGACTCAAGAGGCCATATGATAGAGGGGAAGTCAGAAGGGAAGGAGACAGCAGTGTTAATCAGTTCATTCAAGGGGCGCCTGGGTGGCTCAGTCGGTTGGGTGTCTGCGTTTGGCTCAGGTCATGATCCCAGGGTCCTGGGATTGAGCCCCCCGTTGGGCTCCCTGCTCAGTGGGAAACCTGCTTCTCCCTTTCTCTCTTTCTCTGCCCTCCCCTCCTCCTCCCCCACCTTGCTCGTACTCTCTCACTCTCTCAAATAAATAAATAAAATCTTTAAAAAAAATCAGTTCATTCAATACATCTTAGCTCTTGCAAATATTACGAACACCTGTGGCCATTCAAACCCATTGCCTATGCAGTGAAGAGCCCTGAAGTTCAAACTTCTCGGTGACCCCACCTCTGGGTTCTGTTCCTAAACCTGCCAGGAAGACAGATGATGGTCGGGCTGGCAGCCAGGGGTGCTTGCCACTGGAAGATGAAACCTGGTTTGGCTATAGCTCCTGGCCCCAGCCCAGGCCCTGCCCCTTCCCAGCTCCCTCTACCTCCTTCCTTCCCTAAGCTGCTTTCAGGAGCTAACTCCCTCTTCATGTACCAGGAACACTCCCCAGAAAAGGAAGCAGTGTTTATGGACACCAGAGTGCTGTCTGCCTGGCAGGAGGCCAAGGACTTCACATCTGTCACCTCTGGTCCACCTGGCAGGCCTGGCCGTGCTGAATCATTGATGAATCTACGAATCAGAGAAGTGCCCCACCCCACACATGCAATGAGCAGCCAAACCAGGATAAAAATCAGGTCAGCTGGCTCGTAGGTCCGGGTGCTCCCCCAGCCGCCCCCAGCAGCCCCTTCCTCCATTTTGGTGTCAGTGGAAGAGATGGCCTGAGCAACCAGGCTCCAGCTGCTGACCTGCTGAGCCGATGCTCCTGGGGCTGCTTCATCTAGTCTGTGTGCGGTCACGGGCCACCCTCACCAATCTCCTCCCATTCTAGGCAGCTTTGGGGAGCAACAGAGAGGGCCTGGCCTTTCCTTCCCAGAATTAATCCACATGGGAGACCTTGTTCCTTCTGAGAGCTTACATTCTAGGGGCTAGAGCACAAAGGATCTTCAAAGATACTCTTCTTCTGATGGCATGTGACAATAATGTCCCCCAAAGAGTCATGTTTCCCTGTGTCCACACTGCTCACAATGTGACTTTCTCTTCCTCCCATCAAGAGATGGAGTCAAGGGGCGCCTGGTGGCTCAGTCGGTTAAGCGTCTGCCTTCAGCTCAGGTCATAATCCCAGGGTCCTGGGATCAAGCCCCGCATCAGGCTCCCTGCTCCTCGGGGAGCCTGCTTCTCCCTCCCCCTCTGCGCCTCCCCCTTGGTCGTGCTCTCTCAAAATAAATAAATAAAATGTTAAAAATAAATAAATAAATAAAAGCGATGGAGTCTCCTTTCCTGCCTCCGAATCGGGTTTGGCTCATGACTTGCCGCGGCCAACAGAATTCGGAAGTGACATTGTGCAATTTCTGGGGTTGGGCCTTAAGGTTCCGTACCGTGACATAGTTAAAATGATAATTACATATATTTTACGACATTTAAGAGGTGGGACTTGTGGGGAGAAGGCTATGAAGCTCCAGCTGGAAAATGTTGTTCACCTAAAGTTCTGAGTCTACCACGGGCCCAGTCTGTGTTAAAGGGAAGATCGGCGCTGGTGGGTGGTGATATTACTAGGGACTACTTCTAGATGCTACGAGCCTTTCTTCTTGAGATCCCCAGACGGATTGAAAGATACTTGGAAAGATAATCACTTCCTCACTGTGGGACTCTACATCATTTGTGTCTCAGTTCTGCCTAAAGACATCTTATGGAACCACCAGTAAGCAGGGGCCTCTCACCGGGCAGCTCTCAGCTGGGAGGACAGTGGTGATGTGTTCTGGAACAGACAGGGGAACAGAGGGTCAGACCCTCCTTGGGCAGCCCTGTCGAGGACAGCGGGATCTGCAGGAGGGCTGGGGACTGCCAAAGTGAAGAGCTATTAATGCGGGGGGCTGGACTCCTGAGCTCTGGTAGGTAAGTCACCCCCCATCTCCCTGACTCGGGCACCGTCAGAGGACACCCCCTTGCCCTGAAGTCCAATGATATGTCAGGCTCCCACCATCGACCCCGGACCTTGGGGACGGGGGCCGTGGTTTAGGGTGAGTCAGAGCACGCCTCCAGAGCACGCAGGGAGGAGGGTGAGCGTGCAGCATCCCCCCGATGCCTCCGGCCGGCAGCCAAAGCTGGGCCCGAACGTGCAGCCGTGAGTCTGCAGACTGCTTTCGTTTGTCCTACACACAGAATAAAAAAAATGCAAGCCAACTTTTGGAAATTGGGAGATTTCACGTAAAAATCCAGACTCCTAGCTCCTCTTAAAGATAAACACACGAGAAGGATGACAAACAAAAAGGAAGGTCCCGTAGCAGGGGGCTCGTGTTCCCAGGAGGCAACAAGGCAGCAGGGCTGGGACGCGGCTGTGGCGGAGAGCCCACTGTCCAGTTCCCCACAGCCCTCACCCCTCCCCAGAACAAACGTTAGAACAAGCATGAGTTCTCCCTGGGTGTCGGCCGCATCCTCAGTCAGGCACGTTGCTTTCGCACCTCGGGATCGGCTGCCTGCCGCGCTCCCTTCTCCTGCAAACCAGTTGGTACTTGGCCCTTAGAGCATGTTTGAGCTACTTCCCTCAACCACTACTTTCAACTGGCCCCTTGGGGCTTCTGGCACAGGACGGGGGCCCATTTCGGGGTCCCACACACTTTGAGGGTCTCGCTTCTGAAGACACAAAGCTCCTGTGGACGTCTTGAGATATGCACTCTTGCAGGCTGGATTATATTTGCGTCTTTTCCGCCTAGCACTAGGGCATGGGAAAGAGAGCTCATTCTTCCAGTTACAAAGCTCTCCTCCAAGTAGACAACTTAAAACTTAATTCCCAAGGACCCAGCTGCACTGGCATCTCCCGTCATTTTGGCAGCTGGTGGTACCCCTTTTCCCTCCTCCATACACCAGCCTCTAGCTCCTGCCAGCCCTGCCCCTAGCCCCCCTATATCCCAGGGAAGTCCTCTCTCTCCTGTGCCCAAATCTGGAACCATCTACTCCTGCAGAGGCCTGCTCAAGTGGAATAGCATACAAAAATCGGATTTCAGGGTACAGAGGTAATCAGGGAATGTTAAATATTAAACCATGTGCCAAAGAGCCCCTGTGTGCAAATGCTCCCTCCCCCTTTCTGAGTCTACCAGGGATCTTAAAGGGTCTCCCACCAGAGCCTCACTGCCCTTGCTAACTTCTAACCTAACCCCTGTCAGGCCCTGGGGAAACAGACTTCCATTGCTTTTATTTAGCACTTCCTGAAAAGATAAAAATGACCTATCAAGAAAGAAAAAGAAACCTAGCAGCTAGATGTCTTATCAAAAATCACTAGGGAAGGGGCACCTGGGTGGCTCAGTCGGTTAAGCGTCTGCCTTCGGCTCAGGTCATGATCCCGGGGTCCTGGGATCGAGCCCCGCATCGGGCTCCTTGCTCTGCGGGAAGCCTGCTTCTCCCTCTCCCTCTGCTGTTCCCCCTGCTTGTGTTCCCTCTCTCTCTCTCTGTCAAATAAATAAATAAAATCTAAAAAAAAAAAAAAAAAAAAAATCACTAGGGAAAACATGCCGGATATGGCAGTTATAAAAAAGCACCCCCCCCAAGTCTCTGTACCTGGGGACCCTCAGCTTTACCACTGGGTCCTCAAGAATGAGGTCACATTTTTATTTTTATTTTTTATTTTTAAAGATTTTATTTATTTATTTGACAGAGAGAGACACAGAGAGAGAGGGAACACAAGCAGGGGGAGTGGGAGAGGGAGAAGCAGGCTCCCGGCAGAGCAGGGAGCCCGATGTGGGGCCCCATCCCAGGACTCTGGGATGATGACCTGAGCCGAAGGCAGACGCTTAACGACTGAGCCACCCAGGCGCCCAGAGGTCACATTTTTAATTTTCCTAGTCCCCGCCCTTATTGATTTCTACAGCAAAGTGTGCTGTTGGGCAATGTCCCTCTGCCCCTGCAGCCCTCACCTGGATGCCCCTGAGCATGACCCTCCCCCCCCCGCTCCTCATCCACAGACTCACCTTCTCCGCGACAGACACTATCAGCAGCAGGGCAGACATCTGGGGAGTTACCCTGGACGCCCACCTCTTCCCCACATCCAAGCAAAGCTCAGGTCATCAGCCCCGCTCCAGTCCCTCCTATGTATCTAAGACACAAATGTAATTATGACCCTCCCCTGCTCAAAAATCTTCCATGGCTCCCCAGGGCTGCCACGTTAAAGTCTAAACTCCTTGGCTTGGCACTTGCAGGATCCTCTCTGGCTCCAATCTACTCCCCCAGTTTCATTGTACAACAGCTTGAATACTCATGATTTTCCAAGCATACCATGTCTTCCCAGACCTCTGAGCCTTTGCATATGCCGTTCCCACAGGGTAGAATGCCCTGCTCTTGTTTATTTGCACCAGGCACATTACTCACTGTAAAGGTCAGGTCCAAGGCCACTTCCTCCACGAAACTTGCAGGCAGACTGAGGGACCCCTTCCTTGGACCCCTTGGGGGCTCACAGCTGAAGGCAAGAGTACCACCACCTTTTTATCTGTTTCAGCACTTAGCGCCGCCTTCAGAGCACAGGTGTTCAGTAAATGTCTGACTGGTCCATCCCTCGACTTCTGCAGAGAGGAAGTTCTGGAATCAAAGCCATGGGCTGCGTCCTGGACTAGCCACCTTCCAGCTGTGTCATCTTGGGTATCTTAACCTCTAGTGCCCCGGTTTCCTTGGCTGAAACATCACAATTCCTGCTTCATGGCGTGGTTGTGAGGATTACATTATGTGTGTGTGTGTGGGGGGGGTGATGGATAGAAAGCACCTCCCTGGCTCAGGAGGGCCTTGCAAATGCCAGCTCCCCCTCTCCTCCATCTGTCCTGCCTCCTCCAACCTCCAAAGCACCTCTCTACATGACTGGCAAGGAGAGGCTCCTAGAAATAAGAGTCAGATAAATGAGCACTCCACTCCCCACCCCCTACAGCTTCCACGAGGTGAAGACACCTTCAGCCCAGGAGACACTGGGTCTGGGTCTGCTCGTGAGCTGTTAGTGTTGGAGGCTGGATGACCATCCTCTGTGCATCATGGGCTCTGATGCCGTTCTGTCTCCATTCCTCCGTCTGCCTTCCAGGTCCACGGATACCTTCTTTCTCTGGAAGGAGCTCCTAGAGGGGGTCCGACCCCCAACCCCCATTCCTGTTCCCTCATGCCATCCATCCGACTAACGCCACACACTCATCTGGAGCTGACCCAAGTAGACACAAGCCCGACACCTTGGTACAATTTTATTCACAAACTCCAGACACCCAGGCTTGGCCTGGCACAAAGGATGTGTTCTTGCCAGTGACAAAAAAACGGATACAGCACGTTCATTAATACTAACCATTTTAATTTAAATTAATAGCATTTCTGGAAGACAAATGCAGTTGATAGAAAATATAAAAACTTTTACTGTACAAATTTTACATCACATTCAAAAAAAGCAAGTATGCGCCCGTGGCCACGGAGGACGCTGGCTTTACACACACTAATGAAATCCGGGCTAACGTTGTAGCATCACACGAGCTCCCTAACGGCTTCACATTTATGTCTCCGCCAGGCCCCCTAATCAACACGGAACAGCGATGCAGGCGTACAGGGCACACGGCTGCCCCCTGGGATCACAAGGAGAATGCCAGGAGAGGACAGAGGGATTCCGGCGCCCTGCACTGACTTGGTGACACGGAGAGGTCAACATTGCTACACCGCCCGCTACCAGTGGGGAGCTTGATTGAAGACCTCGAGCTGATGGAGAGCCAGGGGCTGCGGCTCTGAGGGTTAAAGGCAGCGGGGACACGGGCCCTAGGGTTTTGGAGGGGATGCTGGGGACTGGGGCTGTGCCGCGAAGGACCAAAGCTTGGGCTCCACTCTCAGACCCTGGTGGGGACCTCTGCAGCCCCCAGAGGTCTCGCCGAGGAGGTGGTCCCAGCTTCTCCATCCCCTTCACAGTTGGCCGTGAGCGCTGAATTCACAGTATCTGGCCGTCCTTCACGTGTTTCCATGGCAGACAGGGAGAGCACACAGAAGGGCAGGCACGTCTTCCCAACCTCAATTCACAGTCACTTTGACAGGGAGAAGGGGACCACGTTTCTCTTAAAGGACAGGCAGCACAGAGGCCAGGCCAAGAGCCGGGCAGCTGTCCGGGGTCCTGAAGATGAAGGGCCTGTCCTCCAGGCCTTCAGCAACCCCTCAGGTTCCTGGCTGAGCGTCAGTTCCTTAAGTGCAGGGACCGTGACTGCTCCCATCGCGGGGTCCCCTACACTTGCTCGAGACACCGTCAGTGTTCGATGAAAGCTTCTTGAACTGACCCGTAGGCGTGACACCCATCGGGGAGGCCAAGGGATGAGGGGGTGAAGCCAGCAGTCCCACAGAAGAGGAAAGACCCCCCCACCGGAGCTGAATCCAGCTGGCTTACAGCTCTGGTCTGCCCCATACACACTGACTGGGAAGGGTTAAGGAGCTCAGGTCTGGGGCGCGGATGGGCAGCGGGAGCCTGGATACCTCACACTACTGCACAGCTGTGCTCTCCAGGCGAAGGTGGCCCACCTGAGGGGCGCTTGACTCAGGAAGGCAGCCCTACCACTTCTAGGCAGTGGCCTGCTCCGTCTGACATTTTGGCCAGACTCCAGGGAAGGCTCTGAAGATTGGGAGCTTTGCTAGGTGGGTCTAAATGAAAGGGATGGGAGGGCCACATGCCCCCATCTTGGCTCAGAGCACGGACACAGGTTCTGGGTCTGAATCCAACCACATCTCCACCCTCATCACCCTTGGTCAGTCCTGGTTTGAAGCCTAATATGGCGTAACGCCCACTAAAGGCTTCTTTGCCATTTGGAACTGTTCTTAGGTGACAGCTTCTAATGAAGATAGGCAGGATGTGCTCACATCATGATGGACATCCCCCAGTCAAGCCCCTCCTTCTGGTGCAAATATACATGCACAGATGGTCCCGACTCGGTTCAGGGGAGGCTCTGAGGCCTGGTGGACTGGGTGGTCTAGATCAACAGTGTGGAGGGGCACAGGCCTCCCGCCTTAGCTAAGAGCTCAGAACAAGGACAGTGGAAGAGTCAGGTGTGGCTATGGGCTTCCAACAGGATTGGAGGAGAAGGGGTGGGCAATTCCAGAACCTTGGCATGACTGATGGGGCTTCTGAAGAGCCAGGTCACCCTGTGGCTGGGAGGGTGGGCTCAGGAACCTGCTGCCTGCCACTTCTCCCTCCCCCTCCCCTCTCTCTTCTTCCTGAGCAAGCCTTCATGGTACACGCAGCTGCCGGGCTGGGCCTTAGCTCTGGGGTCAAATGTCAGCCAGGACTGGGATGTGTCTAAAAAGCTGAAGCCCTGAGTGCCATCTCCTTGGTGTCTTCCTGGAAGCTGTGTGAAAGAGACCTCTCTACAGGAGCTGGAAACCCTGGCCACCAACCCCTGGATCAATCCAGCCATTACTTGGATTTAATCTGTTTCAACTTTTGCAGCAGGTATGGGCCGGATTATTGGGGTCAAAAGGGAATCCAAGCCCTCTGGGAACTCCTGACCCTCATAATCCAGCTTGGTTCCTAGCCAGGGTTTCCTTTGCCAGAGGAAAAAGGGACAGTGTCCCTTTGTTAGGATAGGAGGAAAACCCTACAGGGACATTCCCCACGGATGGGGTTTAGGGCCAAAGCAGAGTCCAGGTCAAACTTTGTGGTCCCCATCCCACCCTGAGAACAGCCACAGTCACGATGCTTTTCTTCCTTTTCCGCACCACCGCCAGGGTCCTCCAGAGGGGAAGGCCACTTCCGCCATCCCGGCCAGTGGTGCCAGAGTGCCTCTGTGGACCACTTTGTATTATTACCTGTTGTAAAGCATTGAGTTCACGCCCCAGAAACATACATGTAAACATTCGCTGCCTGTCGGGGCAGGTCTGGTTGTTGGTGAAATCACTTTAAGAAACAGCAGGTGCAGCTCTATCTCCCGGTGTTTTTGTGGATGAACATCTGAGTGGAGGACTCACACTCCTGGTCTGCAGCACTTAGGAGGGTGGACCGATGTTTCAAAGAGTGTTTTCGTTTGTGTCATGGTGGTTATTTGGATGCTTTAGAAACACATTTAAGAAAGAAAGAAATCGGCAGAGAAACTGCATGGCTGGCTACATCTTTGGATTACTGGACTCCATGACACCCAAGCCAAACCTTTCAAACCGGGGTACAACTTTGCTGCTGTTAATGCTGCAAAGAGGAACAAAAACATGGGTTACAGCCACGCTGGTCTTGATCGGAAGTAGGATAATGTTAGCTAAGGAGCGGGCCGGTTTCAGAAGCTCCACAGAGGACCCGCCCTAGCAAGAAGCAAGAACGGCTGCAAGCCAACAGCCTTGGCAGAGCTGCTCCTGGTCAGACTTGGCCGGGGTGCAAACACTTGGCACATCCCTCCTGGGGGACATGAGCTGGTTAGTGACAGAGTCCCCGGCACCTGGCAGGCTGTCATTGCCGTGGGCTCGACTGAGCTACTTTCTCACTTGCGGCCCAGGAGGGCTCTGCTCCGAGTGCAACTGGGAGAAAAGAGAAACCGGACCCCAAGTGCTGAGAGTGGCCTCACACAATCCTTCTGGAAATGGTCCCCAAACATTGTGGGGAGGGGGGCATCAGGACCCTCTGGGAGGCAAGTAGAAATGCAGACTCTCAGAACATGCCTCCAAAGACCTGGACTCGGTTTGGGGGGACCCTGGAGACCTGCATTTGGGAAGCAGCACAGTGATTGTGTGTGGCCTCTCAGCCACACTCCTGAACACTGACCTGGGGTCTGGTACTTTCTGTCTGTAAACGGAGTAACATTGTGGGGACTGGCAGCAGAAGCTTTGCTCTCGTCAGTGAAATTGTTTGGCGACAGGCCCCCTTTGTTTTAGGACCGCTTTCCTGAGGGCACTGCTGTGGACAAAGCCCTTCCCAGCTAGTGTCTTTCACAGCAACGGGACTTTGGCGTCCACCCCCCCAGCGCCCCCCAGAGAGGGCTGGCCTTGGGCAGCTCTGAAATCATCCCACTCCTTGTTGGACAAAATCTTGCAGGTTAACAGCCAAGCAAAAGCCCTGCCCCGCACTGTGGACCCAGCCAGTGGGAGGCCGATGTGCTTGTGGGGGCGGGGGGTGCGCGTCGGTCTCAAGGGGGTGTTAGTGGGGAGACAGGGCCGCCTGGGCGCTGCCCCCCAGAGGAAGAGTTAGAGAATGAAGTCCCGTCCGGGGGAGGCACCTCTGCTGGGCAGGGTGGGGGGGTCTGTTAGGAGGTCCTCGTGGACAGTAGTTATTCAAGCACACGCAGGCCATGGAGAGGGGAGGGGGCCAGTTTGAAAAACAACAAAGCGAAAGAAGAAGTCTCGGGAGACGCCTGGAGCGGCAGAGATCGCATCCCCTGGGTTAGTGCCCGCACATCAGTTTGCGTTTGAGCGGAAGTCATGGTGCTGAGTGTCGATTAGGAGGAAGAAAGCCCCCGGTGCATGCAAGGCAGCCAGGCCTACAACCTATGGGCAGAAAGAGAAGAGAGGAGAACATAGTCAGAACCCGAACCCATGGAGGGGCAGGGGGAGCGACAGAGGCCTGGCCAGGGCAGAGGGTAGGGGACCCACTTTCCCTGCAGAGAGGGAAAAAGGCGTCCCCACTCCATTCCAGGCTTGGCAGCGCAGCGAGCTCAGGAGGGACCCGGCACAAAGCACCTGTCCCAAGCTCCGTCCCAAGCTCCCCCGGGACAGTCACAGAATGTTTAGACAGAGGTTGGCCGATGGACCCATGGCCCTTCAGCCCTTGACTATCAAAACAGACTTCCTGAAAGTTCACTCTTTCTGCTTACTGCATTCCCTTCTTTAGGCTCTGGTCAAAGGGCACCCTGGAGTTGGACCAAGGCTCCGAGTTCTCTCCCACCCTGGGACGAGCCGTCACCTGCCACAGTGGGTGGACAGGGGTGCTGCCAGGTGCTATGGGCCTCCGCTCGGCCCGGCCAGAACCCACAAGCCCACAGGACCCTTGCCGGTGGCCATTTCGCCTACAAGAATATCATTTTGGCTTAGGGGAACAAAACAGATAAAAACGGGGAAGCCGGATGCAGAGAGAGAACAGGAAGCAGGGTGCAAACAGGCAGAGAATGAGGGGAATAATGGAAGACACACTATTCCTCCAGAGCCGGACAGGAGTTCTGGAAGTCCAGGTGGCCGTCACGCCCTTTCCCGTAGTGGCGGCTCCGCCAGCGACTGGGGGTGGCCCGCGACCATTGGGCCAAGTGTGGGAGGAGCGCAGTCCCCGGGTGATGGCACCGGAAGCAGACGGGTGGGGGAGGAAGCAGGATGACAGGGCGTGGAGGGACGGCAGCACACGCCAGAACGTCCGCCACCCCCCGGAAATAAAAAAGCAACAAGACAGATGGAAAAAGAAAGAGAAAATGAGAATTAGAGGCGGAATGTGTTGAAGGAGAAATCATGAACTGGCAGGAAGTGCTGACTGAGAGGCTCATTCAGGTCGGCTGGCGTGTTTCTCCCCAGTGGCTAACACGGATGGCTCTGGGCAGGGAGCAACACCCATTTGTGGTTCTGTCTCCCACCTGTGAAATGAGAAGGTGGGGCTATATAGTCCTTAGGGAATCTGGAATCACCGTCTCCTGAATGCCGGACCCACCTAATGCAGCCTTCTCTTCTGTGGAGGACAAAACCAGGGCCCAGGATATTAAACACATTGCCCCAAGTCCAGGGGAACCCCAGTCTCCTGGCCTCTGCCAGGGTAGCTCCTGCTGGAAACCCAGTTCCAATGAGCCCTCTTCTGGAGACCCTTTCTCAAGCTCTGGGTGGGCAGACAGGGCCCTGTGCGTGCTCCCACAAAGGCTGTTCTTTGTCACAGCACTTAGCATGTTAGCGTCATTCCCTCATCCCTTCACCAACTACACTGCAAGCTCCTGGCTGGCCTTGGCGTGGCCTTGGCCTTGTCTCCCCAGCTGTGTAGCAGGTACTCAGCAATGGCTGGGTAGAGCCCACACCTCCAATGGCAACATTCTGTTGCACCCTATTTGCACTAGACTCTGACCCATCTTAATAGGGACACTAAGGTGGCATTCTAAAAGACAGTATTCCCAACCCCAAACTGTCATTCCTCTAGGCCGTCCCTGCACATGGCCTAACTCAACAGTTTATCACATTTCTTCAGTGAGTTCTCCCACCTGCATCCTCTGGTTGGGTGACCCATGCTGGGTCCCCCCTCACCTGTAGCTTGAAACCCAGTTTGGTTTGTTTTTAAGATGGGCCAGCCAACTATATCTAAGCCAAATCCAGCCACAGAAAGATTGATCATTTTAAAGGTTACAAAAAAAATCAAAACCAAAAAAACCAAGAACATATGATAGAGGTCATATGACCCACAAGCCTAAAATATTTGCCAACTGGCCCTTTCTAGACTAGGATGGATGCTGCCACACACCTGGGCAGCAGGTAGGAGATCCAGGTGCACCTTCTCCAGGGGCTCAGTGATGGGACGGCAGGTGCCCCAGGAGCCACCTTGGGTGTGTGGACAGGCTCCTGCCCCCTCAACTACCAAGAGCAGCTCCACTTTATCTGGCTTATATAATGGGACTCTGGGGGAGATCACACTTTTAGAAAGTGCCCTTTGCCTTAAAAAAGTTTAAAACCATTCCTATTATTCAGGGGTCTTTTCACGAATGCACTGCTCAACCCGCTTCCACACCATCCACAAACTAAGAATGGTTTCTGCCTTTCTAAATGGGTTGGGGGAAAAAAATCAAAATATTTCATGGTATATGAAAGTTGCACGAGGGGCACCTGGGTGGCTCAGTTGATAAGCGTCTGCCTTGGGCTCAGGTCATGGTCCCAGGGTCCTGGGATCGAGTCCCCCATCGGGCTCCCTGCTCAGTGGGGAGCCTGCTTCCCCCTCTGCCTGTGCTCTCTCTCTCAAATACATAAAATAAACATCTTAAAAAAAAAAAAAGAAAGAAAGCTGCATGAAATTCCAGTTGGCGCATCCATAAGGCTTATTAGAGCCCCGCCAGCTCCCCGGTTTGCCTGCCGTCCCTCGCTACTCCTGCACCAAACGGCAGAGCTGAGTCCTTGCGACACAGACCATACTTAGTACTATCACAGCTCTGCGCTGCTGCTGGGACCGCCACAAATCCCAGGCCGGCGCTGTGGCTCCAACTTCCCTCCTCGCCTGCAAAGCCTAACGCAGTCCCCACGCTAGAAGCCCACTCCCTGATCTGGCCCCAGCCCCACTTTTTAAAGCTGCCGAACTGAGGCCTAGAACGAAGGACTTCCTCAGATTCCCACAAGGGGTTCACAGCAGGGCAGAGGTCTGCTTTTGAGTGTTCAAGGAGAGAGAGAGCCAGAGGGACAGAGCAAAAGGGGAATGAGACAGAATGTATAGGAGGCGCGAAGGTTGCCTGGTACCAAGGGGCACAAAGGACCGTGTGATTAAACAGAAGGCAGATGGACTTCCAGCATCAGAGTAGCACAGAAACTCAGGCCACGTGGTCCCCATCCCAGGTGGCTGATTTGGGGGCTAGCAAGCCGTCTCGAGTCTGCACCCTTTTAAGTCAGAGCTGCTCTGGCTTCCAACTGGCCCTATCTGGCCCCTTCCAAGGCAGACTCCTCTTGTCCAGGCCTAGCCTGGGCCCAGCGTCAGCACTGCTCTGGTAACAGGGATATATAGGTTTTCACAGAAGAGGACTGGAGACGCTCGTGTCTCAGGAGTCTCTGAAATAAACAAGATCCTAGTATCTCTTGGGCAAGGGGGCGAGTCTAGTCCACTCCGGCAAATCTGCTTTGTGTATTCCCCAGATCAAAGTCTTATGCAGACAGGGTGGACGGTGCCCTTTAAGACACCAGGTGAGGCTGCAAAGGCCCACCGAGGGGGTACTTACTCAGCAGACTTCCAGAAGTGGCCAGGGTGGGAGAGCCGCCGGTTCAACTTGGGCAGCTTCTCCAGCATGTCCATCAGCAGGGTGAAGCTGGGCCTCTCCTGCAGGTCGAAAGCCCAGCAGGCAGATAGGATCTCCTGCAAACAGAGCCAGCAAGAGTGGGGGTGAGAGCTGGCTGGAGGGAGGAGGGCACAGCTCGGGTACTCTGCACAGGGACCCTTCGATGCTCTCGAGCTGGGACCACCTCCATCTGGTGGTCCCCTGAAGAGCCTACCCATATTAAGAAGATTGGTCAGGCCAGGAGTAGGGCTGAGAAAGAATCTCAGAAAAGCTCTCATGCTTTCAGTGGAAAACAAAGCTCCTGAGCTTTCTCCCCTTTCCTTCTTAGACCGCCCTAGAATAACAGGAACAAAGCTAAACAAACAGCTAATAGGAAAGAGATCAGAAAAGGGATTGTAGGGGCGCCTGGGTGGCTCAGTCGGTTCAGCATCTGCTTTCAGCTCAGGTCATGATCTCAGGGTCCTGGGATCAAGTCCCACATCGGGCTCCCTGATCAGCGGGGAGCCTGCTGCTCCCTCTGCTTGTGCTCTCTCTCTCTCTCTCAAATAAATAAAATCGTAAAAAAGAAAAGACAAGAAAAGAAATGGGGTTGTAGATTTTTCGAAATGGAAAGCAGAAGAGATGTCAGATGCTCAGAATATATGTGGGGCGGGGCTGCAACAGAGATGGGAGCCTCAGTGTTACAAGAATGGAGGCTGGGAGTGACCAGAAGGATGAAAAAGAGTACAGCACTTGAGAGTCAGCAGAACACCTGTCCCGACTGCCCCCCAAGGGGCATCAGGGTGGCTCAGGTGGTTAAGCGTCCAATTCTTGATCTCAGCTCAGGTCTTGATCTCAGAGTCATGAGTTCAAGGCCTACCCTGGCATGGAGCCTACTTAGGGAAAAAAAAAGGGAGAGAGAGAGAGTAAAGCTCCTCTCACTTTGGTAGCTTGCTGCCTACTGTCTGGATCTCCACATTTACTGCATACCTTTCAGCCTTTCAATTCAGGAGAGCTCTCATGAGAAAACAGGCCTGCCTACATAACCAAGCAGAGAGTGCTCACCCACTTAGGCTCAGCAACTCAGGTTTTTGTTCTTAAGTACAACTAGACCTGTGGGGTTGCGCACCAGGTCAGGAAAACAAGGGACCCTGAAGATAAACTGACCAGAACTCTGACTCTGGAGAAAATTGTGTGTGTGTGTGTGTGTGTGTGTATAGAAGCTACTCTATCCATAAAACAAGATCAGGGTGCAATAAAAAACATACCAACAAATAAGGAAGAGATTGAAATTAATAATATAACTTCTGAAACAAAACATTAGTTAGGAATACTGGCAGATAAAATCCTGGAAATTTCCCAGACTGTGCACTCAATTTTCGGTAGGGAAGAGAAAACATTAAAGAAGGTAAAAGACACAGAAGCTCACTAAGGACCAAATTCTGTCCAATGGAAGTTTCCACAAGAGAAAACAAAGGAACTATAGAGCAGGAAACTATATAATAAAGACATAATAAAAGAAAATTTCCCAGAAACTTTTGAGAGAAACTAGAATCTTCATCTGAAAAGGCCCAGTGAAGGGACCTCACTGAAAAAAGAATATCAAACCAAGCAAAATAAACTTATTCTAAGGCATATTTTAATGAAATTTCAATGTAACAAGGATAAAGAGAAGATCCTAGATGTTCCCAGAGAGAATAAAATAGGGCATCTACAAAAGATTGAGAATTAAGATTAATATCAGATTTTTCAGCAATGCATTGGACACTTAGTAGACAGCAGAGCAAAAATTTCATCTTCTTAGGGAAGATTATTGTGAACCTCTTGGTGTGAAAACAAAATGAGGACTTGTTTAGGCATGTAAGGATTCAAAGATGATCTCCTATGCATCCACTGGGAGGGAGTTCCTTTAGGGTTCATTCTCATTTTGCTGGAATGCAAATAAAGAAATGGGAAGACATGAGATACATGAAATTCTAGTACTGAACCGGGATGAATGAACAGAAATGGAAGGATGACAGCACTACAGTAGGCCTAAAATTCCAGTATCCATATTACAAGAAATCAGTGGGTCCTGAAAAGAATGGAACAAATTCCATTCCATAAGCAGTATGTAGGAGCTGCAAGACCTCAGGAATACGGTAAAGGTGGTGCCTGTGACCATTCTCAGCAAGAAAAAAAGAAAGACAATTAGAAACTACAGGAAAAACCTAAAGCTGCACAAGAAAACCACGGTCCACATGTGAAGCCAACAAAATTGTGAGCCTTTGAGTAACTGACAGAATGAAAGAAAAGAGATGGACCCACAAAGAAGAAAATGTAGTGAACTGCTTAGTCAGCAGCTAATGACAACTACCATCTATGATAACACACACACATATTTGTTGTCTTTTCACTTTTAGCCTCAATCTATAGACACAGCATGGATGATTTAATCATGTCAACACAAAATCAATCTTAATAAAAGGATAAAGGGAAAGCTGATGGAAGTTGAGCAGAGAAGGGGCAGAGGGACAGGGAGTGAAAAGCTGCTGGAACAAGAAGCTGGTCTTTTGGAGAGTGACCTAAGGTAGGAGACCGCTGGTTTTCATTAAGAAGCATTCTGGCCTCTTGATGTCATCCTGTGCACACTACTCACTGTGGCTGCCATGGCACAGAAACTTGGTGGTGAACTTAGGGCAGTGTGGCTGGAGGGGCAGAGAAAGGTGCCCCCCAGAGGGCACTCCCTGCTTTTGACTATGATTCAAAATCACTTTTTTTTTTTCCAAAATCACTTTTTATTGCCATTGACCCACACCCTCCCTACCCTCCAATGGCAATGTGTTTAAAAAAAAAAAAATACCAGAGAGGAAAGTCAACTTTCATGAACCAGAAGCTGACTGCTGGAACATTTTCTCTTTGTCCCCGCTTCCCTGCTCCCTGGCCCTAATCTATTCTTAAGAGGCTTCAAAGGACCCGTAACCCCACACTGTAAGAAATCCTTCCAGAACAGAACATGAAAGATTAAAAAAGTTAATTAGATCTTAGCCCCAAGCCAAGCCAATTAAATCTTTCTCTCTGGTGGAGGCCCTGGTCCTGATATTTTTAAAAGCTCCCAGATGATTCTGATTTGTAGCCAGCACTGCACTCTGACTCCCTTGCCTCTGATGGGCTCTATACTCTGCTCTGGGCCTTCCCCCTCTTGAAGACTGCATCTACCGCTCTGTGTGCTAAGATTCTAAGTGTGCAGAGATAGAACAGACTGCTGCCAGGAAAGCAACTCGGTATTTTTTTTTTCAGATAAAACAAACATTTAGGCACACTCTGGTTTATAAAAAGGTGTCCCTCAAGACTTTACTGTAATGGGTAAAAACTGGAAATAACCTAAATGTCCAACAACAGAGAAGTAGTTACATTAGGGTGTAAGCCAGAGGACACAAGGGTAGACAGGCTTAAAAACAAGGACTTGCTGGGCGCCTGGGTGGCTCAGTTGGTTAAGCGACTGCCTTCGGCTCAGGTCATGATCCTGGAGTCCCTGGATTGAGTCCCGCATCAGGCTCCCTGCTCGGCAGGGAGTCTGCTTCTCCCTCTGACCCTCCCCCCTCTCATGTGCTCACTCTCTCTCATTCTCTCTCTCTCAAATAAATAAATAAAATCTTTAAAAAAAAAAAAAAACAAGGACTTGCCAATGATTTGAGATAATAAGCATAACAAAAGACCACGTGGAAAAAAGGTCATGATTTAAAAAATCAGCTACATGTTAAGATCCTGATTTTGTTAAAAGATATGTATTTAAAAAAATTAAGGGGCGCCTGGGTGGCTCAGCCAGTTGAGTGTCTGGCTCTTGATTTTGGCTCAGGTCATGATCTCGGGGTCGTGGGATTGAGCCCCATGTTAGGCTCTGCACTGAGCGTGGAATCTGTTTGGGATTCTCTCTCCCTCTGAATCATCCCCCACCCCCCAGCCCCCTGCCCCACTCACGCTCTCTCCCTTCTCTCAAATAAATAAATCTTAAAAAAAAAAAAAAAAAAGACTGGAAGGTAGTAGCTGCTTTAGCTGCTATTTGAACGACTCAATAGACAGGAGCCCAAACCTCTCCTACTACTAGCCTCCTAAGGGGTCCAGGGCTGTGCCAGGGGAAAGATGGAGGCCAAGAGCACCGGGGTGGCACTCATCACCCACTTGCCTTGCTCAACAGCCCAGATGAGATGCTATTTATTGGCCAAAGAAGAGCCTGGTGTTGGTGCTACCTATCAGCATTCTGATGTCATTCTTGGAGGAGCAAACTGTAAGGCAGTTTGCACTTCAACCAGATGGCAGGTCCTACTGAGGAATAAAGCACCCTGGGCATGATGTCATAAATGAGCATTCCAAAGATGCCCTAAAGGCTTGCTACCAGTCAAAGGAGGAAAATATGAGAATCTGTCAGGTCCCGAAGGAAGATCAGGTGCCCTTCTCACCACGCCTGTCCCCGTTTGCAGACGGTGACCCTACCAGCACCATCCCCTGGCTTCAGCAAGAAGCTCACAGCCCAGTGAGAGCTCAACTGGACCCGCACTGGGTGGTCCCTCCAGGCCCTCCCAGTGCTAGGCCACCCAGATGCTGCCTGGAGCGTATTCACAGCCGGGCTGGTGCCTGTTCGGTCCACTCCCGTCTGATTAACATGGGGATGGTTGACTGCACTGAAAACATGGAGCCCTGGGTTCCTCGTACCACTGTGCTGGGGCCAGCAGACTTGTAAACTGCAGTGCAGAGAAACCACCGACGGTATTCGGAAGTAGGAGGTCCGCACCTGTATTACCATCTGGCATTTTGACAAATACGCTGTGGAAACTTCGATTTGTTCCTGAACAGTTGAGAAGAACACTTTGGAGAGAGGTTCATTTGATGGCACAGTGAAACCCCGTTTGTGTTTGGTGCGGGAGGATTTTATTACATTCTTTCATGTAAGTAACATACAGGGCTCTACTATCTTTTTCAGCTCATAACTCAATTAAAACCATGACCTTTATTTCTTTCCAGTCTTTTTTTATTTTTTAAGACAATGGTTTTTCCAAAGAAAAATAGTTGGGTAATAAAGGACACAGCAAAGAGGCCCGCCTGGCGTACTTCTGCCTCCAGGCCCCATTTCTCAGGTGAGTGAATGCAGAAGGGCATAACCTGCCGTGTGCCCGCCCCCCAACCCCCAGCCCTTCTTCCCCAAGAACAGGTAGCTACTCACAGTGACTTCCTTCCCCAGGCTGATGGAGGCCAGGACACGCTTCATACCCTCTCCGCTTCCAATCTGCCAGATCAAGGCCTCTGCAGCTTGGTTCTTAAAGGGCCAGTCTCTTGCTTGTAGTTCATACCAAACAGTCCTGTGGGGACAGCCCGTGCGGCATGAGCTGCTGAACCACCCGGCCCAGCTCACGCGCCCAGGGGGGCTCCTGCTGCCACCGTGCCAGGAACCCAGCCAGAGCAGCCAGGATCCTCCTCCAGCTTTCCCCACCCCCCAGGCTTCCCGAAATACTGTGACGGCATCCTGGTGGCTCCTCCCAGGCACAAGCAGACCCATGGCCCAAAGCACCTGTTGTGGTGGGAAGTCTGAGGCTGCACAAACTCTGAACAGAGATCCTGTCGAACCTCAGCGGGGCTCAGGCCTACATCCAAGGTTGTTTGAGGAGTAACAAACACCAAGCCCAGTGCAAGCACCCACGTCAGGAGAAGAAGAGACCACCCCAAGGGAAGGTACCCTGAGATTACAGGGTGAGGCCCTCACTCAGCCTCTCCAAGCTCCCTCGCCTTTCTCGACTCATCTTGGCCTTCTCCCTTGGCCCCCCAGCGCCCAGTGCTGGGGCCACTAGCCACGTGCGGCTACTGAGCGACGGACACGTGGGAAGAGGACCCGCGGGGCGCTGCACGTGTAACATACTCACCAGACGCTGGAAACTTTGTGGGAGTAAAAGAACTCCTTAAGTTTTTGTTTTGATGACATGTTGCAAAGCTCACATTTGGGATCTACTGCATTAGACACATTATTACAACAGATTTCATCTGTTTTCCTTTTTTTAGTGTGGCTGGGAGCAAACTTTAATTCTGTATCTGGCTCACGTTCTATTTCTATTCTATTTTTCTTTGGTCAGCTTCGTGGGGCACTAGAGGCCGGCTGGCAGGACCCCTGGCTCTCCCAGAGGGACAGTGCTGAGCTCTGGTCACCGTCCGCATGGGGCACTGGGTGGGACTGACACCTCAGTCCCCTTAGTGAAGGTGTGACTCTCAGTGACTGACACCTCAGTCCCCTTAGTCCTCGTGAAGCAACCTTACAGGAGGCGCTGTCATTCTCTGCATTTTACAGTGTGGGGAGAGAAAGTCAAGGATGTGGTCCCTTAGCCAACAAGCGGCAGAGCCAGGCCTCCGAGCACAACAACACCCCCCCGCCCTCCCAACCCCCCCTCTGCCAGCAGGACCCCTTCTTTTGGCCACATTTGGCCTCAAAGCCGCAGGAAGGGGGACGTCAGGGGCCGCCTCACCCAAATGCATAGATGTCAGCAGCTTTGGAGAACGGCAGCTGGTCCTCGTCCTTCCCGGGGGTCATCTCGCGGACAATCTCTGGGGCCAGGTAGCAGAGCCAGTCATGGGACAGCTTCAGCTGGTTCTCACGCCTGGAGGCCAAGAAGCCAGGGCAAGGGCACGGGGCCTTTCAGCCAGCAGCCAAGAGGCTGCCTAGCACACCTATGCCCCAGGGCCAGCATACCACCCATATGTGGCCCAGAAAACAGCTCGCTTATCTGCACTTGAAGAGGCACCGGGGGGAAGAGGGATAACCAGCTTCTTCCAGGAAAACGGGTCAGTAACCAGTATTAGCAGGGAGTGGATTCTCCATCCCAGGAAATCAGTCTGCCTGTGTATCTTGCAACCTGGCCTGGGGCTCGGTCTCCAGACAGACTGCCACTCTCCCTCCAGGAGGTCCCCCCAGATTCTTGGAGAGAGGCCTTTCTCCCTACCCCCACCCTTCAAGATTTGGGGAAATAAAACCTGATGCTCTTCCTCATCACCTCTTCCTCACGGGGCTTGTGAACCCTAGGTCACTCCTAGAATATCTGCCCATTTCCCAAACCAATGGGGACCCAACCTCTTATGGGGGTCAGCCTGAAAATGAAGTGCTATGTGCGAGGGACCCCAATATCACCCAAACCTGATTCTGGACCAGAACCACAGGACAGGACCTCGGTGAACCTGACCTTTCCTGCAGGAAGGGCTGCCCCTCAGCAACGGACAGTAAGAGCTGTATCCCCAGGCCTGGCTGGCACTGCCCAGCCCCTCCCTGTTCTGTGCAGACACCCAAAGCCAACTTACCGGCCCTCTCGGACCACGCCCGAGATGCCAAACAGCCCGAAGTCTGTGATGACCACTTTGCCATTGTCATAGAAGACGTTCTTGGATTTGAGATCTTTGTGCACAATGCCCTTGGCATGTAGATAGCCCATGCCCTGGAAAACAGCAAGCCTCACGTCAGTGGGGCGGGAAGATGAGGGACAATGATTCAGCTTCCACCCGGGCTGGGCCATGAGCTGGATGCCCTACCCAAGTCAGCTCAAGTAATCTTCAAAATCCTATGCAGGAGGATGATCTCCACTGTACAGACGAGGAAACCAAGCCTCAGAGAGGGGCAGTCACTTGCCCCAGGCCACACAGCAGTCAAGCAGCATTGCTGAGGTTTGATTCCAGGCTAGTCCATGTCACCATGCTATCCAACAGGCACCGTGTACTTGGCTCAAGTGTGAAGTGTGGAGATGGTTACGGGTGGGGAGCTGGGGGGGGGGGGCAGGAAGTATATAAAGAGCGATGATACCCTCCCCCGTGTTAAGTCATACAGGAATTGAGTGATCTACAGGGTCTCTATCAGGCTTTGTACAACAAGCCTCTACGCTCAGGCTAGGCAAGGGCTCAGGGTGGGGAGCAGAGAGGAATTCCCACAGACGGAGTGTCTGAATTCAGGTGGTCCCAATATCGGTGCTGGGGTAGAGGGAGTCCGCGACTACTACCTATGTCCAGAATCCACATTCCATCTCGGCTCAGGTTCTAATTCAGTGTGTGGCCTTGGACACTGGACTTCTGAGCCTATTTCCTCATCTACCAAGGGAAAGGGCAGGGCTGGGGGATTTCTAACCACTCCCCGATTTGGAAGTGAACACTGGCCAGGAGTATGGGATGTAGGTGACCTGACACAAGCGCGATCTCGTCCAAGGCCAAGCTGTCTTCATGAAACCCAAGACTCCCAGTACCCAGACGCCCTTGGGAATGGGGGCGAGACGCCACAGCTGACACGGCATGCCCCGCCAGCTCCGAAAGAGGCCCGTGTAAAGCCACCTCCCAGCCTCCCACACTGAGGGCACTTCACACACTATGAAGAGCCCTTCGGTGGCTTTCAAGTTATCTTGGGGTGAGAAGTAAAATAGTAAACAAGAAACCACATTTAGAAATAGAAAGAATGAGCTGTGAGGCAGAATCAGACAGAACTCAGGCCAGAGCTCGGTCCGAGGGGGTCTGGAGAGCGTCGGAGAAGAATTTACACAAGGCACTCGATGGGGAGGGCGTGGGGTCTGCTGTCCCACCACCGTGGAAGCAGAGGGCTCTAGGAAAGAGTGACTTGCTCCTTGCCAAAACTCCATCCTGAATGCAAGAAGGTCATTCCTAGAATATCTGCCCATCTCCCAAACCAAACCAAGGCACAAGCCTTCCTCAGTGGCCCAAGACCCCAATGTGGTCTGAACAGGGACCAGCTGTATGACCAAGGACAAGCTGCTGTCCACTCTGAGCCTTGTTTATAAGACAGCTGCCTCAAAAAGCCAGCTTCAAGAGATAAGATGGGGGCGCCTGGGTGGCTCAGTCGTTAAGCGTCTTCCTTCGGCTCAGGTCATGATCCCAGGGTCCTGGGATCGAGCCCCGCATCGGGCTCCCTGCTCAGCGGGAAGCCTGCTTCTCCCTCTCCCACTCCCCCTGCTTGTGTTCCCTCTCACTGTGTCTCTGTCAAATAAATAAATAAAATCTTTAAAAAGAAAAAAAAAAGAGATAAGATGTCAAGTGCCCAGGTCTGGAGCACAGACTCCCCGCCCTTCCCACAATTTCACAGTGTTTCCAGAATGGCCCCCAAATCACAAACCTAGATCAAGTTCAGGACCCTGTTATTGTATTTTGAACCTCAAAACACCAAAGATGAGTACAAAAGGAAGTGGCTTAGAAGGTTCTAGCGGAAGGGGGCAGGGGACGGCTTTTTGGCAAGAGGAAAACCAAACAAGCCAGCAGAGAGGGAGCTTTTGGCTCTGCAGTTCTAAAATCTCTGAGTAGCTTTCCTTGTCTGCCCCTAGAACCTTCCAGATAGCTCATCCATCTGACCTCAGCCGGTCAGCAAGCAGACACAGACTCCCCAGTGTTCTGACCATAAGGAGAGAAAACTAAATTAGGGGAGGAGGGCAGAGCAGGGGAGACAGAGGGTAGCAGGGCCCAATGAGTTTGGGGGACACTATGAAGCAGGTGTGACACCCAGCAGCTCCCCCCAACTCCTCTGAAATGAGACTTAGCGCAGATGAAGGCATAAATGTGCTATTTTAATTTTGAGGCTTTAAAAGTTTAATTCATTAATTCAGCCACACGGTGACATGTGGAAATCCTGGTTTGCTCATGAAAGTCACTGTGATTTTTGTGTTTTCCTTTTGTGTTTTGTGTTTTCCTACACACACACACACACACACACACACACACACACACACACGATGGACGGAAGGAGGGAGGGAGAAAAAGGAAAGGTAGGGGTGGAGGCAGGGGAGGAGGCTGGGGACAGGGAGTTGGGGGAAGCTGGTAAGAGCAAGCTTTTCAACAAAAACAAGAAAAGAGGAACCCCGACCCAACAGCAGTCTGGGTTTTACCCAAGCCTGCTTGGTGCTAAAGAAAGCAACTTAAAAAGAAGCTTTTCTTTCATTTGTGTTTCATTACTTTAAAAAAAAGATGAAAGAAAGAAAAAAGGCTGCCTGAGGGCCGGTCCTCATGCAACCTGGATTTGGATTCTTGAAGGCAGAATGCACGGGCGCTTTCACCCCACCCTTAATCAGTTCTAGCAGACTCTCCCTGTGTGCCAGGCCCTGGGCCCAACATGCTCTCAGCCGATTACCCCACTCTACTCTTGTGCCAATCTAATGGGGGAGGCTACGTTGGAATTCCCATCTTACGGGGAAGCAAGCCAAGGCTGAGAGAGACTGAGTGACCTGCCCAAAGTCACACAGCTGGTGTGACCAAGATTCGAACTCAGGCCACGTGTCTTTAAAGCCTCCTGCATTCCTCCCCGACCAACTCATCCGTCATCCCAGACTGGGCGTCAGGCTCCTGGCTCCAAGCAGGTGAGGCGCAGACAGAGGGAAGGAGATGGGGTACCACCCTTGAGGTGCCCAGCTCAGAGACGACACAAAGCAGGGGGATGGCCAGGAACCCTGGAACCAAGTGGATAACCCTTTACCTTGATGATCTCCTGAGCAATCTGTCTGGTCTTGTTGATGTCCAGAGATGTCTTGGGGTCCCTCACAAATGAGTGCAACGTCCGCCCCTTGCAGAAGCTGTCGAGAGCGGTGGGGTCAGGCTGAGGGGTGGGGCTGGTGCAGCCGAACCCCAGCCCTCGGAAGCCTGAGAGGAGCTGTGGAGAGAGCTGTGCCCCTGGCCTCCGGAGGACTCTCTCTGTCCCATGGACCGTGGGCACCAGGATCCGCGTTCTCCACCAAGCCCGACACCCATTCCTTCTTGGGCCTGGCCTGAGTATGCAAAATCACACACACACACACACCCCGTTCCCTGTGGCTCCGGGCCTGCCCACCCCAGAACAGGAAACCCAGTTCACCAAGGTTCCTGGCAACCCAGAGCAGCCCAGCCTTGGAGGATTCGAGGAAGAAACATGCCCCCTCAAACTCAGCGAAGAACCTGGTCTTTTAGGACTGTAAGCAGGCAAAATTTGGGGCTTTCCATAATGATTCTCATCGTCATTTTTACTGTTCTCTGATCACAGAGATTTCATTACAGTAAAGGCGTGTGTAGGAGGGGGTGGCATCACAGGGTGTCAGTGATTACTGGACAACAGGTTCAAGTTTTCGGGCCTCCCCCTGCAAGGACTCCTAAAACCCGGGTGAGCAAGGACCCAGAGAGAATGTATGGCTCATTCCCTGTTCCCGGGAGAAGTTCAGGAAGGCATCTCATGAAGGGCCTGGTTTTAGGAAACCTCTCCAAGGAGATAGGATTCTTGGAGCCTCAGACACTTTGAGAACCGGCTGAGGGGTCTGGGATATTGGCTGATGGCTCCTTGTCTGTTTTCGAATCCCCTCAACATATCCTAAAACGTGAATTTTTTTGGTAACGAACGTTTTGCTATTTTGTTCTATGTATTCCCTTGAAGCAGACTCAGGTTCTCAGAGCCCCGGGTGGGTGAAGAGATGAATGGACGGCCAGCGCTGGGGGCTGGGACCCTGCGAGTGCTGAGCTGGTGCAACCTAAAGCATCACGTTGTCGGGCTTTGGGCTGGCATTTTGTCGCCTTGGTGTGGCGACCTGGGCGGTATCACACTGCTCAGGAATTCTGGTGGTTCTGCTTTATGTCTCTGATAAACAGGCAAAAGGGAAATTAATTTTTACTTAGTAAATAGTTTGTTTGAGGGGGGAAAAGATTCTTCCGAAGTACAGGGTCTGGCTGCAGGGAATGTCGTCAGAATATTAATGAGGGGGCTCTTGGCGGATAGGATTCAAGTGATCTCTAGTTTCTTCTTGAAACCTCCATGTATATTCCAAAATATCTTCACTAACCTCTTATTGCTGTTCCTGACTGTAAAAGTAAACACCTACCAACTTTTTGAATGCCATGGGCCAAAATGTTTCAGCCTCACACCCCTGGTGCTCGGGGGGATGGGCAGTCACACACCAAAGTGGGGGTGGGGGGACACCGGTGAGCACTTTCTGGAGTAGAAACAGACAGTGTATGTCAGAGCATCACATGCTATACTCTCGCCTAGCACGTACCCTCCCAGAAGGTCACCTACACAGAGAAACAAACATGTTCATTACGGCAAAGTGCCCAACAAAAGAGGACCGGCTAAATAAACTGGGGGCGACCAGTGATCAGAGAGAGAACCCAGAGCCCGGGCCACTTTCAGTGATTCATGCTGGTTGGTAGCTTGAAATCAGCTGTGGGAAGAGTATTTACACCACAGGAATGAAGAGATGCCACAAACTAGGGCTTCCCTCCTCACCACCCAGAAACTGGTGGTTCCACATTTACGAGCACACTGCTGGGGTTGACGACGTGCCAGGAACGCTGGGTGAGTGTTAAAGACTGTGGTTGGCCTCAGACCTGCACTCAACCTGGGGAAAGCAGGTGCGAACCAGGAGGACCTGTGCTAATTCTTACAAAGGAATAGTTTAAAAAACAGGAGTATACACAAACTTCTGTATTTAAACAGAAGGCACGATAAGGATCTGTTCACAGTATCCACCTTGAGGGAGAAGCACCCAGTTGGGATGGGAGGAGACTGGTTTTCACTCTGTACCTTTCTGGAACCTTTGACTCTCTCTATCCTTACGCATCATTTTGTTTATTTGTTCATGACAATGGGTTACCTAATGGGGAAATTATACCCCATTTTGGTTCTCTTCTTTGCACCTTGTCCTCCAGAGCGTCCTCGCAAACAATGGGGCCCCCGGGGAAAGGGTGGGGGCGGGCAGGGGCTCGGTTACCTGGTAATGATGGCCAGGTGGGGCGGGTTCATGCAGGCCCCCATGAAGAGCACCACGTTCTCGTGTCTCGTCTGCCGGTAGTTCATCACCTCCTTCTTGAACAGCTTCAGGTGGTCCTGGTTGTGGCCGTCCATCTCCAGCAGGCGGATGGCCACCTCGCCGTGCCAGCGGCCGCGGTGCACCCGGCCCCAGCGGCCCTGCCCGATGGGCTCGCCCAGCTCCACCTGCTCAAAAGGGATGTCCCACTCTTGCAGGTACACACTGGTCTGGCTGGCCTTGCGAGAGATGGGGCCCCGCCAGGGCCGGCGGGAGCTGGGCAGATCGTCCACCTCGTCCTCGTCATCCTCTGCGTCTGATTTGCCGGCCTCTGGCTCCTCAGCCTAGAAGGAGGGGGAAGGCATAGAGAGGGGCAGCGGATCTGGGGTCAGCCAACTCGCCCTCCCCAGAGCCCCAGGAGAGAGGCATGGGGTCAGGAGGCCCGGGTTCTCGTTGCAGCTCTGCACTGGCTTGCTGTGGACAGTGGGCGGGTCACTTAGCACCATAGGGCCTCGATGTCCTCACCAACCAAACACGGCGCGTGGCCCAGGTGGGCCCTGAGGCCCTTCTTCCCAAGAATGCTCCAAGATCTACTGATGAATGACATCTAATCGCTAGGAAAAAGCATTAACATCCCCTGGCATAGACGAATTTGACCCCACTTATCCTTTCTGGGCATTCCCTTGTTTAAACTGGGTTTCTGACTGTCCTCCAGGCAGGAGTGAAGCAGTCAGTTAACATTCTAAGCCACACTGCATGGCCAGGGAGCAGGTTCAGCTGATACTTTGGTTCAAGGATTAACACAGAGGTTCTTGGGCCTGGATACGATCAGAATCATTTGGGGGCCTCTGACATCATACAGATGCCTGGCCCCACCCCAGATGGACTGAACTAGAGTCTCCCACGCTGGGCCTGGGGGGCCTCGGGCTAGGGTGGGAACCATGAGAGTTGAGAGCTTACTTTAGCTTCAAAAATAAAAAACCAAAAAGAAGCCTGCTTCGTTGCATTCCTCATCATTGCTCCCTGCTACGCACCTGCCACAGTGGGCTCCTAAGATGGCCCTTGCCAGGGCCTGGCACCCACACGCTCCCCACACCCCTGTGTATGTGCTGAGATGAGGAGGAGAGGAGAAGGCAGGGTCTCCGGGCTGCGCGTCATCCTCACTCACCTCCACATCGTGATCCTCCAACACGTCTGCTTTTGGCTGGTTGTCGAGCCTAAGAATCAAACAGTTTGTCAGGGGGACCCTGAGTGCGGGCCACTCTGTTCTCAGCTAGGCAGGGGACTCCCAGGTGAGGTCTGAGAGAGGGCTACTGGGCCCTCATCCTTACTGTGACCCACCTGTCTGTGGGAAAGGCAGTATGGATGCCATAGAACCAGACAGGAGGCTAAAGACCAAACCCCGTTTCCCTTCTTTGGCCTCGGCCTTCTTCAGACTAACCTGAGGGTGGTGGGGAATGAGGAGTGGGCAGGAACCACCAAGGCCCTTTCCAATCTGAAGCCCGGTACACGGGGTTCTGAATGAACACACACACACACGGGACTTGAACTTCTACTTGAGAACCAGCTCTGTCACCTCCTAGTTGTGTGACTTCATGTAATTTCTTAACCTCTCTGTGGGGGCTTTCGCCTCCGTACATTAAGGATGACACCTACTACGATACCTACCTTCACCAGGCTGAGGACTATGTGAGGAAACGGGAGTCAAGGGCTCAGCAGAGCCAGACATGGGGAAGGGGCTCCGGAAACAGGAGCTATTTTTAGTAGGTGTCTCTAACTCCGAGTGGCCTTTGCCCACCTCTCCTGGGTCATAAGACTGCCCCAGGTTCACACATATCCCTCCCCATGCGGACTGCACCCACAGGAGGCTAATAAAACCCTCTGGCCGAGTTCAATTAGCCCGAGAAGTATCCCGCCCGGCTGGCCCAGGTACACGGCAGCGTCCAGAGCGGGAGGTCAGACACACAAGGCGGGGTGGGAGGTGGCCGGGGTGCAGGTCAAGCTTTAACAAGTCCCCACGGAAAAGAAAGAGAACACGGAATAGGGAGGCCTACCGGGTGCTGTCTGCTGCATCAGGGGACGGGACTGCTTGTGGAAATGCTGAAATGTCTAGAGGAAACAAAAAGCAAACACAAGGCCTGAGACCCCCTTCCCCCACCCCCTCCCCCAAAGGACACAGTGCTTGTGAAGCCGGCCCACCCAGTGGAGTGGCTCCTCCCTGAGTGGCCAGCCCCTCCCAGGGCCGTGTCCCTGTTCACCAGGCCCCTGCCACTCCTCAAACGGGACATGGATGCAACCTTCACAGCACTTGGCTTTGCCCACACAGCTGGGTGCTGGAAAGGGCCTCCAGGTGAGGGAGGAGGTTGAGATTCTCCAGTGAACCCCATTCCCCTGCGGCCAAACTGTCCCCTAGGAGCAAGTGGTAAAAGCAAACTGGGTATTACTGACTGGACGTGGGGAGTCTGCTCAGAGGCAGCAGCTGGTTACAACAGCCCTTGAGAGCAGTGAGACTCGTGGGGGGCTCAGGCCAGCAGAGGCCCAGGGCAGGGCTCGCAGGGGGCTCAGTAGCGACACCTGGTGCCTGGCTCAGCAGCTGGCATTTCTGGTGGGAGCCAGAGGCCCCGCACCCTTGGCTTCCAGGTTTGGGAGGCTGGCGGAGCAGTTCTCAGCGGAGAGGAAGAAATGCACAGTCCACACCTACAGGGGCCCGGAGATTGGGCAGGTGGGGCTGACCCCGAGCCCGGAGCTTTCCCGGTTTTAGCACTGAAGTCCCTGACCCCTCCTAGCCTGCGCACGCCTGGCCAAAGCCACACGGATAGTCCTGTAAGAACTTACAAATGCCCCAAATTGCTCCCCTAATGGAGCTGGGTTGGAGAACAGAAAAGCCCGGACTAACCAAAATACCATGACTTCAAGACAGGTCTGTTTAACCCAGGAGAAAAACAATTAGCTACAGTCTTTGTCTAAACACACTGAGACTTCACATGGCTAAATTAAGAATTAAGGTTGCCGATCATGTATAGGAATGCTTGTCATCCTCAGCTGGAGAAATAAGTACTAACCACATAAACTCCTTGGGGGCAGGAATATGGCCAAATGCAAAGGTTGGCACGTAGTGGGTGGGCAAAACAATTTTTGTGGAAGGGAATCAATGAGATTGAAAGTTGTCTCCTTGAAACTTTCTAAAATAAAGCTGCATTTTATCTTATCGCCAGCAGATGGCGTGAGGCAGCAAGGCTCAGGAAGGTGAAACTCGCAGACTTTTCCAAACTGGCTTCTCTTTCTAAGATAGCTTCTCTAAGTAGCTTCCTTGTCATGATGTAGGGGAAAGATATCCTAACAGATGCTCATAAGGCATTGGCAGAAAGGTCTCTCCCTTCATTCTGCAAACAGGATTTCTGCCACCTCCCAGCCGTTGTGACCCTGGGTAGGTTGCCTGTAGTCTCTGTTCAAGAGGCTGAACAGGGCGGATGCCAAGGGCCCTCCCAGCAGATCACTGCCCCTGTGAAGGACCCCCCTCAAGGCGACCCACCCTGCTCCCTTTCCCAGCCGTGATACACAGTCAGCTGTCAAAACAGGTGTATGTGAGACTCAGGCACCTGAGAGGAGAGGGTGCCCAGGGGGGCTGGACAGAGGGCTCACGGCAAGGGGCAGTTAGTGGAATCATGCAGAGGACTCACCTGGAAAGATAAACTGCTGTCTATGATGAATGAAGTAGGCAGCTTTAAACAGAAGAGGAGGTGAGTCACACACACAGAACAGCAAATGCAGGGGCTTGGCGAGGGGGGCTGGTTACAGGGTGGGGCAGAGCAGGGTGACCCATGCAGGAAGGAGAAAGGGAGCTGGAAGGAAATGGGTGCTAGCAGGAGCCCCCCAGCAGGGAAGGGGCTGGCCCCGGAGGACTCGCCGCAGAGGCCTGGCCCCTTCCATTCGCCTCCCAGGCTCACTTCTCTGTCAAGTGCGTGTGAGCCCAGAAGGGTGAGACACAAGGGGGAGGAAATAGTGCCTGTGAAAGCCGGCTGGGCCGCGTGCAGAGGAGCGGCCTCCCTTGGCCCCACACTCACCCCCAGAGGTGCTGAGGCCTCAGCAACCCCACCTCACCATCCAAAACAGAACAAAAACCCACCTCTCTTAATCGGGACTAAAGGGGATGCGCTGGGGGTCTGGACTCTGAGAGCTGTCATATGGTAAAATAGGGGTACAGATAGCCTTTCCCCAGGTTTATTCTTCGACATAAATGGAAATGCCCCCCCAGAGTACAGAGTGGGTGCATGGTAGGAGTCATTCCTTCCCCAGGTTAACCACAGGGCCGGGCCCCGGGCACGGCCATGACCAGCGAGATCACAGATCCTGGACAGAGTGAGGGCTCTGTGCAAAGGACAATGAGGGCCCAGCCCACAGACGTCAGGGAAAGCTGAGAGGCTCTGGCTGACATCACAAAATGGACTTTTTCTGTGGCTATTGTTTTTCAAACAGGGCCTTCCTTTTAGAAAAACCCAAGCTAGAAGTTTAGCAAAAGACCCAGTTTCAGAGCATAATGACAGAGCAGAGTGCAAAGAGACGGTCACTCCAATGGGCTGTGGCTCCATTGCGGGGGGGATGGGTGTGCTCGGGACGATGCAGGAGATCTCCAGCCAGGCGCACGGCAAAAGAGAAAAGATTCCTACAAAATCTCAGTCTCCCAGCACCCCTGAAAGAAATCCCTAGGACCCTGGTAAAAATGGGTCTGGAGAGGCTGCCTGGCCTCCTGCTGGCTGCACGTGGCCCCAGCTAAGGGTCGCCTGGCACAGAAAAAGCTGTGCCTCTGTCCTCCCGGGCCTGGAGCCCCAAGGGCCAGTGACAGGTGGGGCCTGACCTGACCGGGCCCAGAGCAAACTGGAGTGTCCCAGTGGCTGCTCCTTCCTCCTGGCCGCCAACCAAAATACCCAGAGGCTCGAGACCAGCTGCAAGGAGTTGCTAGGGGGGGCCAAGGCCTGGGCTCATCCTGAAATAGGCGAGTGGGCCTTGCTCTGTACCTTGGAGAGGTGGGACACCCCAGGCCTGGCTGAGAGACTGGGCCCTACAGAGGATGCACTCCCCCTGAAACTCAGTGTCCGCAACTGCACAGTGGGAATAACCTAATCCCAACTTCACGGGGGTCTCCTGTTTTATGGGAACAAAGAGGGAACAAAAGCTCCCCCTTAAGCAGCTTATTCAGATCACAGAGCAGGTAAGCAATCGAGCCCCAGAGTCCCTCTCCCAGGCCTTCTGGGCCTGTCCCAGCTCCCTGTGCTCCTGCCAGGCTTTCTGAGCGCTCAGAAGCTGTGAGTGAATGCCCATGAGATCCCATGCACAGGAGGGCAGTATGGGGATTGTGTCAAGAATCCAGGCTTTATGCCAGACAGACTTGGCTTTGATCCTGGCTCTGTCCCTTACATGTTATAAAGCTCAGGGCGAGCCACTTCCTCTGAACCTCAGTGTCCCCATCTGTAAAATGGGTGTGGTAACAGCACCTACCGCAGAGCTCCTATCAGGTGTAAATACGATAACATACTTGAGCTTGGCACAGCGCTTGGCTCCTGGTAAAGGCTCTTAGTGGTGGCAGTGTTTGACCTTGAGCCTGTTGGTGTGTGCTGAGAAGGGACACTGGACCCCATCCCGAAGGCACATAAAAGCCCCGAGGTGTGGTACCTGGAAAGTTGAACCTGCTGTCCCGTTGGCCAGGAGAGGGGTTGGGGGGCGTGGTGGCACTGGATGGATTGGATGATGTTGGGAAGGGTGCCGGCGAGGAGGGCGTGGAGGATGTGGTGGAGGACGGGTTGCTGCTGGAGTCCAGGTGGTTCATGGCCGGAGGATGCTCCTGTGGGACCAGAGACACCAGAAGTGGGCAGGGACTGTCACGGCCCTGCCTGGCCTGCCCCTCCCATGCCCCATGCTGAAACCCTCCCCTCCCTGCCTGAAAACGAGGTAGTCTGCCCAGGGCATCCTGACATTTTACCGGTCTAATATTCAAGACCCTCACCTTGATGCCCATCCCCTAAGGGACTCCTGCTCATCTTTCTTGAGCTCAAACATACTTTCCTCCCAGAAGCCCTTCTCAACCCCAGTGGGGACCATGCTCCTCCTCCTTATCCTCCTATAGTTAGCACTCTTCCTCAGGGCACTTGAACTTTGTCAAGTGCATCTATCTTGGGGGGTTTTCTGAAGAATTTCAGAAAATTCTGTGTGTCCTGTGAGGGCAGGGACCGCGCCTGCTCATCATACACCCAGTGCTTGGCTCTGAGCAGAGCACACAGCAGGGTTTTTTTAATGAATACAGTCTCTGACAAGTGTTTAGTGTGTGGTACACAGTGGTGTCTAATAAATGCTCCCTCCACTCTTTTGCAGACCTACTGGCTAGGACTGCCCAGGGGTTTGGGCCCTAGCAAGGTCAAAGGGCCAGCGGAGAGAGGGCTGCAGGTGGGACTCTGGCCCTGACCGATTTCCCAGACTCAAACTCCAATCTCTCAGGGGACAGGGTTGGAATTCCTTGGCCAAGAAAGTTGGGGCCAGGGGCGCCTGGCTGGCTTAGTCGGAAGAGCATGCAGCTCCTGATCTCGGGGTTGTGAGTTCAAGCCCCACATTGGGTGTAGAGATTACTTAAAAATAAAATCTTTAAAACAAAAAGTTGGGGCCAAATTAGGTTAAAGGCTGAGTTCTACAGGTTTCTCTTTTGCAGGCCCTAAAGGCTCTCGGGTGTCCAGGGGACCCCAGAACCCACCAAAGCTACAGTGGGTCTCACAGTCCAGGGACAGTCCCCACCACCTGGTGCCACAGGCCGGTGGGGGAGGGAGCTGGGTCCCCTGAGCCCTTCCTCTCCCCGCTCACCCTGCAGTGACCCTGCAGTGATCCCTGTTCCTCAGGGCTGGACCAGCCCGGGGAGGGGGAATAGCTACGAGGCAGGTTGAATCCCGGCTCCTCCACTCAGCACCCATGTGACCTGGTTCAAATCAGCCCACCTTTCTGAGCCACAGTGGTTCTCGATAAAATGGGGGTATCTGCTGCTGCTTCACGGGCTCAGTGTTACTGCCAACACGTCCGCACGCCTATCGTGTGCTGGACTCCCATGCAGGCACCAGGGACCAGGCGGGAGCAAGATAACGAGGCCCCGTCCTCCAGAGCAGCCACCTGCTGGGGACACAGGTCCTCAGCAGGCAGACAGGGGACCACACCCTGCAGCCGGGCCACGAAACACTGGGAAGGGCGTGGTGCAGCCAGGGACCCTGGTCCTCAGCCCGCATCCCGGCAAGGCCTCCCCGAGGACTGAGTGTGTAAATGCTGAGAAGTGTGTTTCAGGCAGAGGGAATGGGGGGGTGGCAACCAAGGGCCCGAGTAGGAGTGGGCAGAGCCACTCTGAGCAAGGGCAGCTAGAGAAGAGGCTGGAGAGACAGGCCGGCCTCTGAGATGACTGGGCCAAATGCACGGCCCTCAGCACAGTGCCTGGCGAGAACTCAGTGACCGTTAGCTCGTGTTATGAGAATGACCATAAATTGGGGTGAGGGAAGGACGACAGCTGGTCAGTGCCCTGGGTGAGGTAAGAGGAGGCACCACCCAGAACTATGTCAGGTCAGGGCCGGGCAGGTGCGTGCAGGAGGGCCTCCTGGAGGAGGAGGGGCTCTGAGTGGGTTCTGAAGAACTGACAAGTGTGGGTGTGGGGGGACGGTGTAAACAGGGGGGTTCGTCTGGTGTTTGCCAGACAAGATTACAATGCTGGCAGGGTGGGAGGGGCAGATGGGGTGCCTAGCGTCCCTCGCGAGGAAGTGTGTATCTGTGACAGGCTGGACAACGCTGCTCCAGACAAGCAAGTTCGTGAACGTCGGTCCCCTCGTCACCCCTACAACACCCCGTCAACGAAGCATGATTATCCCCACTTTCCACACTAGGAAGCTGAGGCTCAGAGAGGTAAGGGAACTCACCCAAGGTCCCACAGACAAGAAAGGGGACTGACTAGTCGGGACTGGAGCTCAGCTGTGGTCCTGCACCTCTCCCCTCCACCTCTCTATCCCTGGTGGGAACACCACCGTTGGGGGAAATGCAATGACAGGCGGAGGGAGGCTGAGAGAGGACACGAGCGGGCCCATAAGCACCGTCAGCTCTGAGGCACTGGCCTCCCTTGTCGGGCAGTAAGACGTGGAGCAGCGACCCCCAAGCTGCACCTTCTGGGTCCCTGGTGTTAATGGGCCGTACACCTGCTTCTCTTCTCCCTGCCCCAACCTCTACCCAGTCTGGCCCAAGCCACGGAGAAGCCAGTCGCATGCCCCTCCGTACGGAGGCAAGGGCATGCTAAGCCCTGGTCTGGGGCTGGGGCACAACACACCTGAAGACCCACAGCCACACCAGCAGCAGCCCTGGGGGAGGCCACCAGCTGCACGGTCACCAGGGGGCTGCCATCCGAAGCCACCACGAGCACAGGCGTCTTACAGACACCATGCGCTCCTGTGTCCGGGGGCCACGAAAGGCCTGTTAGACTCTCCTTTCCAATCTGTGTATCGGCAGAGGACCCCTGCTCTGGGCCTGCCCTCGCTCACGGGGGGGCCCTGTGCTCAGGGTCCTCATCTAAAATGGAGCTAATAGCAGCATGTGATTTTTAGAGCTATTGTGAAGATAAAAAGAAAGATCAATGAAAAAAGTTCCCGACTCACAGTAAGTGCCCGGGAAATGTTCCGTTGAACTGGGGAAGGAGGTCACAGGCAATTAACTACGATTTGGACATCAACATGAAGTCTATGAAATGGCTAACGACAGGATCCCCGAAGGCCACCCTCTGGCCTTGGGTTGCATGCCCCACTTCCCTGCCGGACCCCCACATTATAGGAGGAGCCCCGGGGCAGGGGGGGCTTCTCCCGGCAGAAGCAGCTGACCGGCGGGCCACCGCCCGTGTACCTTCTTTGTCAGTGCTTTGGGGAGGGTTCCGAAATGGGGCTCAGCTGCTCTGTCCACCGGGTTGTTGATATCCGAGGGGACAGATTCCGTCCTCCGAAGCCTAGGTTCTAGGTAAAAAGGAAAAGTGGGAACCATTAGCAGGGAGCAGATCAAGCTACAGAAAAGTCCACCCCAGCCCCCGAAAGCAGAGAAGAGTGGAACACTCACGTGGGAGGAAGGATATTCTACAGGCAGGGGCTTCCTTTGTACACTTGTTATGACATTTCAATCTGTGGAAAGAAGGCGGCAGGGTCAGTGCACGGAGGGCCACTCGGGGCTCCCAGGGCATGCACGGGGGCTCCGGGCAACACTCACTCTCGACTGCCTTGATCTCCACGCACTTCTCAACAACCATGAACCCAGACGTCTGGAATATTCCACGTTGATCGTCCTAGCAGCTACTGTCTGCCTAACCTCCCAGCAAAGCAGTTTTAATCATACCCATTTTAACTTGTTGTTGAGTCACACGTCTATTTCTCTTCTCTAAAGAAAAGGACACCCTCCACTCACATTCAGAAAACTGGAGACAAAAATCTGAACTTACAAAAAAGATGAATCAGAAGGAGAGTGTCTACATGACCAAGGGATCCCAGGGATGCAAGCGGCGGCCCTCCCGCTGCATTCCAACACGGGCCACATGGTCTGAGGGTCAGCACAGGCCCAAATGGAAAGACCTAGGCCCTCAGTTTGGTCCTATCTCCTGCACCCTGTCTTGGGGTTCTCGACAATCAAATGGGTTGACAGTGGGGCCCTACCAACTTCACACCACGATCGTCGAAGAGCGTGGGGCTCAGAGGTCATTCTACGCTCTCCATGTGAAAGGCATTTTGAAAGGGAGCGGGAGGTCCCCAGTATAAAGCCAGGAGCCACAGAAGACCTAGACTGGTGGAAAGTTCTGGTGGTGTCTCCTTGGTGGTCAGGGGAGTCATCAGGAAAACACCGTTTATCCAACGGACATGCATGAGACCTGTCGCCTCTGGTCTGGCGGGAGCCTAAATGCTTTTCCTACAAACACTAGCTCAGAATCTGGAAGCCATCCTGATAGATAAAGGACCTGGAATCATCTGCCCAGTTGTGAAAAGGAGGCCCAGAAAGAGCAAGCATTTTGCCCCAGGTCACAAAGCAATGGAGGGGCAGTGATCCGGGAGCAGAGACTCCAGGTCCATCCTCTGCAAGCAACAAAGGACACTCTGCCCCCAGCGCTGTTCCCTTCCTTGTCCTTCTGTCCCACCAGAAAGCACAATGGTCCGAAACAAGAAAGCTGTGTTTGTATAGAAGCAACATTCTCCCTGAACTCTCCTCTTCTGTGAACACCACGAGTCATCTCTGTTTTCACCCCCGCCTGACCCTTCTCCCCATCTTGTGTGCTAACACATGAGGATAAACTTCAGAACTCTGCAGAGTTTCCAGAAAAGTCCTCCCACTCCTCTCGGACTTTGTACAGGGTACAATACCTGGAATGCTCTTTCTTCCTTGGTCTCCCTGGTAAACTTCTACTCAACCTTCAAAGCCCACCTCAAATTTCCCCTTCTTCTGGGAATGCCTGCTCGATGCTTCCTTCATCTCCTAGAGAGGGCTGATTATACCACAGTGTGCCAAATGGAATTATAAATAGTAGCTTTAAGAACTCTCAAAGAGGTTCCCGTGAACTCTGACTTAACCTAAGGCCAAGATGAATCAAGTAGTAGGACTCGTACTAAACTAAATGTATGGAGTTCACTCGCCTCTCCCACCCCTTCCACCCTCCGCGCATCACCTGCAATGCTTGCATTTCACTCCGAACATCATGCTCTTCTGGCACACGTGGCAGACCTGGGACAGCCAAGACTTGGTGGAGAACCTGCAGGAGGTGGACACAGGAAAACGCTCACGTGGCTCAGAGACCAGAGCCTGGACAGGGGAGGGCCCCCGGGAAACCAGGAGACTGGGTTCCATCCCGGAGCGACCGGTGCCCTCTCCCAGGGCAGGGATGCCCAGGCCCACTGCCTGCTCCTGGGCATTCAGAGTTCCCAGCCACAATGTCATCCTTGCCAAAATCCCAGTCAGTGTGGTCACGGATGCCAGCTCTCCGGCAGCAGCCATCGAAATTACAAGTGCGCATACCGAGCGATTCCCGTCGTAGGAATTGATCCAACAGACACTCCCGCGGGGGTCAAATGAGGTACAGACAAGGTTACGCCCCGCCGCGGGTCTGCAGCAGTAAAAAACTGAGAGCAGCCTGTGCTGTTGAGGTGTGCAGGCGGCTGACGATGCCAAGTACCATCCACCCACACCATCGGACACCGTGGGGCCAGGAAACAAAATAAGAAAGCTCTTTTTGTGCAAATACGGAATGATCTCCAAATTACATTATCAGGGAAAAAAAGTACAACATAACTCCATCTATATGAAGTTCAAATACAGGAAAAAGTAACCAATGAGGACAGAAATGAACAGTAACCCCTGGGCGGTAGTGTGATGGACCCGGAGGGGCCAAAGATCAATTTTTTGGAGGGCTAGAATGCTCTGGAGCTTCACCTGGGTGGTACACATGGGTGTATCCATATGTAAAAATGCATTTGGGCTCTCAGCTTTACGTAAATGATGCCTCCATCTTTACAAGAAAAGAAGCAAAGAATAGAACAGTGTGTATAATACACATACGTATTTGCTTGTATAAAAATATCTCAAGAAACCACCAAGATCTGCCTACAGGGGGACCCAGAGGGCTGGGGGCAGCAGCAGGAGGGGAGCGCGTGGATAACCCTCTACACCTCTTGATTTTTGAACATCTTTCAATCCAAACTAAATCAAAAATTAAAAAGTTAAAAAAACACAAAAGATAGATTGGAAGGAAGGACAGGGGTTGAGTGGGTGCTGTCCGCCAGAGAAAAAGCAGAAAAGGTCTAAGGCAGTCCACAGGGTGGAGAGGCCGAAGGGCAGAAAGAACTCACATTGTTGGAGGAACAGATATTTTTGAAAGCAGAGCCTATCATAGTAACAACCGAACACAGAATGGTTTGTAAGGCATCCAGGGGTCCCCATCGTGGTGCCTCAGCCACAGCCTCTCTTCCGCAAGACTCCGGTGTACAGGGATCAGCCCTGACGGGGCCCCAGAGGGGCCTGGGCGCCGGCCACAGGACTCAAGCGCTATCTTACCGGCAGCGTGACCTCAGACAAATTACTCAGGCCCCAGAGCCCCAGCGGGTCTCCACCTCTGGGCAAGAATTCCAGGCCAGCCTCCCAGGCTCACTGCAGCTCAGCTCACGCTCCAGGGGGAAACAAAAGGCTGCTGCAAGTCACAAAGCTCTTGACAAGCGTGCCCTGTTGTGTTCCCGACAGCCTTTAGCAGGGACGGCCAGAGCACAGGCATCCCGAGGCGTCGTTTTGCAGGTTGTCCAGCATGACAGACCTGCTGTTTGTGACACATGCCAGCCTCACAGGTGCTGAGGCCAAGCCTTCGGGCCAGTCCATGTTGTGGGCCCATATCAGCCCATGCCAACACGCACCGGCCACCAGAGTCCCTAGAAGTTGTTGGAAATCCAGACTGCCAAGCCGAGAACTTTAGGGATGGGCCACGGGAGTCTGGGGTTTCAAAGCTTCATGGGCTCTGATGTGCGGCCAGCTGTAGGCCCCGCATGATCTCATGCTAGACCTGCAGGAAGCTCTCAGCTCCTCCTCCCTGAGACCGAGGCCTGTGTTTTCCCTCAGTGCAGGGGTGGGGTCGGGGAGGGTCCAGCAAGCCCATACAGCCACTGGTGACGGGCAGGGGCTCCAGGTGGGTGCAGGGCTGTGTTCACAGAGGTGATGGACAGACCAGAGGCAAAAAGCCCTGAGAAACAGGGATCAGGATAGATCTCCCCCCCCGCCATGAAGAGCGACCCCTCAGTGGGGGCCCCAGCCCATGCAGGCCCCAGCCCAGCTCTGGGCCCCCTCCCCATCCCAGCCTGGCTGGACCTACCTGTGAGTCACCGACAGCCCGATATCCCTTCGTACCATCTGTGGGGATCCATGTGGGAGATCTGCAGGGAAAGAGGCCAGGTCGGCTGAGGAGGCCTGTTTCCGTGGCCCTCTAGGTCACAGAGCACAGGCTGGGTGGGTGAGAGGACTTAGTGAACAGTAGATAAAGGTGTCCCTGAACATTCAAAACAGGGACAGGCCAGGGAGACCAATGGGGCAGCGTAGCTCATGCTTGGCCCTGCTATTCCTGGGAACGTTACTGCCTGGTCTCCGCCCATGGTTCGGACACCATCCCTGTGTGGCTCCTAGCTTCAGGGGAAGGCAGCCTTGAGAGGCAGAAGGCAAAGCAATGGTGAGGACAGAAGTCTCCACCGATGTCCACCGATGTCCACCTCTTGCACTCCTGCATGGACGCATCCATAGGTCACTGTTTGCAAGCACTTAATGCGGGTCTCTTGTTTAGTGGGTAGGAGGTCTCTGGCCCTCGCCGGCAGACGGCTTGGGGCTGGTTAGCACACCCAGTACCTTTACAACCACAAGCACCTGGAGATTTTGCTCTCAGAGCCTCCAGTGCCAGACCCTGGCAGGCAGAGCAAGGACATGGTGAAGCTTCACCAGAGCCCCACATGGGCCAGTCCCACTGGCTTCCAGAGGAGTCTCACTCAGGCCACGAGCTTTGAGGCGAGCATTCTGTCTGCCTTCCTGGAGGGCACCCTAGGCTCTCCCTGTCCTAATCCTGCGTTCCCCATTAGAACAGCATCCCCAGTGTTCACGCCTTACAGGTCAGGCAGTGGAGGGGCAGCTGGAGGCGACCCCTCCATGGCAGCCCACATGTCCCACCGCCTCCTGCCCTGTCTCTGCCTGGGCACCCCTGCTCCTCCCCCTCTTCCCGGTCCTGCTTCTGCCCCTACTCAGCACCGCCTAGCTCCCCCTGGAGGACGGGCTCTCAACTGCGTCCTGATGGGCTTCAGGGGTTCTGGGAAACACTCTGGACTGGTAAGCTTTGTGGGCTTTTCCCTGGAAGGAGGGTCTAAACTGTTATCCAGTTATCAAAAGGAACCATAACCCAGATAAGTCAGGAACGTGGTGCTTGAGGGATGTGCGGCCATCTCCTGTCCTCGGAGTCGGCAACAACCCCCCCTCCAAAATGTGCTGGCCGGGCACACACCTGGTGCTCATTAAGTGCTGGTTCACCTAATGCCAAGTACCATATACCTGAGCACATAGCGAGGGCGAGCTGCAGGTGCTGACTCCTCCTTCCATACCAAGGGGAGTCTGATCAGGACCAAAGGGCCCTCTCTACCCCGTGGTCATTCAGGAACCCACCATCACACTAGCCCAGCTCTCTCTGGCACGTCTGCCCTGGAGCTGACTTGTCCCAACTCCCTCCTGGGACCCAGGTCACTGGGAGCAGCCAAAGCCAGCAAAGCACATGGGTCCAAAAGGGGTTAGGCTGCCAGCCTAAGAGAAAGGGACTCTGGAAAAACGAGATTTCAACCACATATACCCGCTATGATTGACTCGTAATGTCTGCTGCGGGCGTGGGACAGGAGGGAGGGGAGATGGCACGTGGGCCAGGCATCAGGTGCCCCGGAGCTAGATGAAACACTCGCCCTGAAGTCTCACTGCTGCGGTCCCTGAGTTACTGCAGCAACCGGGAGGCTGACAGGATGGGCTGTCCCAGGGATGTGGGTGCTCGATTCTCCCCCAAGGTGCTGAAGTTTGCACCCGTGCTCCAGGGAAGGGGCAGCGCAGCCTCCCTCCTTGCTCGCCCTATGCCCCCATGGTAAGCCGGCAGCCAGCTTCATTTCGGCAGAGTTCTGGCCTGCCATCCTGTCTCCCCCCCCCGCTGTCACTGAGACCCTGCTGACAGCTCGGTCACTCCGCTTAGCCAGCTCAGGATAGGACAAAAATAAATGGCTATTTTGCTCAGGCCCAAACCAGACATCTCTGCATTTCCAGGGAGATAATTCAAAGCAGACCCCAGAGGCATGGTTGCTGCCCTCTGCTCTGCCTCAGGAGAGAGAAGCCCTACAGTGCAGCCCAGTGCAAGACCCTGCTTCCAACCTGGAGGTGGACGGCTGGAAAAAGGGATCGGGGGCCGCCGGGGCTCCCTCCGCCCCTCCCAAAGGGGCCTTCCCATTCACACCCTCCCATCTCCTGGGGCCTCATGCAGAGTCAAGCCACATTCCTGCCTCCGGGTTGCCTCTCTCCTGAGAAGAGGGATCCCAGGACATCAGCTGACATCCACCTACACCAGACCGATGGCGCGCCTCTGGGTGACTGCCGCAGCCCAGTACGCAAGGCTCCCTGCCAGAGGTCACCTGTGGGGATGGCCAGCTACAGACAGGGCCTGAGTGGGGACTGTCCACGGCCCAAGATGCTCTCCAGGCCTCTGCTTCGCAGAGAGCGGCTCCTGGCTGGGCTGAGGCCACCTGTCCGAGGGCTAGTTCCCGAGGCGTTTCCCAGCACCTCTGCTGCTGGACGGTGGAAAGGCCGAGTAGGCTGAGAGAGGGTCAAGGAAATCCACCCCTGACAGGGACAGCAACACAAACACGATTCTCCCGGGTGGCAGAGGGGACGAAAATGAATCACTCTTACCAAACCTGCAGGAGACAAAAAAGAGAGAGTGGGATGATGTCACCATGCTGACTCAGCATGTTCCCCAGAACCCCCCCGCCGCGCCCTGGAGGGAGCGGGCAATGTGCTCAGTTGAGGGCTTTGAGTCCCTGGTGCGTGGGGCCAAGCTGGCCACCTGACTATGGAGATGGTTCCTCAATGGAAAGGGCTAGAAGTTACCCCCCGTGGGCACTGGAGCTACCCCTGTGCTTCGCGCTGCCTACATTAGCTTGTCTAAGCCTCGCCAGACACGCAGCCTGGTAGGGTTCACTCCGTTTCACAACTGAGCAAACAGCCTCACAGTCTCCCCAGGTCACACACCCGCAAGCGGGGACAGCCCGCCCAGAGCCCTGCGGGGAGGGGTGCTCAGGGTCCAGGCAGGAGACGGGGAAGTGGCTGGGGCAGGAGGACGAGAACAGTTGTGAGCACAGAAAGGCGGCCCTCAAGGAGGGCCAGATGGGGACATGCCCTGCGCCAGCCTCCTCAAGGGGTGCCACTATCCCGGCAGCGAAGAAAACTGGGGGAGATCCAGGCCACCTAGTCCACCCTCTGGGCTCACTGAGAGCAACAAGGTGACCTGAGTATCCGTGTCAGCACTAGTTCTAATGGCTCTGTGTGGACTCGACTCAGAATCCCAGGGTGAGGCCCACCTCACCAGCTGTGGGATCTGAGGACGTGGAGTCATCTGCCTGAGGCTCTGTTCTCCGCCCAGAGCCCAGAATGAGACCAGAGTCCTTCTGATGCTCTTCTCAGGGGAAGATGAGAAACAGACGCATTGGGTTTACCCAATGAGATGCCCTCTGATGACCCACATCCATGTGTCCCCATGGCAGTTATACTCTCTGGGAGAGGAGGATCCAGAAGGGGAGGAAGGCTGCAGTCCCTTCTGGGGGGTGTGGGGGAGGACCGGGCCCCAGCAGGACAGGCTGATGAGGAGTGGCAGGGTAGGTCACAGCATGGATTTCTCTCCTTGGGTGACATACTCAAAACCATCAGAGATGTCCAGGGCCCATCCCATAAGGGACCCAGGACAGCCTACACTGGGACACGGGGAGCAAGCCTACCTAAGACCAGAAAAGGAGAGCCCGTGTCAGGAGAAAAGCCAAGTCCTCAACCCTCAGAGGTACAAGAAGGTAGGAGCACCCAAAGAAAACTCCTTCCTTCCCCTCTGCCCTGCCCACAAGAGTACACTGACGAGGGCAATTCTTACAGTAGCAGAACAGAGAATGACCTGACAGAAGATAGTTAAAACTATACGATGCAATGATACGAAGTTAAAAAGATGAGGTAGTTTGAATAACTATAGGTATATGCAAACTTGATAACCTGGTTGGCTCTGCAAGGGGAACGGGGTGACTGAGGAAAACTGGTGGGGGAAACCGCACACCGTCGGCCCCTACAAACTACGGGAGCTATGAAGCTTCTGTGTCTTGGACTATGTCACCATTAGTACCTATTTAAGCATATAGGTTAAGAACATTTTTTACATAAAAGAGTAACATATTTTAAGATATATGGACGTGAAGTTCTCAGATATCAAGGTAAGTGGAAAAAAACAGGTTAGGGGCACCTGGGTGGCTCAGCTGGTTAAGCATCCGACTCTTGGTTTCAGCTCAGGTCGTGATCTCAGGGTTGTGAGATCGAACCCCACGTCGGGCTCTGCGCTCAGTGGGAGTCTGCTGGAGATTCTCTCTCCCTCTCCCTCTGGCCCTCCCCCAGCTCGTGTTTGCGTGCTCTCTCTCTCAAATAAATGAATAAACCTTTGGAGGAAAAAAAAATAGGTTCTAGAATAGAGTACATGGTATTTGATAATCATTAGAGGTTTCAGCCAGATATTCCAGTTCTCCCTACCTGGGCACAAGAGAGAATTACATTTCTTGGTTCCTTTGTTTGGGTGGGGCCATGAATGGTGAGTGCAACTTGCAGGAAAGAGCACGTAATTACTAGTGTGTAACAGCTAAAATTCTTTTTTCCTCTGCCCTAGTGGAATGTTCCAGACAGTGTTCCAGAAAGTGGCTGTTCTGTCAGCCTGGGACATGGAATGAGGCCGACTCACAGTGGACAAGTGGCATGAGCAAAAACTAGATCTTTGTCATTTTAAGACCCAGAGAGCTAGGGGTTACTGCAGCAGAACCCAGTCTGTCCTGACTGACGCATGGTACCATTCTGTGTGTGTGTGCGCGCACACGTCCAGAAAAGAACCTAGCAGGCAGGATTCAGTCCAAACTGCTAACAAAGCCTGGAGAGTGGACTGAGACACAGAGGCACTTTTCCCTTTGCACCCTTCTAGGTCGGTTGATTTTATTTGTCCTTTGAAAATAAAGCCCATATTCCCTTTATGATGAGAAAACCGTAGACAGAACTTTCAGTGGATGGCACACTGAGCACCAGCCTGGCGGGAACACTCACCTCATCGGGGAGACCTCGTCAATACGGTTCCCCAGCTGAGACTCGTGGGACTTGCTCCGGGTGAGCGTGGGGAAGCTGGGCAGCAGCTGAAAAACCTTGCGGCTGGGCGGGGGCGGCGTCCGCGGCGGTTTCAGCTTGGTGTGCCTTCGCAGCTGGGGCGTGGTCGGGGGGGTGATGAAGCTGTGCAGGGCCCGGGGGGTCAGCCGGCCACTGGTGTGCAGGAGGATACAGGTGTCCGAGAGGCCCTCACAGGGGCCGGGGATCGGGGAGTCCGAGGTGGGCAGAGCGGACACAGACACGGAGCGTGGGCCCTGGGTGCTGCCGCCCATTCTGCCCAGCTGGGCGCCCCCTGGGGGCCAAGGCAGGCTGGCCGGCGAGAGGGCGTCCGCGGAAGGCCCTGAGCTGCTTTCCCGCCGGGCATCCAATGAACTCCAGCCTGAGTCCTCTTTGTGCTCTCCTCCTGTGGGCCAAGAAGTCGAGTCACACATGGTCAGAGCTAGAGGGACTTACTAGCTAGGTGAGGTGGCCAGGGCCCCGAGGTTAACACCTTGCCCAGGGCTGCACGGTCCCTTCTCGGCAGGCTTCGACTCGAAGCCTTTATACAGGCCTCTCGAGCACACACATCACCACCCGTGTCGTCTGGGACTGTGAGGCCACCAGCTCAGATATTACCGTCCCCATTTTATAGATGGGAAATGAGGACCAGAGAGAATGGCTCGTCTAGGGTTCTTGCTGGCAGGTCTGCGGGGAGCAAGCTGGGAAACCCAACCCCAAAATGGGTGACCACAGAGAGGGAAGTGGCAACTGATCTTTAAGAGTCAAGAAGGGGAAGCTGGGGTGCTCGAAGGGGATAACTCCATGTCAAGAAAATTCAAACACCAGGAAAGGGGCATATCAACCTTCAGTAGTAATCTGCCCTGGGAATTTGCTATAGGACAGAGATCTGGTTAGAAGAGGATCAATAGCCAATTCCTTCCGAGAGGCACCCGTGACTTTTGGCTGCCACACAGTGGACCCCTGAGACCTTGAGGCTCTGGGCAGTTCCAACTCAGCGACCCAGTCTGTCCATTCATTCGAGCATATGCTGGATGCCGGGTGTCAGGCCATGAAAAAAGACATCCACTGTGCTCAGACAGTCCAAACAGCAGGACAGCAGTGTGCTGAGACAGAGACGCCCAGGCCCTGAGGGAGCATGGAGAAGGGGGACCATAACTAGCCTGGAGGTCGGGGGCTTCCCAGAGGTGGCGGCGTTTGGGCTGAGCCACCTGGAGAAGGTGAAGCAGGTGCACCAGGCAGAGGAAATAGTACATGCAAAGGCAGGGAGTCCACAGCACCTTCTGGTGACTACGAGGAGTTCCTCGTGCCTGGAGAGGTCAGGACGAGCCAGAGAGCTGCAAGAGGCCAGCTCAGGAGGGGTCTCGGAGGCCTCGCCAAGGACTTTAGGTTGGAGCTTATAAGGGATGGGGAGATATCAAAGGGTTGGGGGCAGGGAGAAAGGAGCCTGTCTACAGAGACCCCGATGTGGGGAAGCAAAAGACACCTCCCTCCTTATTTTACCAGTGAGGGGAAAGTATCGATAGGTCGATGTTGACTCAAGACAAAATGAACTTCCACACTGGAGTTATTCCGCTTTGTGCTTTCTCCCCTGTATCGCTCAGTCTTCCCAGCACGTCAGGGAGGCCAGGAACGCTGACGAGGTCAGGCGGCTAAGCGTGAGGTGGGACAGGAACAGCGCCCTTGGTCCCGACCGCGGCACTAGGCCTCCTCCCACAAGGCTGTCCATCCTGAATGGCCTACAAATACAGCTCAGTCTGGCAAGCAAAAGAGCTCTGTGTCATCAGAGGTGCTCCAGCCCAGCCCGGACGCCATTGATCAGGGATGGTGGAGAGAAACTGGCCTTCACAACACTCAAGGGCTCTTTGTACATGTCCTCCCTCCTCAAGGACCCTTTCCCCTACTGCACTGCCTCAGGACTTTCTTCTCAGGAATCAACTCCATGGAGTGAGTGACTCAGTCCGTGTGTTCCTTGTGTTTGCTCTTGTAGAACCTGCAGCCACAACTGTAACTTAGAGACTAGACTCCCGGAGGCTCTGGCCTATCTCTTCCTGAGGGGATGGAAGATCGAGTTCCATGATCCATGCACAAGTCCGCCACCCAAGGAAACGAGTCCCAAATGCTTCAGACTGCCCATTTAATCTCTGCTGCTTTGAGCCGCCCAGGGATGGCACATGGGTCTCGACACACACGCGAACACTAGTTATCCGGCAGTGGCTCTCGAGAATGATTCTGGAGTCACTCAGTAGGAAGAGCTGGGGAGTGATTAGAGACGTGTGCTATGGATGAGGGACCGAAGCATCAGCAGAAATGATCTCCCTTATTCACTGGACACTGGCACGGAGAACCATCCTTCACTCACCTTTCTTAAGACCAGGGGCCACAAGGCAAATGCGTTCAACACTTTCCATGACCCCGCAAACCTAATACTGAAAAGAGCACTAATATACGCCAGGCTCTGGTCTAAGTACTTGACGGTCACTCATTTCATCCTTACAACAACACGATGAGAGAATGCTGTTATGACCTCCACCGTACAGATGAGGAAACTGAGGCACGGTGGGGTTAAGTCACAGACCGAGGTCCCACAGATTCTAGGAGTGCTGGGCTGAGACAAATGGATTCCACGGTCCATCTTTACTGCAATTAGACTGCTCTCACCAAGCCCAGTTAGTTGTAATTAAGACTATGACCACATGATCTGAGAGGCAGGGCGATCACAGTCCCCACCCAGTCCCCAGCAGGTGCCCTAGGAGTATGGTCACCGCTGGGCAGACGCATTTGGATGAGGTGTGGCCAGGACCCTCTTGTGGACGTAGAGGTACCACAAGCTGAGACCAGATGAGAAGGATGTGGAAAAGACCCTGTCCTCCCCAGAGGCCTCCTCTGGGGCATAGTAGAAAAGCACCCTCTGAGGAAGAAACCCAGTTCTGGGGCGTGCCACGTGTGGGACCCCAGATAACTCACCCAATGCCTCTGATGCTCCAGCTAGAAGAGGCTCTCCCCACCACCACTTAAAAAGGTGTTGCCACTTGGGGCGCCTGGGTGGCTCAGTTGGGTAAGCGACTGCCTTCAGCTTAGGTCATGATCCTGGAGTCCTGTGATCGAGGCCCACATCGGGCTCCCTGCAGGGAGTCTGCTTCTCCCTCTGACCCTCCTCCCTCTCATGCTCTCTCTCTCAAATAAATAAATAAAATCTTAAAAAAAAAAAAAAAAGGTGTTGCCACACACATGTCAAGTGCCTGGCTTCATAAATTAGCGTTAATGAGTTGGTGATCCCCCTAGCTTGGCACCTAGGACAGGCAGTCACCTTCCCAACACAAATAGGTCACCACCCCTCCTTGACTGCTGGTTCCTCCACAATTCTTTACAATTCAGGCATAAGGAGGGAAGGCTGACAAGTTACCCACCCCAGTCCCAGCTTGGATGGCAAGTACTTCTAAGTTCCCACAACGTGGAAACAAGCTAGCCACCCACAAAGACTGAGGCTGGAATCCCAGCTCTGTCACCCACTGCTGGGTGTTCTCAGCGAAGCCCTTTCCCCTCTTTGGGCTCCATCTCCTCTATAAAATGTGGGAATGAGAATGTGGACTATGTCTCTCTCACGTTTATTCTGTAGCCCCTGCTAGGAGGCCTGGCCTGTCGAGGTCTTCAGAACTGAGTGAGGCTCTCCACGCTGGGCTCTGTGTTCAGAGGAGGACTTGGGACAATGGGGTCCAGGAAGAAATCAAGCCCAATCCCCTCGTGGGGGGGGGGGGATCAAGCAGAATATAAACCCCAGTAGCTTCCTTAAGCCTCAGTCAGCCAGAAATAAGACAGGTGGCTCCGATCATTAAAAACGGGACTAATTCCATTCATTAGGCTTACTGTAAAGCCTTATCGGTATCGTATTGGGAACGTGAAATCACGGCATTTAAAGCCGTTTCCAAGGCAAGATTTAAAAAGCCTGTAAATAATTCCCAAGGAACTCCTCATAATGCCAGGATGACACACTTTGCCTGGGGCGGCCATGTACACACTCACAGCTGAAACACCACACAATTTCTCTCATCATGCTTCTGCCTTCTGAGCACACAGCCCAGCAGCCAATGGGGACAGGAGAAGGTAGGGAGCAGACTGGGGGTGAGCTGGGCTGGGGAGGGGGCTGGAATGCAGGGAGCTGAGGGAGGGTCAGAGCCCAACAGATGTGCTCAAAACAGGGGAAATCACACAGGGCCCACCCAGTGGACAGGACTGGGGTCTCTGATGATGGCAAAAGCTTCCCTTGGTTCATCCTAGCCAGAGCAGTCGGGATGCAAACCCTCTATCTCAGATCACACACTCTCTGGCCTTTCCAAGCTGCCCCAGAAACCCTGGGCCATACTTGCCCCACCCGCGTCAGTGGCCCCAGGGAAGCAGGACAGGCCTGGAGAGGGAAGACTGCTATTTCAGCCCCGCTGGAGGGACAGGGAGCCGATGGGGCCGGCCTCAGCACTGGGGAGGCCAGTCCTACCTACCCAGACCTGTCACTTTCCGCAGGCAGGCAAGGGCGTGCTGCAGGCGGCTACACTCCTCGGCGTTGGCCCCGTAGCGCCGGAGCGTCTCCTTCACCTTGACCTCGTTCATGTCCAGCAGGGCATCCAGCGTGAGCTCGCTGAGGATCTCCTGAGGAAGTACAGAAGGGAGAGGCAGAGAGCTGGTGAGCAGTCAGGCCGGCCCGGGCGCCCTCCTCATCCTCTCCGCCGCCTGGGCTGGGCTCCCCCGCTGAGTGGCAGGGGCCAGGTGCCGGCAGGCCGGCTTCGGGACCAGAAGCCACCACTTGTCAGAGGACACAGGCAACTAGCTCTCGCCCCCACCCCCAGCGCTCCCAGAGACAGCAGCTGAGCTCGAGACACCAAAGCTGCAGGGCTGGGGTGGGGGAAGGACGGAAAAAACAGCAAAGTTACGATGAGGGCACGTTGCCCACTTGTTTCTTTTTATGCCTCTGCACAGAAAAATGATGAATCATGACAACTTCTTAGAATGACAAGAACTTCAGATAAAGATGGCCCTTTGCAATTTTGCTGTATCTGAATTAGACAAGATAGATTCCAAATAAAACTGGCTTAACGAGAGAAGGGTTAAAAAGAATTAACCCTCACGAAACACCGTCTAGGACCTTACTACCTCGCCTTATTTAATTCTCAGTCAAAACCTTTCGAGGATTCAAGGTAGCAGAGAGGAAGGGAGAGACTCAGGTGCGACAAGGACTCCATGTGGACTCTCATGGAGGGGCCAGATGGGAAGGGACGCAGGGGGGCCTCTCGGAGAGAGAGTGGCCCCTGGCGGACCAGCATGGAAAAGGGAGCCTCAGACCTACAGCCAGAAGGAACTGGCTTCTGCCAACAACCTGAATGCACCTAGACGCGGCTTCTTCCCAAAACTTCCAGGTAAAAGGCCAGCCTTGCTGACACCTTAAGTTCTTGGGCCCGGTGAGATCCTCCATCCTGTTCTCCTCCTACAGAACTGTGAGCTAAGAAATGGGGGATGTTTTCGGCTGCTGTGTTTGTGGTTATTTGTTATACAGCAACAGAAAACTAATACAGAGAGTGAATATTTGAATCAAGGCCTGACTTCAAAGCTTGTGCTCTTTCTTCTCATCAAGGAGGAAGAAAACCCCTCCGGTTCGGACTGCTTTGAGCCTATGGGATACCCAGTCCGGAGCAGACACACAAAACGATAGCATATGTCTCTGGCTTGCAGGTAACTGACATAAAAAGACAAGTCACTGCAAAGCAATATAATATGGCCTAGCACAGAGAAAGCTCAAAGAGCTACCTGAGGGAGGGCGTGGAATGAGGGGTGGGACTGGGGATCAGGGTATTTCTTCTTCTTCTTTGGCCCCTTTCGTTATTTTCCAGATTTTCTATGTCAGGGAAGGCCATATCCCACATCAAATGATTCATATAAAGCTTGTAGTTCTTCAGAATCTAAGCTGATTTTCATTGATGTCAGCTAGCTGTGTAATCTTCTTTTAGAAAGAGTTACTGTCCATTCACGCTGCTGTAAATCGTAGACTGAGCTGTCGAACCTGAACCTGACGGAGATACTGGCTATGAGTCCTTAGAGCAATGACCTGGGGGTTTTTTGCGATGCTGGTGGGGGGGGGCCACCGCTGAGGCCTGGGCTCTGGCCATATCCCACCCCCACCCCCACAACCTTTTCGTCTTGTCAGTATACTCTTCAATCTCCAGGGCTGTGGAGAAGAATCTCATAGCTCTTTAGAGTGATTCACACTGAAATTTGGAAAAACAGATGCGAAAAAAGCACCAAGAAGCTCATCACTGGCTGGACAAACAAACCCTTGGTTGTCAGAAATCCTTCTAGATGATATAACAAGAGCATCACAGGAAACCGCTGATAACAGCACAGGCAGGAGGCTGGTCAGATAAACGTCCCCAGGCCTCAGCTTTGTTTAATCCATGTGTCTTTATTGGCCTCTAAGAGGCTCTTCATCAAAATGCAGTTTAGACATCTTTCCCCTCCCTCTACTATGAAAGCCAACTGGGCAATATTGTCAAGAACGCATGGCGGTGACGTCGAGCTTCACACACTGCACAAAACGACCCACCACCCTTCCCTGGAGTGTCCTCCGTGCTCACCAAACGTGTACTCCCCCCAGGCTGTGATGACTCAGCAGTTCTCCAGAACAGAGATTCAGAAACCAGCCTAGAAACCCAATCCCCAATCTAATTATCATGCAAATAGGGATTTTCTTCCTTCCTTTCTTTCTAATCCTCTCCTCCCCACCCACACCAAGTTTCCAGTTCTCAAACATAGTAAGTACGTTTATTATGACAAACCATCTGCCAAGACAGTGTGCCCAGTGCTTTGTATACTCTCTCGGCTCAGCACAATTCAGCAAGGATGAGCAGTGAGGTGCACCTGCCCGAGCCCCAGAGACCTCAGGCAGGGCAACCTAAGGAATGGCCAAACCCACGTGTGTGGGATCCCAAGTTCCTTCAACTATTCCCCTGCTGTCATTCTTCAACCTGGCAAAGCCTTGGGAGGCAACAGCTACCTTGAGGGGAAATAATTTTTTTCAAAGTAAATTAAAGGAATTAATTTCTACCTGCTTTCTGGAAAAAAGAAAAACCACAACTATACTGTGAAATGGAAATTCTTTGTTCTTTATCAAAGTGAAGTAACCCCCCAGTAAAGAGAAAGAGTATGTTCAAATCCATTCCCTTAAAAAAAAAAAGAAGAAGAAGAAGAAGAAAGCTATTTCCCTTAAAGTTTCAAATTAGCCGGAAAGTTTCTCCCACTGCCATGAGGCTTCATGGATTAGCCCCACCACACAGGAACGAGGCAGCAGAGAGCACCTTCCTTCTCCTCCTCTGCCCTCTCTTTAGGCTCCAATTCAAACCAGGGGTTGGCAAGACAAAACTGGGGGGTGGATGGGGGGACTGGGACAGAAGAGCCAATCCAGGGGCCCGCTTAAAACTGGAGCTGCTCCTGCCTCTGTCTTGATCAGCAACTTCTAAAGCTAGCCTCCCAGGGTGTGAATTGTGCATGTCCATCCATGGAATGAAGAGTGCTAGCACATGGTCATGGTCATCATTTCTGACTGCTCCTTCCATTCCCTAACCCGTACCCCCTCCAGGGTTGGATCACTGAACTCTCCCTAAAAGCTGCGGCCAAAAAAAGCTATCCACCAGTCAGCAAGTTACCTCGTAGAGTAAGGGTCTCAAATACACAAGCCTCAGGGCCAGGCCGTGGGAAGAAATGAGACCAGTGGGGATGTGGTCCTCTTGATCTATCTTTTATTAGTAAAGACACTTCTCTTCTTTACTGGACAACAAGAAACCCAACAGCAGCAAGGACAATGCTAATCAGAACCCCACCCTCTGCCTTCATTCAGTGTTGGGGTCTGAGGGGAGGCAATGGGAGGGTTACCAGATCTGACTACACGGAAATCTGGGGGCACCTGCGTGGCTCAGTGGATTAGGCCTCTGGCTCTTGATTTCAGCTCAGGTCTTGATTTCAGGGTTGTGAGATCGAGCCCGGAGTCAGGCTCTGTGCTGGGCAGGGCGTGGAGCCTGGTTAAGAGTCTTTCCCTCCCTCTGCTTCTCCCCCACTTTTTCCCCTACGCTCAAAAAAAAAAAAAAAAAAAAGAAAACGAAGAAGAAGAAAATAAAAAAAAACTGGATCTTTATTTTAAAATAGCTGATTTTGGGGCACCTGGGTGGCTCAGTCGGTTAAGTGTCTCACTTTAGCTCAGGTCATTATCTCGCGGTCCCAGGATCGAGCCCCATGTCAGGCTCCCTACTTAGTGGGGAGTCTCCCTCTCCCTCTGCCCAGGCTCAAGTTCAATCTCTCTTCTCAAATAAATAAAATAGCTGATTTTCAAATGGTAGCAACTAATACAAAACTGTGCAGACCAAGATTCACATCCGTGAGTTACACAGAGCCTCCAGCAAGGAGATCCTATGTGAAGAATGTGACACCTTCCCAAGTTCTGTCTGATCAGCAGCTTCTAAAGCTTTATTTCCATAGGCAAATGGGGAGGGAAGGCACCACAGCACGGGTGGCCAGGCCTTCTCAGTGAGGCGTCCACACTGGCCATGAGACCCCACCACGAAAACTAAGTGCACTGGCCTTTCAACGCCTACAAGTGATTTTTGACCTAAAGTCCAATCAGTCAAGATGGGAAAGTACATGAGGGTTAGGGTTAGCAAGCATGCTGGAACCAGGGGAACCAGTATACAAAGAAAAGGCATCCACCCAGCTCTCAGCTGGACCTCCAGGTAGACGACGGTCCGGCTGGGTGAGTGGCTGGGCAGGCCCCGGGAATGGCCCTGGTATCTCCTCCAGCTGTGGCCCTCCGTAACTCGGCACCCCCAAACCTCACACATGGATGTGATCTGCCCACCCGCAGCGACAGGCACGGCCGAGTCTGAGTTAGGAAGGTCTTTTAGACCACGTGCAACTTCTCTAGATCACCCCTACATGGAAAGCACATCAGGGAATGAGTTTTACCAACTGCTGCAGGTGACCTCACACGTCCAACAAGCGGGCAGGTGAAGCTGCTCTGAAGCCCCCTCAAGCCTGAGAGGCCCCACAGTCCCAGGAGGGTCTCCCACCTGCCTGGAGGCATGCGGAAGATGACAAGTTGTCTCAAAGCCAAGGACCCGGACTGGGGCTCTCGGGAGGGGATGAAGACTGAGAGTCCATATTGCTTCGAGGAGAATTCCTGCCCACTCCATCCCAGCTTCTGTTTAAAAAGAAACCATGAACCAGAAACCAAGAAGGGAAGACAGGGCTGCCCGGGCAGTGCAGGGGACCCCAAGCCCCAGCTCCGGCAAGGCTCCAGTTTGCACCTGAGCACAGAAGTGGGGCGGCGAGAACCTGGGACAGAGCAAGAGCTCCAGAGAACACTGGCTCCCGGCCTTGGCCTGTTCCTTCAAGTCCTGGTCTATGTCCTCCGGTAGGTGACGGGAAGTTATTCTTCCCGATGATCATTAGACAGCAGGGTTGGTGGAGGGCTGAGGTCACTCCTGGTCTATGGTAATTCACCTGCCGGTTCTGTTCTCTAGAGCAGGCAGCGGGGATGGGCCGGGCCAAACACAGCTGTCCCCTCCCCTCAGCAACTGGCAGCAGGTCATGTCAGGGGGCAGGATGAGTATCAGATGGCATCCTGGGACTTACCAGCAGCCACGGGGCTGCCTGGGGTCTATACTTAGAAACCTGTGCCGGCGGACACGGAGAGTGGGTCACACTCGCCATGGTCATCAGGGGCTCCAACGCCTGTTTGTGGGCCACGTACAAGAACCTTGGGCAGCTCCAGGCAGAATTCCGGCAAAGGCCTGGGTTAAAGGAAGGCCAAGAAGCAAACCCACACTTTGTGTTTCTAGTTAGCCTTCTGGTCCCAGAGCGCAGGATGGGTCAGTGCTGCTAGCTCTCCAGGTCCATTTGCAGAACCCAGATTTCTGATGTGTGGGTGCAAGGCATCCCCCCGGCCCCCCCAACTTCCCCGGCTGCAGGTTAAAGGGCCAGGATCCTTCACCACAGATGCTCCCCTGGGACTGGTCACACCAGAGAGGCCAGAGGTGGACCCCCAGAGCCCTGTGGATGGTGATGCAGACCCCTGCACACCCCTCTGAGGCCAGGGGGGCAGCTGGGGAAAGAGAAGGGTTGAAAAGCAAGGGAGTTTCTCTGGCAGCCCAGGTGGGGAGCCTACGTGCCAGTTCACAAGGCAACACCTGCCAGATGTTCCTCTGCCCATGGCTGGGGCTGAGGGAGAGGGACAGTGAGACTTAGGTGACAACAGCTGGGAATTCTGGGAGGCACAGGTGGGGCTGAGGCAGTGAGGGCCTGGACTGGGCAGCCTTCTGGGTTTTCCATGGAGATCAACAGACAGCTTTGTCCACGGGGTACTGGCTTGGTCTACAGACCAGTCCTGGGCCTGTCTCCTCCTATCTCAGCACTGGGAAATGAGAAATACCCCCTCCCAGGAGAAGCCAGCCACTTTCTGGAAGGCTTCTCTCCACCTCCTCCCAGCCGGACAACATAGTGAAGGAAGGGCCAGACCTGCTCACTGGAACCCCCATGGCCTTGGGCCAGTCCCTACCCCTCTCTTGGGGTCTGGTTTCATCATTTGTAAAATGAGTGGGTTTGGCTGAATTAGATCAGTGGCTCTCAACCCTGGCCTCACCCTGGAATTACCTGGTTTTGGGGGGGGGGGGGGTGTGCTTTTAAAAAGGATCCTGATGCTCACATTTCACCTCAGACCAATCAAATCAGAATTTCTCAGGCTGGGGACCAGGAGAGAAGACAGGCTGCAGGGTAGACAGTCTGGCTAAAGTAGCCCAGGGCAGAAAGTGTCCGAGAATGCCCAGAAGGCAGGTCTGGCCGGGGTAGGGCAGGGCTGCGCCCTGGGATTGACCCCTGCCTGTCTTCTCATGAGGCCCACACTCCTTCAACTCAACCCCAGCCTAGCCCAAGCTCCCAGATGTCCCAGGAGAGGTCTGTACCTGCCTCCCTCCCTCCCACAAGACAGGGTGGGGGCTTACAGAGTGGGGAGCCAGGCTGGAATCTTCAAGAAGTGGCTGTCTCTGGCCTATGCATTGGTCTGTCTGGGCTTAAAAGCCTCAGAAAGATGGGTCAGTGGTGGGGTAGGTAAGATGTGGAGGTGGAGGGATACAGGTCAAAGGAGAGAAATTGAGGAGGTGGAGAAAGGGCAAGTGATGAGCATTTATTATGCATCTCCTACGGGCCAGGCGCTCTGCTAGATGAACTGCAGAGGTCAGCACTTACAGTTCTCATAACATCCTGAGATTGGTGATAAAGTTCAGAGAGGGTAGGTAACTTGCCCAAGACCACACAGCCTGATTGGGAAGGCTGAGGCATGACCACCTCTTCTTAGTCCCAGCCAGCTGGCCCTGTGGGCGCTGGTGCCCACTGACTTGCTCTATCAAGTGAGCCCTTTTGCCCAGGGCAGAGTTTACTTGGCATCACAGGTCACATCCGGTTTTCCTGGCTCCACACCCGGCCCTACCCCTGTGCCGAGCTAGGTTGAGCTCTGGCTGCAGGTGGCCTCCCAGGGTCTTCTCCCCCATGTTCCTTTTCTAGGCCCTACGTTCTCCTCGCGCCCTCTAGAGGACACCAGTGCTTCCTAACTCTGCCTGGGACCAGATCTCCAGTTTCTGGTGGCATGTGCTGTCACCCCAGGGGCTGGCCCCACCTTCCTGGAGAGACTGTCTTGTGTCTCCCGGGAGCCCCGAGGTACCTAGAACTGGGATTGGCAGGCTTTTACTGAACAGAGAGGGAGTGATCTTCAGCTCTGCAGGCCATCTGGGCTCCGTCAGAACTATTCAACCCTGCCGTCAGAGTGCCAAAACAGCCCTGGACAATATGTCAACAAATGGGTGAGGCCGCATTCCAATAAAAGTATGGACACTGAAACTTGAATGTCCTATCATTTTCATGTGTCACGAGACAGTCTTCTCTTTTTTTTCTAGCAGTTAAAAATCTAAAAACCATTCTTCGTTTACAAGGCTGTACAAAAAACAGTGGTGGGCTGAACTTGGCCCATGGGGCACAGTGTGGCAACCCCTGGTCCCAGGGGGTCATCCAGCCACTCAACAAACACATATCAACTCTGTTGGGCTCCATCTCCTCGTGGCCCTGCTCCTCGCTGCTCCTTCCCTCCCACCTCCCTCTGTGCTGACTGACAGGTCTTCTCCCCGTCCAGCCCCCCAGCACACAATGTACAGAAGGGGACACAGAGGAGAGGCTCCCAGGGAGGCCCACACACCTGCCATCTAGGCCACCTGCATTTTGTCACCTTCCTCTGTGTCATCGACACACATTCCCAAAACTGCTCCTCCTTGGCTGTGGTTTGAAAACAGCCAGACGCGTCCAGCATTAGAAAACACACACACACACACACACACACACACACACACACACACACAGAGCTTTGGGGCTGTACGCTTACCCCTCCGCACACGCTACTTCCAAAATGGAGACAGGAGACACGTGGGCATCTACAGGGGCGGTCCTCTACACCCAGGATGTTTGCTGATTATGAGGGAAAAAAAGCCCTATTGTCCGCGAGACTCCAGAGTAAACCTCAAGTCAGAAATGGAATACTCTAAAGCAAACAAACAAAAACGAGAACATTCAAAGATAAGATTGGAGTCCAAGTGGGACGGGGGGAGGGCTTGCCAGCAGCCAGAGGGCTACACGAACCCTTGGGTGACGCTTGACTTCTGGGGAACTGGCAAACAGGAAAGTCCCTTCCTGCACAAGTAGGGCAGGAGGGGGGGTGCACAGCTTCCCCAGGGCTGCAGGCCCTCCCTGGCATCCCTGGTTGACAAAGTAGGTGAGAGCACGACAAGCAGGGTGGCAATGGGGATGTGAGCAAGGCCAGCAGCTGTGCGGTGAGAGGCTACTGAGTGAGGGTGGGTGTATGAGAGACCCTCCCCACAGGGACACCTCAGAGGGGGAGGGGGGTGTTGTAACCGCCCGGGGACAACAGCCCTAAACTGGGACTGCACCTGGCAAACTGGGATGCCTGCTAATCCCACACAGAGGGTCTGGTTTGGTCTCCTGGTTGGATGCCCGTGGGGTAGCGTGCTAGGGTCTGGTTTGAAATGGATCTCCCCATGGGAAACCCCAGCTCTCCTGGGGGCAAAGGGCCGGACAGGGTCTCTTGGGCGTGGCCACGCCTGCGGCCATCTTTACTGCTGGCTGGTGCCCCCTTCAGCTCTCCCCATCCAAACACACCACTAAAAAGAGGGTTCCCAGACAGGTCTACCAGTCTTCAACTTCCTCCTCCTCCAAACCTGTAGGGCGGGAGCTGAGTTCAGCCAGCGAGGCCCACCGCGCCAGAGCACGCCCAGACTGGCGGAGAGGCCTCAGGCCGTGTCAGCTTTGCTTAGGGCCCTGGCACGTGCCTGGCCCCAGCTCGGGGCCAAGAGCCAAATCACAGACCCCTCTACCAGACCAGAGGGGCACGTGCTAAAGTGCAATTATGCAGTCTGTCCTTTGGGGTTGTTTGTCTATCTGTCTGGGTGGGGGTTATGCTGGGCCACAGAAAGTGTGCCCAGGCTGGAGACCTGAGAACGAGGCTGCTCCACCTGAAAACAGGGGCTGCATTGTTTCCACGCTACCCCACGGGCATCCAACCAGGAGACCAAGATCTTTCAGGAGATCTCTGTAGTTTTCCAGAAACCCTGTAAACAACTCCTGCCCCACAGCAACAGTGGGCCTCAAAGTAGGGGAACCCAGTGCAGTCCAAGTAGATGGCCAACACTCAAGCAAAGGAGGCCATTGCTGGTGCCACCAAGGGGTGAGGGCATGAAAGGGCCTAATGGATATTCATGAGGTTGAGGAGAGGGATAAATCCTTCCTCTGCCAAGGTCAAAGGGCAGGGTTTAAAAGGGACCTTAGAGACAATTTAGTCCAACACTCATTTTATGGAGGAGAAAACAGAGGACCACAGAGAAGAGGGGACCTGCCTGGGTCACCCTAAACAACAGCACCAAGACCAGGGCCCAGATTTCCTGACACCCCTGCCAGTGTCCAGCACCAGGCTATCCCGGGCCCCTGGGAGAGCTCACTGTTGTTCATTATGAGCATTCCTCACCCAGATGTAAAGGTTGCATTCCTGCCAGATTCTAAGAGATGAGCCAAGGGTAAGGACTACCCTGAGAATCACCTCCAAAGGTGCTAGCCTGAGGGATGCCAGCCAAGCCAGGTGCCTGCCTCGTGAGCCCAGAGCCCCACGGAATCCAGAAGCAATGGGCTTCTGGGCTCAGGGCCTCACCAGAGCCTTGCAAGTCCCTTATGTCTTGGTGGCTTAAAAGATAGCAAGTGGGCAGAAATTCCCAACTCCATGTTCTTGTCCACCCCTACCCATGCCCACTGATGACAGTGCACCCCTTTCCTTCTTTTAGAAGAGCAGCAGCAAGCCCCACATCACCAGCTACACCCAAACACCCAGGTCCTACAATGCGGCCTAAGACCGGCCCCAGGCCGAGGCACACCGATTCTTACTCAGCTGCTCTGCTTCCTCTTTCCACAAACAGTCTAGTCATAAAAATAACCATTACCGGTACTGTCACTGCTCGTGAAGTGGCCTGCGCACAGCTGCTTGGTGGCTAAGGAAAGTGAGGCTCAGAGAGATTAAGTTACTCAAGACACAGCCAGGGAGCGCCGGAGCCCGGACTGGACCCTGGTCCGTGTAACTCCAAAGCTAGCGCTCAACACCCTCTACACCCTTCGGCCTCGCTGGCCTGGGTGACCAGAAGCACGGACAGGCAGGGCGCGGCTGTCTGCACAAGTTCAGTTCCTTAAGCTCCCTACAGAAGGAGCAGGCTCAGAACAAGCATGTATCCTGTTCAAACCCAAAGCACGAACAAGCCAAAAGTCATTCATTCACTAGAAGGATCAGGAAGATCTATTCCAGTAAGATCCTGATGGTTCCCCAGCCACGTACCACAAGAAAGTCAGGGAATGAAACAATGAAATGGAAATCACAATCTAGATCTCTCCAGACATATTCTATAGATAGTAAGCAACGTTAAGAACTCGGAGCCCAGCCAAATGTACCCATTCAGGGGACTTGTAGAAGGGCCACCTGATCCTGGACCCCAGCGCCTACCTTGCAACCCTCCAGCCTGGGCTGGTCCAGGCTTCCTGTTTCTTGCAGGACCACAGGTGGTGGGGTCCCCGTGCCCCTTGCAGCCTTGGCCATCACCCAGCTCCACAGGCAATGCATGGTGAGGGGCCCAAGCCCTGCGTCCCCGGCAGCCGCAGCCCCGGGTGCAGTGTCTCAGAGAAGGACAAGGCAGGGAGAGGAGTTTCTGTTTTCATGACTGCAGTGAACAGTCACTGTAGCCAAAAATAGTTTGTGCCTGGGAGCTGGGGAGTCAGCACATACCTCCCGGAGCAGGTGCTGGTTGTGAGACACTCAGGCTCTGGCGGGCCTCGCAGCAGGGGCCTGGGGACCTGGGGACCCAGGCACCCAGATACCCAGGATACCAGGCCACAGACAGAGAGGTGTTCTCTGCCTTGCTGCTCACCTCCAGAAAGTCTGACCTGAGTCAACAAGGAACACGATCATTTCCCTCCTCCCAGTGAATCATCTGGGAACCCCCCACCCCCACATGAACTCCAACTACCCCCAACCCTCCTGGAGCTCTCACACATTTGGGACTGGTGGTTTGGACAACCACGGAAGAGTCCTATGAACTACAGCAGATGCCCCACATGGCACCCAAGACAACCATTAAAAATGAGGCTCAGCTGTCAAAGCTCTTAGAACGATACGCCAAGAACAGTGAACTTTACTTGATGTACATGGGGAAAAAATGTAAAAGAAGGGGCTGGCTATCAGTGGCTGGTGGAGTTGTGGGGGGATTTTGTTTTCTTTTCTGAGCCTTTTTTTATTTTCAAATTTTCTTGCAATGGACATTTGTAATTAGATTTAGAAAATGTTGCTTCGTGGGGCGCCTGGGTGGTTCAGTTGATTAAGCGACTGCCTTCGGCTCAGGTCATGATCCTGGAGTCCCTGGATCGAGTCCCGCATCGGGCTCCCTGCTCGGCAGGGAGTCTGCTTCTCCCTCTGACCCTCCCCCCCCTCATGTGCTCTCTCTCATTCTCTCTCTCTCAAATAAATAAATAAAATCTTTAAAAAAAAAAAAAAAGAAAATGTTGCTTCGAAATAAAATTCTGAAAAAGGAAAAATGTATGTGGTTCTATCTATGAAAATTTAAAGTGTGTGTGTGTCTCTGGGTGTGTCATTTGTGACCCCTGCTTTGGAGCCAGATATCCTCGATGTGAATCCTGGTCGCACCACGTACCATCTAGGGGACCTCAGGTAAGTGACAACGTCAGTTGCATATTGGGCATATAGCATTGCCTCCTGCTACAGACTAAATATTCATGCCCCCACCTCAAAACCTAATCCCCAGGGTGATGGTATTAGGGGGTAGGGCCTTTGGGAAGTGATCAGGTTATAAGGGTGGAGCCCTCATGATGGGATTAGTGCCCTTCTATAAAAGAGACACCAGAGAGCTGCCTGGCCCCTCCCACCATGTGAAGACAAAGCAGAAAGACCACAGTCTATGAATCAGGAAGTGGGTTCTCACCAGACACTGAATCTACCGGCACCTTGATCTTGGACTTCCCAGCCTCCAGAACTATGAGAAATAATGCTTATAAGGCCCCAGTCTATGGTATTTTGTTATGGCAGCCCAGATGGACTAAGACATCATCTCAAAAGGTTATTGGGAGGATTGAATGAGAGACACTCCACGTAAAGCTCACAGCTCAGCCCCAGGCATGTTGGGAACACTCACTAAAGAATTATAGCACAGAGGCGACTGGCTGGCTCAGTCAGTGGAGCGTGAGACCCTAGGTCTCAGGGTTGTGGGTTTGAGCCCCACGCTGAGTGTAGGGATTACTTAAAAATAAAACAATCTTTAAAAAAAAAAAGAATATAGCATAAATTCATGAATAAACTTCATTTAAAAAAAGGAAGAAAAAGAAAAGAAAAGCCAACAATGAAGGCTGACTGGAAGGAAATGCACCAAAATGTTTATAGCATTTCCTCAGAGTAGTAAGATTATGTAAACCATCAATAAATGGTAGAATTATTGTTTTAATTTATATACTTTTCACATTTTGAAAATGAACATCCAGGTAAATTACTGGATATTAAGAAAAAAAAAAAGTAAAAAGCCAAGAAGCAATGATTAGCTCTGTGAAGCCCCACTTAAGAGCCCCTGGTGAGGGTGGGGACCACAGCAGCTGCAGTAAAACCTCTCTTGCCATCTGGGGGTGTGAGTGTTAATGCACGTCTCTTCTTCCATCAGCAGAACTGTTTTTCCTCCAGGAATGCACTTCCGGAGCGCAGGTGAAACGAACCCTTCAGAGCCCCCGCACTCTCCGCCATGCTGTTCAAGGGCTGAGCCATGACCCAGTGTGGGCTAACTGGAGTTTTTCATCTTCCTAGCCCTGTGCTTGGCTCTGGTATAACACATGACCAAAGGCAGGCCATGCACAGCCTTCCGTGGGATTTTTCAGCTACAGTTCTAGGAAAGAAGCTCTCCATGGGCAAGCACCACCACGACGCAGGAAGAAAGTGAGGCTTAGCTGCTGGCGTCCTTGGTGCCTGCCACGTGGGTTGGGCCTGGCTGAGAAGTAGACTCTTACAGCATCACCTGAGCCTCTGCATCCAGACCTCGCTGGACTTCTATTACTTATGCTGACAAAAGTCTTTAGTGTAAGCCAGTCGACATTGGAACTTGCTACGCAAAGTTCTAACTAGTAGGAGAATGTAACAGCTTGTACTTAGTAAGTACTTACTATGTGCCCTCGTAGCATGAATTCCTCCATCTATTTATCCCTCCCCTTCATTCGTCTCATCAACAGACAGCTACTGAATACCAACTCCGTGCCAGGCACTTTATTCCAGGCTAGGAACACAACAGCAAACAAAATACGTAGTCCTTTTCTTTAGGGAGCTTAGATCCTAATAGGAAACACAGAATTAAAAAAACAAAAAATAACTAAAATACGTAATATATTAGTTAGTAATAACTAATATATATAATAATACTGAAATTTGTGAATAAATGCTAAAAAGGAAAGAGCATGCTGAGACATGGGGGGCATCTAATATTAGCCCGGGTGGCCTCTCTGAAGAGCTGACTTCTAAAGATCCTAGCCATGAGAGTACAGAAATTTCCAGGCAGAGGAAACAGAACATACAAAGGCCCTGGGCTATGACAGGAAACCTGACGTGTTCTAAGACAAGGCAAAGAGTAGGGGGGCAGGGAATGGTGTGGAAGAAGGAGGCACATGCCAAATACTTCAGGGCCTTGCAGGTAATGGTGAAGGGGCTTGGATTTTATGCTGAGGGCAAGACACTAAATGAAGGACTACTCAGAAAAGTGAGATGATCGGATTTGGCTTTTAAGAAAAATCACTCTTGGCTTATGAAAAATGAAATGAAGGAGAGGGCAGGAGTAGATAGAGAGAGTGGTGCTACTGCACAAGTCCGTGCAGCAGCTAGGCCTGGGGCGGGGGAGGGGGGAGCAGTAGTGAAAAAGAGATATAGGTGGGTTTGAGATATATATTTGGAAATAGAGCCAGCAGGCTTTGCTAGATAATCAAATGTGGAGGTAAGGAAGCAGAAGGAATGAGAAGTGACTCCTCAGTTTCTAGCTAGAGAACCGACAGACGAGTAAACAGGCTGAGAGGTAAGGGACTTGTCCATGAGCTACTGGCAAAATCAAGTTTCTGTCTGCCTCCCAACACCAGGTTCTGGGCTGTCTATTTCCAATCTTGCTACCTGCCCAAAAGTGTATGGATGAGAACCGAGCCACCAAAATGCATATGTTGATTTTCTTTTAAAAGAAGGGTAATAAGAGAAGGGGCTTTTGTTTACAATAATTAAAACAGTGTGACACAAGAATTTCCCAATGATGTATCTGGCTGGTTAGGTGTGTTCTAGAGCAATCTTGCCTTTGAGGCCAGTCCCAGAGGAGGGGACACCGAACAGAAACTGACAGCAGGAGCTGGGTGGCCCCGGAGGCAGCTCAGGCACACTCTAAGCCAAAGTCATCCCACAGCAGGGCTATAGGCACACAGCCATGCCAAGTCCTGCCCCTCAACAAACACAGCAGAGCCAGCTCAGGAACCCCGACCTCAGCCACCCTCGGCAGCCCCCAGACACCTCCCCTCATGGCCCCTGCAATTCAACCTTCAATAAGCCCAGATGAGAACACTCCTGAGACCCCTCAGCCCAAGGGACCAAAACTCTTTGGATGATCTGATCTGAAGTCATTCATTCAACAAGGACACAAGGCAGCAGGGACAGAGCGAACAAAATAGCCAGAGTCTTGTCTGCATGGCACGGGATCCAGTCTAGTTGGTTTTCACTGAACTCGGCAGCCCAGAAATCCAGAGGATTGAGGAGATGGGCTCACCATTCATAAATGCCGACCAGTACAGGGCTAACCAGAACAGTCACGCTCCGGTTTTTTTCAGGTTTCTAGAAACCAGGGGCAACTTCACACTCAAAGCTTAAAAGAGGGCACTCTGGCTCAGAATCAGAAAAGAAATCACTTCATCTATTGGAGAGAGGGATGTATGCAAGTTCAGTAAGGATAGGAACTCACACGCAGCGCCTAGAACAGGGCCTGGCACATAATATAAGCTAAGTATACACCGAACGAGTGCATGGCTGGGTGGACAGGAGACGACACAGGAAGGCCCTCAGCTCTGTATGGGGCCCCATCTCAGCCCTTCCTCCCTTGGGGCCCGTCAGCCTGTTTCCATGGTGGTTATTTGTAGATGTGTACATCCCACCACCCGATAAGCCCCCAAGGAAGACTGTTATTTTGTTCATCAATTAATCCCCTGCAGTAATTAATCCGAGTAAGTGATCAATGGATGTCGAATGAATGGATATTAAGAAAAGAGGGGGAGGAGGAGAGAAAGAAAAGGTCAGAGGGAGGTAGGAAGAAAGGGGGAGAGAGAGAAAGAGACAGAGATCGATTCATTTTCTTTTTAAAGATTTTATTTATTCGTCAGAGAGAAAGCACAAACAGAGGGAGTGGCAGACAGAGGGAGAAGCAGGCTCCCCACCGATACGGGGCTGGATCCCAGGACCCCGGGATCATGACCTGAGCCGAAGGCAGATGCTTAACCGACTGAGCCACCCGGGTGCCCTGAAAGAGTTCAGTTCAATCATACAATTGCACACAGTAACCCCTGGCTGGGCTAATCTAAGTAAGCAGCTTAGTCAAGGAAGGGAGACTGGCTTTGGAATCACAGGGACCTGAGTTTGAATCCTGACCCAGCTATCATGTCACTGTATGGCACTGACAGGTCACTCAACTTCTCTGACCCTCGGTTGGCTCAGCTACAGAATGGGTACCAAGCTGTCTCCCCCCGCTCCCCTGGGTGTAAGGATTAAACAGGATGATATATACACAAAATGCCTCCTTCCTTCCATATCCCATCTCCAGCTCTTCTTCTGACTGGTTGGGTGACGTGGGCACACCAGCCCACCCCCCAGGCCGGGACTGACACCTCAAATCCTCAGCTGCAAGGCAGTCAGAGTCAGTGCAGATCCAGTGAGAGTGTGGGCTGCGTTCAGAGGCCGCTCCCAGCTGCCAAGAGCAAGGCCGTTGAACAGTGGGGCCTCTGGCCCCCGGGGGAAGAGGGTGGGGATGCAGGGAAGACGGACACGAGGAGAGGCTGGGCCGAAGGGCAGCAAGATTCATGTGCATTAACGGTGAACCCAGGAGCCAAATACCAGCTCACTTTTCTGGTCTACTCTTCCACAGCCTGTGGCTTCACACAGCCCACCCGCCAGGGCCCACACGGAACTGCGGCCACTTCCAGCCAATGGGAAACCAAGATGGTGGCAGACCTCAGGGAGCTTTCTTCCCCGTCCCCAAGAGAAGGCCTGATTTTGAACATGGAGTGAGTGCAAGGGCAGTAGAGGAAAAGGGAAAGAGAAACTTGCCCCGTCCGGGCCTTAACAAAAACCCCTTACCGGACTCGCCTGCATCTTCCATTCAGAAAATGCCACCAGCAAGAACTTCCCCGGGGGAGCCTGTGGCCCGTGGCTTGGGCCATGGAATCCCAGCCTCTGCAGCGCCCACCTCTCCCTGCTACGACTGATCCCAGCCAGCGCTCTCGCCACTTCCTCTGACAACTTCCAACAGGGAAACTGCTGGGGGGAGGGGGGGGGGTGGGGGGGGGATGGCTCCGCGCCAGCAGGCTCTGAAATCATTTCCCCCCCAGCTGCAGCCAGAACATGAAGCTGCGATTTTTCACCTGTGGAAGGTCTGGGGTGTGAGGGTGGAAGGAGTCACAATGTGTGACTGTAGGCGTCTGGGGAGGGCGAAGGTGCCCTCCTGCTCGGGGCCCCTCCCCCACGCGGCGCCCCGCCTTCCCGCGAGTGCCCCCCGCGTTCCGCGCGTTCCCACACCGGCGCGCTCTCGCCTTGCACTGTCCTCATGATGAGCCCAGCCTTCTCACCCGCAGGGGTTTTTAGTTTTCCCTAAAAGAATTCTAGCGCTGTCTCCCTCCCTCTCGTCCACACACACAGGCACCGCATTGGTCTCCAGACAAATCCCCCCACACGAAGATTTCCATGAGCTGACCGTTTGCCGGCCAGTCTCCCCCCAGGCCAAGCCCTTTGCCAGCACCTGTGAGGCCCAACCAGCGCCCTCAGCCCTCAGGGTCTCTGCTGGGACCGCTCCCGCCCTCTTGCCCTTCCAGAGGGCCTAGGTCCCAGCTCTGAGGGAAGCCCTCCCTGCTGTTGGTCCTTCTCCCATCTCCCAGGGTGGGTTTGCCGGCTTGCTCCCCACCCCGCCACCCCCATGCCAGGTTGCCTTCCGTCAGGGCGCTTGGTGTCGGCTCTCGGCAAGTCTCACCGCAGCCTGTGAGCTCCTGGGGCTGGCGGGGTGGGGGGGTGGGGGGGTTGTCTCTAGCATCTCGGCTGTGAGCATGGGGTCCCGTCAGGGCAGGCTCCGCACCTGCACTGCCCACCACAGCAAGGGCCATATGTCTCTTTAGGTGAAAATTCATTACAATGAAACAAAATTTAAATTTCGGCTTCCCCATCGCACTCATCATATTTCGAGTGCTCCGTGGCCACGTGTGGTTGGTGGCTGCCACGTTGGGTAGGGCAGTACAGAATGCTGCTATCGTCCCTGAAAGTTCTCCTGGACAGCGTTGCTCTAGAGGAAGATCTGATGGTTTTGGGTAAACATACAAAGGTGTCTCCCAAGCTGTCTGTCTCCAAAGGAGTTAGAATCAAAGGTCACGTGTCAGAAGCACCCACCTCCAGCTCTGGAGCCGCAGGGGGCTGAGATCTAACTCAGAAAGGGAAGGAGGAGAGCAGAGGCCCTTGATCCATACCAGAAACCAGGAAGGGCCACTACCAGGCTGGGGCCACGTCTGCATCCAGTCCCTCTCTTCATGGAGCAGAAAGGCACGATTTCCCAGGAAGGTCAAGATAAGCAGAGAACGCAGAGGCCAAAGGGACACCTCCCACCACCATGGGCTACACCAGTGCTGGGCCCTTCAGCGCGGAGAGCTCAGCAAAGTTAACTGCCAGACTTCATGATTCAGATCCTTTATCCTAAAAACCAACCAAACAAACCAAAAAAATAAGTACACAGAGATAAGACCCTGTTTTAAAGTCTCCATCTCCAGCCTCCATCCTATGATGACTTTCATTCATTCGTCGGTCACTCCCTCACACCCAGCAAGTAATTTGCCAAGGGCTTCCCATAGGCCAGGCGCCGTGCAGCTGGGCAGGTGGACTCTCCTGGGCACAAGCTGAAGCCTTCTGCGTGCGCAGATGGGCACCCCTCACACAGTCATTGCTAAGCTGGCTTGAGGAAATCTTTCCTCTTAACTAGTCCACTGTTAAAGAGGAATGAGATGGATTTGTATGACTAACACAGAGATGAGATTAAGACTTAAAAAATACCGTACGAGTCCATTTTAGCAACGATAAAAAATAAAAAAAGGAAACAAATTTGTATGTAAATAAGAACAATGTGCTATCCTGGATTGGCTCCTAGAACTGAAAGAAGCCACTAATGGAAACACTGGTGAAATCCAAAGAGAGTCTGGAATTTAGTTAACAGTGATGTACCAACATTGTGTTCTTAGTTTTGACAAATGCACTACGGTAAAGCATGATGTTAACTATGGGGGAATCTGGGGGAAGGCCATATACAGGAATTCTGTACAACCAGTGCAATTTTTCTGTAAATTTAAAACTATTCCAAAATAAAATGTTTATTTAAGAAAATAAGCAATGTTCAGGTAACATTCAGAAGTTAAAGGGTTCTATCTCTGAGATCATGCTTTTTTTTTTTTTTTAATTTTTATTTTTTTTAAAGATTTTATTTATTTATTTGACGTAGAGAGAGACAGCGAGAGAGGGAACACAAGCAGGGGAAGTGGGAGAGGGAGAAGCAGGCTTCCCGCTGAGCTGGGAGCCCGATGCGGGGCTCGATCCCAGGACCCTGGGATCATGACCTGAGCCGAAGGCAGTCGCTTAACCAACTGAGCCACCCAGGCGCCCCGCTTTTTTTTTTTTTTTGGCAAAGCATGGGTTTTTATGCTGTTTGGAGCTTTGGTTTCTGAGATTTGCACCTATCTTTGATGGGTGCAAGTTTTAAAACTAATTCCGGCTACAAGCACACAAGACCCATCAGGGTCTAGGGTGAGCAGGATAGGGTGGATGTCAGAGTCTTGTGCCAGGACACTGCTCTAACTCTGGGCCCCCATCACTGTGTCCCCCCCCACCAAGTACAAGGAGAGACTCCAGGAACAGAGCCAAGTGGAGGCAGCCCCCCTCTCTGATCAGCAGGGGCTGGGGTTACTCATGTAAACAGCCCTTCTTTCCAACCTTCAGCATACTCTGGCCTGGGCCTAAAAACCAACCTGAGATTTGCGGGCAAGAAATAGAATAATCTTGAGAAAAGGGGTCTGGAGAGTTTGGGGAAACCATATGGATACCCAGCCAATAGTTCCTTGTGATTCTTAAAACCCAGGCAGAAAGCTGCTGGCCCATGCCCCGGGTACTCTCAGGCAGCCTGGCCCACCCTCCTGCTCCCACGCCCTCGGCCTCAGTTCCACCAGCCTCCTGGTGAGGAGGCCCATGAGTGAGCTTTGCAACCAGCGAGGGGGTGGGAGGCAGACCAGGGCTCAGCTTTTGTCCTCCTGCTGCCCTTCTTAGGCCTTGAACTGACTCCCCCGGCCTCTTGATTCAGAAAACTGCCTCCAACCAGCCCCTGCTCTCCCAGCCTTCCTTTGACTCCCTGCTGCTTTGCACTCCCCAGATGGCTGTTTCCAGCTACCTGTGTGCAAACCTCCAGCAGTCTCTGTGGGGCTGGCTCTCACTCAGGACTAACAGCAGGTGAGGAAACTGCCTGAATTTTCTCTCCTCCACCCCAGTGAACACCACTGTGCCCCTAAGCACTTGACCCTCACAAGCAAGTGCTTCGGAGTGCAAGAGGCACGTAGGTCATGGCGCAGCCCCATAACCAGACTACAGAGGCCTCGCAGCAAAGGGCTAGCCAGGCTCCCAGAAGCACAACCCCTTAATGAGTGAAGCATGTTGGTATGGTCAGAAGAGGAGTGCCAAAGAGGCCCAAGGACTCCTTGGGGCACTGGTCTGTCCCAGCCTTCCCGAGGGCACCAACTTTCCCAGGGCTCTTCCTAGAGGCTGACTCGTGGGCAGAGCTGGGAAGGTGCATCTTTGGGGCTATGATTCTAGAGTGGCTTCTCTTGCAGGGCATGAAAAGCCAAACCTTGGAGTAACCTGTGTCACCACCCACTCAGGACCAAACCCTCGACTCCTGGGACACCCATCACGTAATGATGAGATTCACCCTTCCTCCCTCTTGATTGTCACATCAAGCCCAACACTCGCTGCGTTGTTACGGAGCTTGTATTCCAGTGGGAAACAGCAGACAGACCACATACAACAAATAAGTTAGATACACTCCAGAAAGTGGTCGGTGTCCTCGAGAAAAATCAGCCAAGATGCACTGGTAGAAAACAAAGGGTAGGAGTGATCTTTAGATCAGGTTATCAGGGAAGACTGCTCAGAGGAGGTGACAAGGGACTGGATACTATGGTGATGTCCACAGGGTGAGCCAAGGAGAAAGCACTCAGGGAGAGGAAGAGGGAGTGCAAAGGCCAGACCAGAGGGAGCAAAGAGGAGGGTGAGCAAGATAAGGTCAGGGAGGCCAGCAGAGGCCCAAGTGGGTGAGGAATCTGGCATTTATTCAGAAAGAAATGGGAAGCACTGGAAAATGACATGACCCAATTTATGTTTCTTAGTGGACACTCTGGCTGCTGTGTGGAAGTGGAACGGAGCGATGGATGATCGAGTAGGGAGACAGTTAAGGGGCCGCTACAGGAGTTTGGGGAAGAGAGGATGCTGGCCTTGACCGCGGGGCTGGCGCTGGGGCTACCCTCAGGCCGGGTAGCAGCCCGATTCCCAAACCACATCTGGCGCTTGGGCTCTCCCGCCTGCCTGACCGCCCCCCCCCCCCCACAAATGAGCCTGCCCCTCATTTACCGCTAGCTCTGCTGCATCACTCACGACCTCCTGACTCAAACATCACCTAGCTCAGTATCTGCTACACCTCTGGGCCTGGCTGCAAGACCCCCGTCCCAGCTGCCCCCTCAGGGCTCTCCAGGGGCCTAAACGCCCCTGCGGCCAGCCTCCACGGTGCCGGCTTCTGCGCTGGGCACGCCTGGCTCCCCTCTCACAGACGGACATGGGTGGAACTGGGTGTCCGGCACACTCCAGATCTCTGCAGCTCCAAGGAAAATGCCTTCAGGAGCTAAGCCTTCTGCCAGAGGTGGCTCAGGCCCTAGAAAGGAAGTTACAAGGCACAGTTCGGAGTCCAGCAGGCCCGGGTGTGAACCTCGAGAGCATCACAGAGCCCTTCGGCCTCTCCGAACCTGTGGTCCTCGTCTGTCAAGTAAGGGATGACGCCGGCGAGATGCTGAGCAAGTCACTACCTCTGTGGGGCCCCGGCACCCTCCACTGCAAGCTACAGACGCAGGTGTGAGGAGAGGCTCCTTTCCGTCTCTGGGACTGGGGGAGGGGAGGGGTACAGGCTGGGCTTGGCTGGGGGGCAGGGGCGACCGTTCAACTCTCCCTGGCTCCCAAGTCCATGATCTTAAACACATCACCATGGACGACCATTATGTGTTGTTGAGGTCTCCTTCCTGTGTGGCAGAAAGCTGTCAGACTGGCGGGTGGGGAGACGTGGCTCCTCACACGTGTGCGTGCGTAAGTGTTAATAAAGCCCCAGGAAACTCAACCTTCACAAAGACCAGCTCCTTCCTGCCAGCTTTGTGTTTTGTTTTGTTTTTTAAAGATTTTATTTATTTATTTGACGGAGAGAGACACAGCGCGAGAGGGAACACAAGCAGGGGGAGTGGGAGAGGGAGAAGCAGGCTTCCCGCGGAGCAGGGAGCCCGATGTGGGGCTCGATCCCAGGACCCTGGGACCATGACCTGAGCCGAAGGCAGACGCCCAACGGCTGAGCCGCCCAGGCGCCCCTTCCTGCCAGCTTTGTAACTGCTGGTGTGCATCACAAATATGAGGGCTGCCGGGGCCAGGCCAGGCCAGGCACTTGTGACGTGTTAAGAGCACCCCATGGGTCCCCCCATTTACCCCCATGTACTCCCACTCCTCCTCCCCATGACAGGACCTTTTATGATCACGTCACTTCCTGTCCAGAAAATCTCTCCTAGGGAAAATTCCTAAATATACAAAGAGCTGCATAAATCATATTAACCACTGTGTTATATATAATAGCCAAGGACTGGGATGAACCTCTGCCTGATAAACCACATCCCATACACACCATCAAACATTATGCAGCTACTTTAAAACGGGGGTTATTAAGTGTGAAAGTACAAAGAAAACAGAGTGGTTAGCAATAGCAAATGATAAGAGCAAAACAAAACTGTTTATTCAGGATGGTTTAAACCAGTGTTGCCCAAGAGAAATACAATGCAAGCCACATACTTAAATTTCTGAGTCGCCACATTTTAAAAAGTGAGTCTATATGAAATTAATTTTTAACAACATTTTATTTAGCTTAATATACCCAAAAGTATGTCATCTTCAATGTATACTAAATATGAAAAATTATTAATATATTACCTTTTTCTATATGAAGTCTTCAGAATTCAGCGCCTCTTTGGATTTCTATCTTTGAAATTATAGCACGTCTCAATGTGGATTTGCCACGTTCCAAGCACGTAACAGCCACGTTGGCTAGTAACTACCTCACAGCACGGGTCTGACCCATTAGAAATTTTAAAAAGACTTAAGTATTAGTGGGGGAAGAAAACTAGAAGGAAATATCAAAATGATCTTATATCTTAATGATCATGGACTTTCGCTGAGTCGTAGGAATATATATGTGATTTTTTTTTCCTCCTCTGTTTTCCAAAGTGTCTATAAATAATTGATTCATACTGCTTTTAAAATAATAGCAAGAGATAACTTTTAATTTTAGAATCAAAGGGATTTAAAAGACCTCACTGGGTGAACTGCACCTGCTACACACTGATTTACTGATGCCTCACAAGAGGGCCCTGTGCCCCTGACACCTGCCATAGGATACCCTCTCCACCTCACTGGCTGATTAGTTATTTGGCTGGGGGGAGGGGAGGTAGGCTGGATGGATGCGAAGTGGGAACCGAGCAGCGAAAACAGTACATTACAGCAGATACCAGAGAAAACTAACTCCGACTCTTGTTTCCAAATCCCAAAGCGATCACTTGCTGAAGTCATATGTATGACTTCAAACAAGTCACGTACCCATTCTGTGCTTTAATTTCCTCAAGTATGAAATAGCAATAATGACAGTAATTCCTTCACGGGGTTTTGTGAGCATTAAGTAAGATTATCTAGACCAAGTGTTTAGCACAGTGCCTGTCACACAGCGAATGTTTCCAGAAATGTTGGCGGGCTGTCCTTATGGGGAATCAATGAACCATCAGTGTGGTCAGGCTGTCCAGCTCATTAAGCAGTGGCACCAGGACACAGGCTAGAGCCACCCTTACCCTGGGTCCCTCCCACGGCCGCTGTCCTCCCAGGTCCCCTCTGGAGAGTAGAGAGCATGGCCTTTCGGTCACAGTCCCAGCGGAGCTAGTCCCTGGGTTTGTGTATGGTCCCTCCGCTTGACACCTCCCACCCAACCATTCCCCCCTCTCCCAACCACAACAGTTACCACAGTTGCCACAAGCCGCTTACCTGCACCACCACCGGCCTCACATTGAAGGTGCACAGCCAGTCACTGACGCGAGGGTAGCTGTTGAGCTCCGAGGTCCTCTCACCAGGAGCCACGCTCAGCCTGCACTGCTGCTGCTTGCAGATGTAGCGGACCAGCTTCGCCTGTGGGAGCCCAGGGAAGAAAAGGCCGCGTCATTCGGGCCGCCCCAAGCATTCTACCCAGGAGCCTGCTGGATGCCCCCCCCACTGCCGTGCTTCAAACACCAGTGAAGTAGGAAATGGAGGGCGGAGGAGAGAAGCGTCTGACAAAGCCAGCAGGAGACCTGGACAGCCGCCCATGACCCCCTCCTCACCCCAAGGCTGGCTGACACTGCTTCACCCCGAGGACTATGATCCTCAGAGGGCAATGGGCAACACTGGTCAAGACAGAGAATGGGGTTAAGACGTAAGAAGGGCTTCCTGGGGGCACCCCTGGGTGGCTCAGTCGGTTAAGCATCTGCCTTCGGCTCAGGTCATGATCTCAGGGTCCTGGGATCCAGGATCCAGCCCTGCGTTGGGCTCCCTGCTCAGTGGGGAGCCTGCTTCTCCTTCCCCCCTCTGCCTGACACTCTCCCTGCTTGTGCTCTCTCTCTCGCTCTCTCTCTGTCAAATAAATAAATATCTTTACTAAAAAAAAAAAGAAGAAGAAGAAGAAGAAGAAGGACTTCCTGCCTGGGGAGAGGTGGGCGAAGGGTCAGTACATGAGGATATGGAAGATGTGGGGGTTTAGGGACAATGAGTCACCTTCCACTTAGGAGGCTTCCAGCCTAGAATCAGACTGCCTGGGTTGGGATCCGGGGGCTCAGGCACCCCCTAGCCCTGTGACCTTGGATGAGTTACTGAACCCCCACGCCCAGAAAAGCCTCAGTTTCCTCCTCCAGAAAATGGGATAACAACAGAACCTCCGCCTCAGAGAAGCTGAGAAGAAATGAAGCACTCGGTGCGTGCCTGGCACACGTGAGCAGACACCAAGTACCGGCCACGCCTGCTGGGATGCAGCACAACTGGCCAAGGTCCTTGACTTGGGTTCATCAGTAGGCTTTCTGGAAGCACACCCTGAAATGTATACAGATTTCAGATGTATGAGTCTGTGCATTTTCCAGGGGAATAGTGTCCACAGTTTTCAAAAGCCTCACAAAAGGCTCAAACCTCAAGAAATTTAAAGAAGTACAACCTGGCTTAGGTCAGCCTGGTGCTCTCTCTGACAAACCCTGGGCTCCAACTGGGTGCCCCGCACAGTACTAAGGAATGCAGAGGGGGGCAGGATGTGGGACGGGGGGGAAGGCCCCTCCCCCACCAACCTCAGTACAGCTCGGGGCTGATTAAAAGAAGGGTGAGCAGAACAGATGGAAATGAGCTCACAGCCCCAAGAGGAGGACCAGGGAGCTACCAGGTTTGGCTGAGATCCAGGGACCCAGAGACCCCAAGAGGGCTCTTGTCACGTTGATGAGACTCTAGTGGCCTCTTCTTGGTGACTTTCAAGCTTCCCCAGAAGGAATGCACAACCTTCCAAGCCTGGTGCAGGGACCCTGCCAAGTGGAGCCACTTCTCAGTCCCACCTCAAGGGGTTTGTTGTTAATTCATTCCTTTCTTCCTCATCTGCAAATATCTCAGAGTATTTCTCTAAAGGGTAAGGACTCTTTTTGTTACTCACAATACTGAAAAGTAATAATAATTAATGATGTAACATTTCAAATATCTAGAAAGGCTCCCAAATTCCTAACAGGAGCTCTTGACCATTTGGGGACCACAGACCCCCTCCAGCAGTCTACGGAGGTCCCCGGTCCCTTTCTAAGAATAATGCTTCAAATAAAACACTTAGGATTGTAAAAGAAATCAATTATATTTAAATATATTTCTCAAAATATTATTTAGAATGGTGATAGGGTGGGGCGCCTGGGTGGCTCAGTCGGTTGGGCGTCTGCCTTCGGCTCAGGTCATGATCTCGGGGTCCTCGGATCGGGCTCCATGTGGGGCTCCCTGTTCAGTGGGGAGCCTGCTTCTCCTTCTCCCTCTGCCTCTCGCCCTGCTTGTGTGCTTTCTCTCTCCGTGTCAAATAAATAAATAAAATCTTTAAAAAAAATAAAAAAAGAATGGTGATAGAGTACTAAGAGCCCGCCTTTCTGTCTTTCTTTAAAGATTTATTTATTTATTTATTTGCGAGAGAGGTTGGTGGGGAGGGGCACAAGCAGGGAGAGGGGAAGAGGGAGAGCCCCAAGCAGACTCCATGCTGAGCGTGGAGCCTGATGCGGGGCTGGAACCCAGGACCCTGAGATCATGACCTGAGCAGGAATCGAGTCAGATGCCTAACCAACTGAGCTACCGAGACGCCCCCAAAAGCCCTTCTTTATTACAGCATGAAACAATAGCTGTCCATGGGTCTCATAACTATGATAGCTTTGAAGTTGTGACAAGCATAAACTACTTTTTTAGATATCGCCACAACTGTAAGGTAATATGCAAACAGCTGTGCTTTTTGCTGGTGACCGAGTCACACATATGTGCTTTCTTGCCTACATCCAAACTGAGTAACATATTAAATTCTAGTTAAAGTTAGTAAAACTAAAGGTTCCATTTCTTTTCACCCTCCAAATTCATGGACCCCCTGAATTCTATCCACAGACCCCAGGTAAAGAATCCTTGTGGGGCGCCTGGGTGGCTCAGTCGGTTAAGCGTCTGACTTTGGCTCAGGTCATGATCCCAGGGTCCTGGAATCCAGGCCCACATGGGGCTCCCTTGTCAGCTCGGAGTCTGCTTCTTCTTCTCCCTCTGCTTACAGCTCCCCCTGCTCGTGTTCTCTCTTTCTCTCACTCTCTCAAATAAATAAAATCTTAAAAAAAAAAAAAAAGAATCCTTGTGAGGCGTGAAACGAGACCCACACTGACAACAAAACCATTGCTTCTCCTTTCTGAAATTTCCCCTAGAAACTTCGGTCCTGGGCTCACAAGCTGCTAGACTGAAGGGCGCCAGCCCCCTCGTGTGGCCCTGAGCCCCGTTAAGTCCTGCCACCTTCTGAGGGCTCAGTGGCTCAGTGGCAAGTGGGCACAATGGTCAGGGAGGGAACACTGAGTCAGAACAAAAATAATTCCACTCAATTCCAGGTTCGATATTTAGAGAAACCTCCATGGAGGCAAACCCCGGCCTTCCTGCACCACACGCCTCGCAGATACCCCAAGCTGACACGGCTAATCAAACATTCTTTACACCTCTGAGTGCCACTGCTAATGGAACTCTCTGCTGAGCCTGACAACCCCGGGTCACCACGTAAGAAGTGCATCCGCTGTCCCATCATGGAACTGAGCCCCCAGGAACACCTTCAGAGCACGGTTAACAAACAAGAAGATGTGAATGCCGCTTTTATCCTCTAGTCAAGCAAAGGCACTCAGGTCCTTCGTCCAGCCTCCCCCCATAACGATCCATCCCTCCCAGGGTGACCAGAGGCCAGTTCCAAAATCAGGGCCCCCAACCTTTCTTCCCAGGCTCATCACTCCACACCACCCCTGGCTCACCCTGCCCTGCCCGCGGACACTCACCTAGGAGTGTCTCAAAGACTTCTAGTACTTTCCTACCCCTGGGCCTCTGCTCCAACTGCCCGCAGTGGCTACGAGTCCCCTCCTCCTCCGGTCACAGTGTCCTCGGGCTGGGTGAGACCTCCCAGGCCTACTCACAACCCCCATCTCCCCTTGCGCACGTGGGGTCTACACCGCTACGGCAGCCCCTATCATAGTGGCCTCATACTCACGCTTCTGACCCGGTCGCCCCCAACAGATGTAAGTTCCCAGGGCAGCAGACAGAGCACCAGGCTCCGGAGTTGAACCGCTTTGGGGTTCAAATGTAGGTTCTGCCACTTAACAGTTATGTGACCTTGGGGAAGTCGGTTCGTTTTCTGAGTTGTAGTCCTCTCCTCTGTACAACAGGCGTGGTGACTTCGAGCCCATGGTCTGTTGGGGGGATTGAACTACGGTACAGAAAACCCCCGAGGATACATAAGTCCCCAGATCAGTACCTACCGGGGCAGGGACAGTGTCCACTTCATTCGGGACTGTCCCCACATGCCTATTACAACACACAACGCTTGCTCACAATGGCCTGAGGAAGGAAGGAGGCAAGGACACACATGGGCCTCATCCCCGCGTTGAAGCGCTTTTCACAGCCGCTCCTTCCCTCCATCCAAGCTGCTCTCCAACCTCAGCTTCGAAGAGCTGACCCAAGACTGGGCCAAACATCAAATAACTGGACGGAGTCACAGAGGTCGGGCAGCAGGGCCTCACAGCAGCAGCTGGGAAGGCCATTTGCCACTGGCGTGAGAACTGAGGACCGGACCCCTGGGAGCCAATTAAGAACACGTCCACTCTACAGATGACTTTGGCCGTCACAAGTCAACATGAAGATTGGCCAACCCGGCCTCAGCAATGAGCCAGGGTTGGGGCTTTCTCGACTTCAGCCCCCTCCCACATATCCAGCCCCTTTCGGCCTCAAGGCTCTCTGCCCAGAAGCCTCTTCCCCGTGACCCCTGGGCCACAGCTCAGCTTAGAACTCCGCTCCTGCAGGGAGCCCTGCTCCTCAGCCCCCTGCCCGCCTCCCCCACCAGAGCTGTTTCTCTCCTTAGCCTGCACACTCCACGAGGTCAGGTGCCTGGTCTGTGTTCTGGGCCCCCACTAGGAACCAGCAGAGCTCCTGGGGCACAAGGCTGGCCCCCCTGGAAAGCCTCTGCTGGATGAATGGACACATGAACGCACGATACATTCTGCAGTCCTGACAGGCACGCTCGTTTACCAGAACGATCGCAGAAAACAAAGGCCAACTGCACAAGGGGTCACTCAGGAGCTTGAGAGTCTCAAAAAGCAAGGCAAGTCCCCCAGAAGAGGAATGAGCAGCTTCTGTTCCTCAAGGCTGCTAGAGATCCCCGCTAGACAGCACCAGGCAGTCCCATGGGTACGACGATGCAGAACTAGAAGGGACTCCTCACTGCACCCAGTCAGCCACCCACACGCCTGGCCGGCTGTGCTGAGACAAGGCAAGGGGAAGACACCCAGAGCGTGGTGACCCACTTGCCAGCAGGTCTGATGTCCCGGCGGCTGCCCTCTCCCGGGGCTCGTAAAGAAAACAACACCTACAGGTTTGGTTCTGCTCAAGTCACCAAGCTCTTCTCATTCACAAAGGACGCAGGGAGCCGGAGTGCAGCAGCTTCCAGCTGAGCAAAGACTTTTTGGCCTCACTTTTTGGAAAGTTGGTCACAGTCGCAGAAGCACCCGGGGGCTACTTTCCCAGACAAACCGCAGTGGGGGGCCTGCCAGCCCAGCCCCAGGGGCCAACAAGGGGACCGTTCAGGAGCAGTGTCATTTTTTCTTAACCACAAAACCGCAAGATATAAATTTTCCGGAATAGAAAAGCACCTGGGGTTTCAGCAAAGGGACCAGCACAAAGAGGGAAAGAGTCATGGGCTCTCCAGCCGGCGGGGAGGACCCTGGGCTGGAGGCGAAGTCTCAACCCCCACCCCCAATGGGCTTAACAGCTGGTAGGTAGCACCAGCCACAAGGGTACGAAGGAGGTGCTCACAAAGTGTCCCCCCACCCCAGATCAAGGATCTTGGGGGAAATCCCCCTTAGCTCAGCTTCAATCTCACCACCTATAAAAAGGGTATCATTTTATGCAAGTGGGGGTCAAGTGAGTCACCATATATAAAACTGCTTGGAGTACGAAAAAAAAAAATGACAGGTCCTGCTACATTACTGTTGGTTACTCCAATCATATCCAAGAGGCAGCACTCTGGCTCAAGACAGATGGGCCTAGCCTCTCAGCCCCTTGCCACCACACTCCCTCTGCGAAGGGACGTAAATCTAGCCTGTCAGTCTTAGTTTCACCGCCTGTAAAATGGGACTGATCTACCTCAAGAGGCTGTTGTAGAGATCTGCATGAGAAAACAGGGAGGTAAAACGTTCAGCAAAGCACCTGGGAGAAGGAAAGCATGCGCTCCGTGGGCGGCATCCTCGCCAAGCCAAGCCTTCGGCTTCTCCTATCTGGGCAATAGGGCAGATGTGGGTAGGACTGTACCCATTTCAGAGACCAGGGTTAAAGAAGACCCTGAAGGTTGGCACTGATCCTCACAACGCTGGTGGAACTCACAGATCCAGTACACTTATTTTAAAGGCAAGAGGGCCAGGACTTGGCTCACATGTTGACTCCCGCGCACACGAGCCCTCCCTCTCCTGACTGCTCACACGTCCGTAGCAGCAACAGAAGGCGTGGCCGGAGCGGGGCAGCATCAACTCCGGAGTGCCCCTTGCCTCATCTGGCATCCCGATCAACCACAAATATAACAGAATCCGCCCCCTCTAGCTGCTCTAGCGTGACTCCAACACAGGCCTCCCAACGGAGGTTGCCGTAAACATGGCTTCTGTGGGGGCGGGGGGGGGGGGGTGGGGGGCTGTCAGACATCCCTGGAGAGCAGACACCTGTCAGAGCTCCCAAAGCACATGCCACCAGGAGAGAGAAACTTCTGCAGGAACAGGAAGCTGCTCCCAGAACTGCAAGGGCCCAGGAACCTGAGAGGCCTTCCATGTCTGCTCTGCTCAAAGCTTGTCCAAACGTGCCTCTGTGTAGGCGTCCCCCACTCCCAAGCTCACCCTTCCGAGAGCATCCCAGCTGTCACAGGCAACCCGAGCCCAGCTGATCTGGGACACGCACTCCTCTGCAGCCAGAGTCCCGACATCCCTTGGAAGCAGCCACAGTGGGGTGGGCTGGTAGCTGCCCCACCTCCAAAAGAGAGATGGCAAGGCTGGCTGAAATGGCGGTCCCAGCAGAAATCTCTCGCAGGCTCCACAGGGCAGTGGGACGGGGGCCAGCCATTGTGCCTGACTGGCTGGGCGGTGCGCTGGTAATGACCGGGCAAACATCCTACCCGGGGTCACACACGCGCCGACGCCTCCTGTGTACCTCCGGCACCTGTCCTAACTGGCCGGGAGCCACGCCTCCCACGTAGCAGCCTCGTATCATCACTTACCAGCAGTGCGGCCGTGACGAGTTTACTTCATCTTAGTTTCCTCACCTGTAGGCTGGAGGAACCAGCGCATGTTCCACTGCACCACTGAAAACTCACGGTGGGATTCGTGCATGCAAGGTGCTTAGGCCGACGGCCAGAACACATGAAGTGCTCACTAAATAGGATGCTCTTAGCATCAGCCCGGCTCAGCCTACAAGCACAGCCTTGAGGAGGAGGAGTGTCAAGACTTTTGGCCAGTGCCATCTGGATTGCTCTTTATGCAGGCTTTTGAACCTTTGCACTAAACATGGCTTTGCAGACAACTAGCTTTGTAAAATAAAAGTCCACCGGACCCTGCAGCCCTGGGATTGGGAGGACCCCATTTGGTTGACACCAAATCTGTGATCCAGGCTATGGAAGCAGCCAGATGCCAGGACGTTTGTAACCCTAACTCTGACTCAGGCATTGGCCACTGGAGCAGACACCTGCACTTCTCAGTATCGCCAGGTTTTCAGGGCTCAAGCAGGGCAGGTGGTTCCGTCTATGGGGACAGATGTGACAGAGGCTAAATGATAATTGAACATAATTAAAGATAAATGGACACATGAATCCCAGGCACCGACAGGCATGGACACCAGATTCCCATGTACAGCAACGGGCTCTCTCAATTATGCATATCATGTCATTATTCAATTATCAGCCCTAGTAATTAGAATGATCTCTTCTATTTATGTAGTAACTTATCACTTTCTCTCCCTGGATTCTCAATGAAAATTCCAGGAGGTAGGAATTGCAGTAGACCCCTGAATGAACAGGACTGACACATAATCCCAACCTTCACATAACCCCAAAGCTGCAATGTCTCTCAGCATCTATCATTCTCCCCAAAAAACACAGTCGAGTGTAAATGAAGACACCATGGCATGGACCCTTCTGGACTCTTGGTGGGAAGTACTGTGTACTCGACATCAAGTCGAGAAAAACAGAGCTGTGTCGAGACGTGGATGCTGGGCAGCCTGCTTGGCTCACTTACTGACTAAGGGACGCCCGCCCACCCTGCAAAGAGCAGTGTGCGGTTCTGAGCCCAAACTCAGCACGCCGCAAGTATGGCCCATCACTTAGGGTCACTCACAAATAGTCAAACCACATATGCTAAACCCATGAGCCTTCCAGGTGCATTTCATTATTCCCATCTTACACATGAGGAACTGGGGCACCAAGATCTTTGTAACTTTCCTGAATCCCATGGTTAGAGAAGGTATTCAGAGCTCAACCCAATGCTATACCATACCATCTCCCAAAATAATGACTCCCGCTACCCACCCCCTTAGCTCATCAAGCAGTCCCGGCCAGCATAAGCAAGATGCCAGTGGGCAGGACCTACCTCTCTTGTGGTCAGAAGCTCCAAACCCAGCAATGCCCAGCCCGAAGCAGGCACTGAATCCTCTGAATAAAAGCCACAGACTTCCGCACTCTCCAAATGTGTCCAATCACCCAAGCAGGTCACCACCTCTGACCCTAATTTGCAAAACCTATCATCTGGGCTACACCTGATCCCTGGCTCCAAACCAGCTCTGAATTTATTAAAACTAGCCACCACCCTGCCCAGTACCTAGAACCACCCCTTTCGAGGCTATCCCAGCATCTCTGCAGAGTGAGGTGAGAAGCACCTGGATGGCCACTTTGGACCAGCCTCCAGCTCGCTAACACCTCTGGGGCCCTGACTCTCTCCTCCAGGTGGGCAACACCGTACTCTAAGAAGATGTTGACGGCAGGCCTGGCCACTGCCACGCCCCTGTCCACCCCATCCCAAACTTCAGGGAGTTGCTAAAGCTCTTGAGACTTACTCCCATCTTCCCTAGATGGTTCCTGAAACTGCTGCTCCTTCCCAGGCACCTCTGGCCATACCCAGGCCTTGGGGCTCTTCCTCCTACTTATCCCACCCCCTCCCCAAAGCCGGAGGCCACTTCTGGGGACTTCCTGCTGGCCCAGCCAGCTAAGCCGTCTGCTCTGACTACCACGGCCAACATGTTGCAAAATGATTTCTGAGAATGTAAGGAGGCCTCTGGAGGTCGTCACGCAGCTGACAGCTCCACACACAGGCCCGGGCCAACCACGGCCCTCAGCTGCAAGAGCCCCAGAGGCAGCCCTGGGTCCCCAGCACTGCTGAGCCTCCCGGAGCCCTCGAGGGGACCCAGTGGGGCTGTTCTTGGCCAGCAAGGGGCAGAGAAAGCAAGAGTGCCAAGCCAGCGGGGCGAGGAGAAGAGAAAGTGACCTCAATCCCCAGCCTGGGCATTTTGCAACCAGTCATTCTCCGCCCGGCTCTGTCCCGCGCCTGTGCTCTCCCGGGGAAGCTGCCAGCCGTGTGCATTTGTGCACAATCTCCCCGCCAAGCCTCCCACTAGCAACCCTGCCCTGACGTCAAACTCAGAGTCGGGGAACTTCAAATACAAACAAACAAGTCTGCCCCAGACCACAACTGGAGCCATTCCCAAGGAGGCCAGAGAGGACAGGGCCACAGCTGGGAACTCAGGGCTCCCTGCCCTTCCTTGACTCCACTGGAGCTACGGACTCTGAGGCCTGACAACAGGCTGCAGATGGGAGCCTCAGGCCCAGGCTGAGACCAAATGGGATCCATCTTCCGCCTTGGTGATGGACGTGAGTGCCCACCTGGGGCCGGCACAGCAGTGGGGGTCCAGTGACCCCATCCAGAAGCACGTGCAATCAGCAGCCCCTTGGGTAACATCACCGGTTGTCACTGCCCTGGTACTGAGTATGCAGGGAAAGGAGAGACGGATGTGACTAGGAGGCATGCACAAAGCTTCCTGGGAAAGACGGAGCTGGAGCCGGGCCACGGATGGCTCCAGGCTGGGGTTTTCTCAGCAACACCCCCTCTTCCATCGCAGGCTCCACTGCAGTCATGAGACTTGACAGGAAAGATTTTCAAGAGGAAGGCAGTTCCCCGACCTAAATATCCTCAGACAGCCTCCACCTGAGAAGCCACGGGTGCGTCAAATACACGTGCTCTTCAGAAAGCAACCTTTTGCTTGGAAAGCTAGTGAAGCAGGTGTCTCAGGGCGACCTTTCCAGTTTTGCTTCGTGCTCCAATTCAATCCTGTAAGCCCCCAGGACTCTGTGTGTTTTCGAACAGGCAGTCCCAGGGGGGCTATCGGACAAACTGGACTAAATCATGAGAAAGCAAGACACCTGCTTCATCCCCTAACTGCCCTGGGCCTCAAGTGATTGCACAAGGGAAGGGAAGGAGGACCTCTATCTATAATCCTCTATATATGATATAAACCTCTATCTATAATTGTGCAACAAGTGGCCAGGAGACTTCTTCCCAATGCCAGGCACTGTGACACAGTGCTAAGTCACCTAGTGTAGGCAACAGACTTATCCATGAACAGGCCTCACCAGAGAACTGAGAGCAGGCGTGTCCACCCATAAGCATCACCCCTACGGTCTCAATGCTGGCTGCTTCTGCTGGGACATCGAGGGGAGGGCAGCTTACAGGTGTGGCCCACAAACCAGATTCCCAAACAACGCAGCCTTTGTCTCTGTTCAAACACCCAACTCCCATGAGAGACGATGGACTCTGAGAAACAAACTGAGGGTTCTAGAAGGGGGGGGGTGGGGGGATGGGTTAGCCTGGTGATGGGTATTGAGGAGGGCACGTTCTGCATGGAGCACTGGGTGTTATACACAAACAATGAATCATGGAACACTACATCAAAAACTAATGATGTAATGTATGGTGGTTAACATAATAATAAAAAAATAAAAATAAAAATAAAAAAATAAAAAACAAACACACACCCAACTCCATCTGCCTGACTGAAACTCACCAGGCCCACAGAGCATGGCTTAGCCCATAACCCCTCAAGTACAAAAGGTAATCCCAGAAAAGTCCTGGCATTAATACTGGAGGGGACTTGGGTGTGAATTACTAAACGGGGGCCTAGAAAAAAAAGGCAGAGGGCACAACCTAACGCAAAGGTGGAGTCCTGCCAATGGGACCACCCCCTTAACTATCCTGGAGACCTCATCCCCTGGAAGCTTCTAGAAGGAAGGGACAGGGGAGGGTGAGGCACTTCAGATTCTGATCTGCTGTGTGTAGGATACTGTGCCATATGCCGGGGATATAGAAGGTTTTCCTTTGCAGGAGCCCGACTGTTTGCCTAGCAACTCCGGTCACCACAGAAAAGGATAAAGGGCTATTACGGAGGGAGCAAGGGTCAAGAGCAGGTGAGTGCCGCGGACAACCAGAGGTCAACTAATGTGATGGCAAGCTCCCCCAAATGATGACAGCCTCTGCCTTAGGTGTTGCTCATGACCTACCTAATGTCCATTCCTGACTTGCTCCTCACTCACAGACCGATTTAGTTTTGTCACCGTGCCCAGTGATGAACTGGTCTACGCTGATTTCACATCACACTAACACAAGCCCCAGCCTAGACTCCCGTGGGATGGGGGTCCCAGCATGGCTGTGGGGATGAGCCATGGCCAGCCTCCCCTGTAGCTATGTGTGACAATTCTGGGCACTGGGACGAGAGGACCCATCCACTGGACTGCTGGGAATGGTCTGCTTTCCTCACCAGGAGGGCAGTCTCTGGGGCTGTCCACCACCTCCTTCCCGCTTTAAAGATCTGATTGCCAAGAGCTATCCAGAGAACCAGAGACAGCAGCACTGTTCAGCTGCTGTCAACACCTAAGCCACTTAACCCCAAACTTCTCACTATAGAAGAAACCTAATGGGCTATTTGTTGAAGTCACATTTTCTGTTACTTGCAAAGGAACATGGTCCTTTCTGCTTATGCTTATTAAGCCCACACTATTTCAAACCTCCTTCTACAGCTTCTAATTTAATGTTTCTAAGCCAAAGGCTTCCTGTTGGCTTCCAGAAAACCTACAAAAGGAAAAAGTATCCCTTCATTCTTCTTGGGACCACATGCTATCCAAGGCAGCCCTCCAAAAGTCCTTCCAAATTTCAAAGAGCAGCTATGTTTTCATGAAGTCCAATTTGCCCATTTTTTTTTCTTTTTTTGGTTTGTGCTTTTCATTTCCGAAGCAATTTTTGCCAAGCCCACATACACAAAGATGTTCTCCCCTATGCTCTAAGTTTTATAGTTTAATCTTTGTTTAGGTAGGTCTATGATCTATATAATTTAAAGTAATTTTTGTATCCCAAGATTGTTTTTACCATAACCTAGCACTGATTTTTAAATCGGATATTCCTACGTGCCAGGCTCTGTGCTATGCATTTTATGTGTATTGTCTCATCCACCAGTCACGTGAAACCTCTGACTGGGACTATGATAGGTGCTTCTTGGACCCACCAGACCGGGACAACTCACGTCACATGAAGCATGCCCCCTCTGCTACAACAGAGGTTTAGGTACTTGCTGTGGGATCCCAAGGAGACTGGGTCTAATTATGGGGTGTGGTGCTACGATCCTGGGAAGGCATCAACAGGTTGGGGTGGGCCATGAGGCATGGCACACAGGGGAAGGGACAGAGAAGGCACATCAGGTGGGGGGCACAGTATGAGCAAAGACCAGAGTAATGACAGAAACTTTTTCTTTTTGGTGGGGGGAGGGAGAGAGAATCCTAAGAAGGCTCCACGCCCACTGCCAAGCCTGATGGGGGGCTCAATCTCACGACCCTGAGACCATGACCTGAGCCGAAATCAAGAGTTGGACACTTAACTGACTGAACCATCAAGGCGCCTGACAGAAACTTTTTTTAAAAAGAAAAGATATAGCCAACAGCCAAAGAGTAGACAGGATGGGAAAGAGCAGGAGAGGAAAGTCACCTAGGGGGCAGGGCCCACACATGCAGATCCAGGAAGGTTCTGGAAGGTCCCGGAAGGTCACACTAAAGCATCTATACTCGCTCTCACAGGCATGGAGAGGGAAGCAAAGGAAAACACGTGATCAGATTTGCATTTCTGAACGATCATCATTCTGGAAACCATGTGGAGGACAGATTGAAGTGGGTGTGGAGAAACCAGAGAGGCAGGAAAATCAATTAAAAAGCCACCGCAATTCAGCAAATGACAAGAACAAAAGGTAATTTCGTTAGTGGCAACGTGGGTGTAGAGGAAGGAGCAGATTTTAGAGATGTTTTATTAGCAGTTTTACTATAAAGAGTCCCTGATTGCTTGTCCAGGGAATGTCTGGCATACCAACCCCGTGGAATGCAGGAAACTGAAGAGCTGAGTTCCTCCAGCAGGAGAGCCAAGAGAGCAGAGCGCCCATTTGTTTGATTCACTGGGTGCTTCGCAGGGGAGAGGGCCTGCTACCTGTCTGGGCCTTCCCCGAAGGTCCGGCTCTGCAAAGCCACCTCGGGCCATAGGCAGCTCCTTCCCAGCTATCTCCCTACTCCTGAGCTCTGCCCCTTCCCCTCCTCCCAGGCAGAGGGGAACCCTGTACCTGCCGAGAACAAAAGCCCACTCCTCTAACAGTTCATCTCCAGCTTCCCTGCAGCCTCCGGGAGTGGGTCAGACAGACAGGGGCGAGATGAGGGGCGGCATTCGCCAGAGCAGCCAGACCCAAGAGGAGCCCTAACCAGCCAGCTTAGGGCTGCTGGCTCTGTCTGGTCCTCTCCAACCTGTCTGTGCAGGAAACATGCCACCCTGTTAAGGAGAGTGGGCCCAGGGGCGCCTGGGTGGCTCAGTCATTAAGCGTCTGCCTTCGGCTCAGGTCATGATCCCAGGGTCTTGGGATCCAGCCCTGCATCGGGCTCCCTGCTCAGCGGGAAGCCTGCTTCTCCCTCTCCCACTCCCCCTGCTTGTGTTCCCTCTCTTGCTGTGTCTCTGTCAAATAAATAAATAAAATCTTAAAAAAAAAAAAAATCTCACCCCCACACTAAGCTAAGGGACCTACCAGCTAAGGGACCGCTAGCAATTGACACAATGTCTCTGAGCCTTTATTTCCTGTTGTAAATGAGGTGTGGAGTTGGGGGGGGGCCTCAAAACATGGCTGTGAAGACAAAAACAATATAATACATGTCCAGCAGTTGGTGTGTTATAAGCAACTGGCAAATATTTGTCCCCATCTCCCTTCTCTGTAACCTCAATGGTGGGAAAGGCTGGGCTTTTACAGCTGACAGGCATACTGGGACAGGGGGTTGGGGGAACCTCAAAAGGCAAGTGTCCCAATGCAGGTGTCGATTATTGATCTATTGACACATCTGCAGTCTCCCCATGGAGCAAGGAGAACGACCAGCTATAGAAACAAATAGTTCCGAGCGCGAAGTAGTGTCCTCCAACCCCAGCCTCCAGAGGCGACAGCAGGGCTTTAAGTTAATAGATAAAAACCAAGCACTCCTGAAACACTGGTTTTGCTGGGATCACTCCTCAGATGCCTAGTAGGGAAGGGAGTCTGGGGGGCAGCTTGACCATGCCACCCACACCTCTTTTCATAAGGGATCTGTGATGGCCATTCAATTACCCACGGCATTCCTCATTATAAAATCTTCATAGCTCTCATTTTATCTAGGCAGAGGAAGGTTAAAAAAAAAAAAAAAAATATATATATATACACACACACACACACACACACACACACACATACACAGACATTCATTTACAATAGGAAATAAAGGCTCAGAGACATTATGTCTATATATGTATCATATATATATATCATATATATATCATATACATATATATATCATATACATGATGTATATATAGGGTTTGGGATGAAACTGCAGGGGGGCTGAGGTGACGTCAGTTCTGGGAGACAGGAGCAGCAGAAGACCACCCTCTCCAACAAACAACGGCCAAAGACTACCGAATTTCTCCCCTGAGCCCTGCACGCCTCAGCGGACACAGCGCTAACTGGGCTCACATCATCCACATGATCACAAGCAGAGAGCGAGAAAGGGCTCAGATAACAGAAAGTCACTATGGAGTCATCCCAGGAATGCCAGCCAGAGGCAGTATGATGACGCTGGTCAAGTGCTTGGGTTTAGAGTCTGACAGACCTGAGTTCAAATCCCACCTCTACCTGCTGTCGGGTTGCCTTACCATGGGCAACTTAAGTGAACCTTTCTATGCCTCAGTTCTCTTATCTGTAAAATGGGGGAATAACAGCACTATCTTCACGGGAGGGAAATGTAAAGTGCTTAGCCCTAGGCTCATCTCCCATCATCTTTATCATAAAAATTCCAGTACCTCAGGGAGCCTGGGTGGCTCAGTCGGTTAAGCGTCTGCCTTCAGCTCAGGTCATGATCTCAGGGTCCTGGGTTCGAGCCCCGCATCAGGGCTCTCTGCTCAGCAGAGAGTCTGCTTCTCCCTCTCCCTCTGCCCCTCCCCCTGCTCATGCGCACACACTCTCTCTCAAATAAAATCTTAAAAAAAAAATTCCAGTATCTTACTATCTTTGAAGGCAGTTAAATTCTGACATGTTTATTGCTTTAAGATTCTTAAACGTGTTCCTGAATGAGTCCATTTACATGGTAAATCCCAAGCTACTCCCATGTGTGCCTCAAAGGGGGGCAGACAAAGACAAGGCCAGGTGAGGCGAGAATACACTGAGCACAGAGGATGGCCTTCCTGACCCTCACTTGATTTCCAGGAGGTCAAGAGCAGGTCAACACACAAGCCAGACTGTGCTATGTAAACCCCTGCAAGTGGACTGAGCAGATGAACAAGGCAAACCGGCTGGCTCAGTCGGTGGAGCACGTGACTCTTGATCTCGGGGTCGTGAGTTTGAGCCCCACACTGGGTGTAGAGATTACTTTAAAAAATTTAAAAATTAAGGGGCGCTTGGGTGGCTCAGTCGTTAAGCGTCTGCCTTCGGCTCAGGTCATGATCCCAGGGTCCTGGGATGGAGCCCCACATCGGGCTCCCTGCTCCATGGGAAGCCTGTTTCTCCCTTCCCCACCCCCCCTGCTTGTGTTCCCTCTCGCGCTGTGTCTCTCTCTGTCAAATAAATAAATAAAATCTTTAAAAAAAAAATTTTTTTTTAATTTAAAAATTAAGTCTTTTTTTTTTTTTTCAAAAGATGCATACAACCTGAGGAAGCAAGCTGAGGAGCGCATGGGAGGGGCGGGCAGAGCAGCCACCGGGCCTGGCACACAGGCTGTTAACAGGGGCTGTTCTCTGACACAGTCAAAGACAAAGACACACAGGAATGCATGCACCCACACGCACCCGCCACCCTGGGCAAGCTCCAGCTGAACAGAGAGAGGACCCATTTCCAAACAAGCAGAGCAAGTGCGCTGCCAACCTCTCTCCCCAAAATCAACAGACCACAACTTATTGAAGAAATTAGATCATAACACTGACTAGGTGCTTAATAGGAGCCAGGCACCACTTTAAGTACTTCATAAATATTAAGTCACTTACGCCTCATAACAAGCCTATGAGAGAGGCCCTAACACTATCCCCATTTCACAGAGGGGTAAACTGAGGCCAAGGAGCAGTCCCAAGTCACAAGGCTATTGAGTGGCAGAATGAAAATCTAAACCCAGGCAGTTAAACTGCTGAGTCCATGCTCTAAGCACAGACTAGATGACCTCAACTGCCAGGTGTTTGGGGCACCGACTGTGAGCCAGGCCCGCGCTGGGCATCTCGGCATGAGGATCCTCATTTATCAACAAGGACTCGGAGGTTCAGAGAACCAACTCAAGGTCTTGGGTTGAGAGCCAACTTAAACCCAGGAGGCCCTAATGCCCCAAGCTGCCCCTCCTGACTCAATGCACTGCGTTTCATCTTATTTTAGTCCATCCCACACCAAACCCTACCCACTGTGCTCCACCAGCACCGGGGCAGACACATCACTTACACGGTGCACAAACCCAGGTGAGGCTCCCAGTAGGAGGCCAGAAACTTCTAGAAGGCCTGGAGGACCAGCGGAGCCTGGAAGAGCACACAGTCCTTCCCTCCTCAGGGGCCTGCAATCCACATCCTACTCCTTCCTACCTGTTCGCAGAAAGAGACAGAGCAAGAGCCTCCTGCTGGTGCCCCGAGTATGAGAGCTCTTCTAAGACAGCACAGCTCAGGGCAGAGAGATACACACCAGCTCTTGCGTAAGACCCGATTTCACTCACACACAGACCTCAGGGCAAGCAGTGAGCTCTGCGGGCAGGGGTGCACTGCAGCCCCACAGAGCAGAGGCACGGGTAGCCCACACCTCAGCCCCACTCCGCATGCAGGACAGCACCTGCTCCACATCCCCAAGGAGGCTGGTTCTCCCATGACCCCTGCCCCGGTGACCCAAATACTTGAATTCACCCTCCAGATGGAGGCGAGCTCGCCTATGCAGAGAAAACTCCAGGCAAACCCCAAAGGGTCCTGGATCTCCTCCTGGCCACCAGTCTTTGCAGTTGGGCCTGACCGAGGACCACACCAACCAGGAGGGGCTACTGGCAGGATTGGCCCCTTCTTGAGATATCCGAAATACCTTTCAACCACAAAATCCTAGAGTCTTCTAAGATGAGAAAGGCCTTCAAGGTCATCTCCTACAGGGCCATGACCTAGTCACACAGAAAGTCAAAAGGCAGGTGCCAGGACAGACCCCCTGGTGTCCCGTCCAGTGCTCTTCCCTCGCTGCTGGAAGACAGAAGTTACGAGTTCCACCTGCTGCTGGAGCAAGAAGCTTAGCCAGGCCTCTGGTGCCCGATTTTTACTTAGCAAATTAGGGACTATTTAAAGTTTGTAAGTGCTAACTGATTTCACCAGAGGAGGTGTTATTACATCCACATGGGGATGAAAGTACAACACAGAGATAAAGTAACTGTCAGGTGGGGTGTGAACCTAGGCACAGCCCAAGCCCTGAACTTTTGAGCCACATCACCTCTGTAACCGCAGCCCCTCAGCAGGGCCCTTGGCGTCAAGAGCTCCGTGGCATGCCCTGAGTAGCTCTTCAGAGGAGCGGGGCTGAAGATCATTCCAGAACTGCTCCCATCCCAGCAGCTCCCTAGGACTCACCCAGGACTGATCTGCCACACGGGATCCAAGTCTGGGACCAGCCAGAAAATGGACCCGGGTGTTCACTATAAACTCCTAGGGCGACCTGGGAGAGTGACCAGAGCCTATTATCGGGGACAGCAGCTTTGCCAGGCCTATGGCCCCTCCAAAAACGAAGCCTTCCCACCCCGCTGCATCCTCTGCACCCCTAAGCCTTGGCGGGCAGGAGGGGCTGGCTATGCGACACCAAGGCCCCAACACCCGCAGGCCATGATTCTGCACTCCTGTGTGGCCTCCTCGAGGCTCAAGCACTTGAGTTTTCCTCCTGAAAAGGAAGCCATTTCTCAATATGTTGCTACACACGGGTACTGAGAAACACAAACCGAGAGGCACATGGGGCACCAGCCACAACGGGAGGAGAGTGAGGAGAAGGGCTGGTACGGGTCTGTCCCCCTCACGGCGCAGCTGAAGCAGCGAGGCACCCTGTTCACGAGGGGGACACAGTGGGAACAATCCAGAGACCCACCAACAGAAGCAGGGCCTGAGAAGGTGATGGTAAAACCACTTACAATAGTACAAAACCGCTGAACAATTTTACAAAAACACAGGGAGTTTTCTTGTGTGACAGATGGCTACAGCACGCGCACCTGGACACTGCAGCTCACAGAAAACATGGTGGAGATGTCAACCACACGCCCGCCGAGTCTGGGTGGGAAGGCCACAGGTAATCCCTTTCTCCCTTCTACTTTTCCGTTTTCCAAATGTTCTAGAATTACCATGCGCGGATGGTGTAAGCTGATTTGTGAGAATATTACATTTTAAACTGTCAACAGAGGAAAACGGAAGCTGATGGGGAGAAAAGTCTGGGTGGGCAACCAACCGTCAGCATCCTACTTGACGCAGAGCCCTGTGGGGGCCGCCATGCCCGGCCTTCCCTCGAAAGCCCTGTAGGTAACAGATGGAGCAAAACCTCACTGATGCAGAAAGGGAAGAGGAAGAAAGGAAGAAAACACTGTGACAAGATGGCATTAGATTCGGGGCGCCTGGGTGGCTCAGTCGTTAAGCGGCTGCCTTCGGCTCAGGTCATGATCCCAGAGTGCTGGGATCGAGCCCCACACTGGGCTCCCCGCTCTGCAGGAAGCCTGCTTCTCCCTCTCCCACTCCCCCTGCTTGTGTTCCCGCTCTCGCTGTCTCTGTCTCTGTCAAATAAATAAATAAAATCTTTAAAAAAAAAAAAAAAGATGGCATTAGATTCATTTTGCTGAAAAATTTTTTAAAGACTTTTTAAGTCATCCCTACACCCAACATAGGGCTAACTCACAACCCCGAGATCAAGAGTCACATGCTCTGGGGCACCTGGGTGACTCAGTCGGTTAAGCGTCTGCCTTCGGCTCGGGTCATGATCCCAGAGTCCTGGGATAGAGTCCTGCATTGGGGTCCCCCCCAGGGGGGAGTCTATTCTCCCTCAGCCCCTCATCCCACTCATGCTCTCTCTCAAATAAATAAATAAAATCTTTTTTTGAAAAAAGTCACATTCTCTATCAATGGAGCCAGCCCCCCCTTTTTCTTAATTTTTAAGAACTATATGTGTCCATCCATCCATCCATCCATCCATTTAAGAATATCGAGCATCTGCTAGTTTCCTAGCACTGTGCCAGGCCCTCCAAGTAATACAGAAATGAGTAAGACCCATTTCCCACCCTCAAATAAGGACCAAAGGTATCTAGTAGGGGCCAAAGATATCAAGTTATAATGCAAAGGGGTATTTGACAGGTTGTTTTAAGATACAAGCTGCTATGAGAATTCAGAGGTGAAAATAAAAGTAACTTCCAGGGGCGCCTGGGTGGTGCAGTCGGTTGAGCATCTGACTCTTGGTTTCAGCTCAGGTCTTGATCTCAGGGTCGTGAGATGGAGCCCTGGGTCAGGCCCTGCACTCAGCTTGGGATCCTCTCTCTCCCTCTCCCTCTGCCCCTCCCACTCGTGCTCTCTCTTTCTCAAATAAATAAATAAAACTTTAAAAAAGAAAAGTAAGTTTCAGCTTCAGAGAAATGGCAGGTAGCAGGAAAGGGGTCATGAAAAAGGTGGGCTTTGAATTGGGTCTCGAAGAACAAGGAGCAGCCCATCTGTTCTTCTTTAGCCAGGTCAGTAAAATAGGCTAAGGAAACATGCCACGCACATCTCAAAGGAAAGTTACAGACCCGCGCAACTGTAACAAACCCTTCCACCTTAATCATAAGCGAGGAAATGCAAAAGGAAAGCAAATGGGGTTTCGGCAATGCCGCGGAGCCACTCCAAACGGTCCCGGGTGTGGGCTGCGGTGGGAGCGCTGAGCAGCACGGCCAGCTTCCTGGGGGGCGGGGGTGGGTCGCCGAGTACCAGGCAGTGGCCTTACTCAGGGGCGCACACACTTTTGTGCTAACGATTCCACTTCTAGGAATATATCCTACAGAAACAATTAAGCATGCGCGTAGGGCTATTCACGGAAGTGCAACTTAAAATAGCCAACCATGGGGAAGTGGGTGACTACACTTCGGTGTGTTTATATAGCAGAAAGCTGCAGCAACTAAAAAAATAAATCCCATCTTCAGAGAGTATTTAATGACAGGGCGATGCTCACGATATTACAGCCAGGTAACAGCTCAAGGCAAGAAAACATTTACAATATAATCCCAATTGGTCCTTAAGCAATTTTTTTTTTTTTAAAGATTTTATTTATTTATTTGACACAGAGAGAGACAGCGACAGAGGGAACACAAGCAGGGGGAGTGGGAGAGGGAGAAGCAGGCGTCCCGCCGAGCAGGGAGCCCGATGCGGGGCCCGATCCCAGGACCCTGGGATCATGACCTGAGCCGAAGGCAGTCGCCTAACCGACTGAGCCACCCAGGCGCCCCCATCCTTAAGCAATTTTTAAAGCATGATTTTTCTTTTTTCAGCTTCACTGAGGTCAATGTATGATTTATAGCAAAATAAACATACGAAAATGTAAACACTGGAAATACCGTATCTCATTTTGAGGCTTTTTGTATTTTCTCTAAGAACATGTGTTCTCTTTATAAACACATAACGTGATTCAAAATGAAAGAGTAATAGGTGGGATTTCAGTGGGAGAAGGGGGCGTTGCAGACAGAAAGCAGAAGGCAGAAGTAAAGAAGAACAGATGCGTCTGCAGAGGACAAAGGGCCACACGTCAGACAGAGCTGAACTCAAATCCTGGACCCATTCTTTTCCAGCTGTGTGACCTTCAACAAGTGACTGAACCACTCTGGAGCTTCAGGTCCCTTCAAAGACTAACTGTGCTCACTTACACCAAGCACCTACTTGATACACTGGCAGGGGTGGCCCCCATCAGCTCTCTCTCAGAAGTCAACAAAGTCAGATCCCTCTCTATGGACCAAACAAAATTCATTCTGGATGCACTCAGCTGAGGTAGGAATTTGTAAAACATTTATAAAACACACCACCGACATAATAAGAGAATTTGCAGAAAACAAAGTGTCTCATTAGACCAGTGTACAACGCATCTCAATTTCAGAAAGATTACGCTCTGAAAAGGTATCTGTCCTAAAATCTAGAAAACGTGAAAATTTCTCCTAAAGATGGTGATGACCAGGATTAGGCTGCTGGTCATAGCCCAAGACATTAATGTTGTTCTCATGCACCTTGTGTGGTCTGACTTGTGTCCAAAATGAGGAAATGGACCAGAAGTCAGCTTCCAGTTCCAAAGCAGACCTGGATGCTGTAGGGGTGAGGCCCCCCCTCTGCAGAAACAGTTCTGGATTGGAGACTGCTGCTCTCATTCTCCTTGGGACCTGCCTCTAGCTCTCCAGTCTTACATTTCGGAAGACAGTTCAGGCAAAATTCAGAACAGCGAGTTCTGCCAGCCTAACCGGGGTGTGTCCTTGGCGGCAACCACTACATCACCTTTCAGATGAAGAAGGTGCCAGCAATGCCAAGGTCAGCTGCCGTAAGAGTAAGCAGATGCACTCTGGGAAAGCTTAAGGTTTGGAAAGAATCCTTGGAGGGAAATGCAAGCTCAGTGACCAAACTGTAAGCGATTAAGGGCCCCAAACCCCTTCTTAATGCCAGGCTTTGACAAACCCAACAAGATACGCCTTCAGAAAAGGAGAAACAGGAGGCTCAAATCACTCCCCAATTAAATCTAATCACAGCAGCCAATCCTTACACGGTGCCTAACAAGTGCCAGACACAGTTCTGGGCACTTTACCTGTAGTAACTTATTTATCCTCGCCACAGAAGAAGAAACATGCATGGAGAGGTTAAGTAACCCAAGGTCAGGGCCAGAACTAGCCCTTGATCTAAGTCGAAAGAGGGTGCCCCTCCCTGTATGGGGACGAAGCACCGTCATGCACAGGGCACATGCCTGGCAAAGGGGGCAGTGTGGATTTCAGCACCTCTCAGCCCCTTGTGCAGTCCACAACCTGCTTGACGATATGCTGCCCCATCCAAAGTAACAAGTGGGTACAGTTTGATATTAAATAAGTGGCCTACAAATTAATGCAAGCCAAGATTTCTGAAGCACTGATTTGGGTGACTGAGAGCACTCAATTCTGCGTATCAAGGATGATCAGATTCTCAGCAATGATAGGAAAATGCCCTGACATTTACAACTTCACAGGCTGAGACTTTTTAGCTTTTTCACCATTTCTAATGGGAATAGTTCTAAAACAAGTCCCATCCTTCTCTGCCGCTTAGGAAAGCGAGCACCAAATACAATTGAACCTTGTCTGAACTCCACCATCACCCCCCCCCAGGACCCCACAGCCTCCTGCCTTTTCCTGACACCCGGCCTGTGCCTCCTAATCCTGCAGAACGGATCCTGCTCTGCTTCTTTAATTGCTACTGGAGAAAACTAAATATGCAGGTGGGTTGAATCCCCTCAGAGTTGTGGGTTTGAACCTCCTTCCGGTGGCTTAGCAGTTCTTTCACCTGCTTCTACCTAACTGCTCATTCTTTCCCAGTTCCCGGGTCTCCCTGCTTCAAGCCAGAGAAGCTGCCCCACGCAGAGACGGTCTGGCCTGGAACTCCCTCAGCGTGCCTCTCCTCCCGCCTTGGAACTCATCACCGCCCTTGGCCACCGTCTTCCCTCTGAAGGCAGTGGGGGGTTAGAGAAGCAGGGTCGAGCTGTCCTGCAGCCTCTAAACCCTCACTCAAGTCTTTCTGACCTTAAGAAAACACGTTCCCTCCAACGTCCACCTTCCCTACTCTTCCTTCAGGCCCAAAGGTCTCAGTTTCTCCACTTCACTGGGACTGCTCTTGCAGAAGCCCACAGACTGAGTCTTATTTCCACGTGCATCTGCTTGACCTCACTAGGGCAGGTAGAACAGCAAGCCTCTCCTCCTGCCTGCCTGCCCCTGGCTTCCTGTTGTCCTTCTGCTTCTGAAGGCACAGGATCCTCCTCCCCAGGACCCCCACCACCACCTGTATATATTGACACCTCCTTAACCAGAAACTCTGGGCCCCACCCCTCTCTCAAACTCCAGACCCATCTGTGCAACTCCCAAAGGGATGGCTTGCCTGCAAGGCGCAGACGCACCTCAAACTCAGCAGGTCTGAGCGAACCTCATTCTCTCATGATCTAGTTGTCCCCCACTTCTCATTCTCCACTCTTCCTAACAGAATGCTGATTTTTAGTTGGCTCATTTCCATCCTCTCTTGTAGCTAGGTGTAACTGTATGACTGACGTCTGGCCAATGACATGTCAATGCAAGTGTCATGTGGCAATCTCATAAAGAATATTTAAAGAACACATCCTTCCCCCAGTCCCTCATCCATCCCACTGCCTGGAAAGATGATGTGATAGCTGGAGCTCTAGCAGCTATCCTGGAACATGAGGCCAAGGAATGGCAGAGGGGGTGAACTGGAAGGAATGTGACTTCCCTATGTCTTTGCAGATCCACTACACCAACCCAGGGCTACCTACCTCCGGACCTCTTTTATGTGTAAGAAAAATTAACTTGTTTGAATCACTGTTATTTTACTTTGCTGATGTCATCGGTCTCCACATCCATCCCCCCACCCAGCATGCACATGCCCCTGAATACTCTGAATTAGCTACAGCAGACAGAGGAATACCCTCAGCCTGAGCTCCTCTCCCCAGAAGGCTGCCTGGCTGCTATGTGGAGACAGGCCACCCTGCAAAAGGGAGGCGGGTAGGGGGAGTCCTCTGCATCCACATCCCCTCAAGCCTCCCCCAAAACCAACATGAACACAGAGGAGGACAGTTTGGGGTTGTCTGACCCATCACGAGCCCTCCCTGTTTTCCCCGGAGTTCTCCAGCTGCTGGAAAGAAACCTTGCATCCTGGGTGGTGGCTTGTGAGTATCTCCTGATAAAGGAAAGTCCCAGACAGAGAGAGGGGCCAACTTGTTTATTTCCAAACACAAGCCAGGGACTCCAGCTGCGACATTTACACTGGATCTGCCCACTAAGAAAGAGCGCCAGGCAGGAGGGCCAGGGGGAGGGAGGGCTGGGGAGGAGCCGCGGTTGTTGTTTTAGGTAAGCCAATCTTCCTGAGATCAAGTACACAGCCCCTTCCCAGTCTTGTTTTTCCTGACTCTGCCTGGCCATGCATTTTTCATCTGGACTCGATTCAGATGCAGAAGGGTAAATGCCTTGACCCACTTAACCCAGTGGCTCAGAAGAACGACGGAATGCTCCTGGATAGGTATCCACCCTTGCACCCCATCAACACTTCCTGAATGCCTGCTCTGCCCAGGCATGGGTTTATAATGATGGCGAGAACCCCGGGAGGCTCACAGCCCAGAAAATAAGTAACTGTAATGCTACGTGAAAGGATGCAATGTCAACAATATTCGAGATAAAGGGAGCACAGAGAAGGATGGGAAGACTAACCACTAGCTGGGAGCCGCTGGCAAGCTTTCCTGGACAATGCGACGCTAAGCCTGGTCTCCCTACCAGCATGGGTGACAAGCACACAATTTATTACCAACATCATGCCAAACAACTGCCCGCCTTTCCCATAATCAGAGGCATGAGGAGTAATGAGGCAGCAGTCAGCGCTTGGGGGAAAGCCCGAGTCCCACGGCAGAGACCCAGTTCTAACCCAGTCTGACCCTACCCGAGTAGCCTTCGCCAATTCATCGTCCTTCTTGGGGGTAAACCCGAGGGAGGGACAAGCGACTGGAACGGTCTTTTTAGCTCTAGCATTCTAACGGATGTTCTGGCCCCTCATCGTGTATAGGATCACAGGGAGAGAGTATAGGGATAGGGGTGCCTGGGACCCACCTCAGAGGTATGAAGTCAATTGGGCTGGGGCTGCGCCCCCAACATCAGTATGTTTTCAAAGCATCCCAGGAGGGATGCCTGGGCGGCTCAGTCGGTTAAGCATCTGACTCTTGATTTTGGCTCAGGTCATGATCTCTGGGTCGTGAGAACAAGCCCCCGAGTCGGACTCCACCCTGAGCGCAGAGTCTGCTTGGGTTTTTCCCTCTGCCCTCCTCCCCGCCTAAAATAAATAAATAGAATCTCTTAAAAAACAAAACAAAACAAAACAAAAAATAAAAGCAGCCCAGGTGATGTGCAGACAGGGTTAAGAACCACTGTGGCGAGCACTGTTGGGGGCGGTGGCAGCCACCAGAGCTGGAAGGCTGGGAATCCCACTTCCCCAGACCGACTTGTCCACAGAACTTCCCAAGTCCCAAAGCAGACGGTCCAACAGCACCTCAGAACCAGCTCCCTTCTCACAGGGATGTAGTGACTTAGGAGACAGGCAAATGGAAAATATCACACTACCTCCAGAGCTCACCTTCTCTCGACCTGCTCTCAGCCAGCTGGGTGTCCCCTCGTGGGGGCGGGTCTCACCCTCTCCTGTCTGTTGGGGAAACAGGGAACCACAGGCTGAAGGCGGCATCCCCCGCCATCCACGGAACGGAGGGTCACCTCCCAGTCCGGGAGCCCCGGGAGGGAAACAGCAGCGGCCGGGTGCCTGGGAAACTCGGGCAAGCACAGCCGGGCCTCCTGCCTGTGAGTCAGCCACGCAGAGGCCTCTTGCAGACAAAGGGGCAGAAGAACAAAGCTCCATTGTGCACGCTCTGCATGGAGAAGCCAGCCGAGACAAGGAGATTTCGGGGCCAGTGGGGGTGTTATTAGCATTTTATTTATTTATATACCTTCATTTTAGTTAACAAACATTTAGTGGGCACAGCACTCAGCATGTGCAAGGAACAGTCCAAACAAAGCCCTTCCAAATATTAACTCGTTCTGCTTCCGGGCCACAAATTCAGAGGTTTAAGCTTTCCAAAGTTCCTGCTCCGGGAGGAGAGAAACATAACCCTCCCTCCCGCAGGGGTGCCCAAACCACCACCTAAGGGTGACACCCACCTCCTGAGCTCTGCTGCTCCGCCCAGCTGGGGGCAAGCACCACACACCACCTGGATCTAGGAGTGCATCCCCAATAGGACGGGCATTTTGTCATGGCGAGGTAGGGAAAATCTGGAAGTCAAACTCTACATGCTACGTGAACTTGGCCAAGGTCCGTAACTCCCCAGAACCCTGTCTCCACGTATGTAAAATGGGGACAGTGCTGCCTACCTCAGAGGAGTGCTGGGGTGACGTGAAATAATTAGATACAAGGAGCTCCGCAGAGCGCCTGACATCGCCATCTGCAAAGCGCCATCGGCCCGGCTCCTGAGACCTCCCTCTGCCCAGTATCTGGAGGCAGCCCGAGAGATTGCCCCATCTCCGGGGCCCAGGTTCAAAGCCCGTACCACGGGCTCTCCTGCGGTGCTGCCTCAGGTCCCTCACCTCTGCCGTACCTCCCACCCATGTCCAGGATTTGAACAGTCATAAAGCTCAGTAGCCCTTCTGCTTTTTCATTTGGTCTAGCCATCCCCCAGTCCCCACACAACAACCTGGCCGCGCGAGGTGCTCACACTGCCGACCCCACAGAGCAGGGCCCTCCATTCTGGCCTCAGTCGGGTACAGTGAGGGGACATCTCACTCCAGGGACAGCTGGAGTCCCGTGACTCTCAGCGTGGCACAGACCAGCCATCACCATCTGGCTCCTCGTTCCTGGCATCAAACCTCCCTTGGCCAGGAAGTCAGAGAGAGAACCGTGCTGACGCCCATACAGGTGCCAAAATGCTGGGGGTTCAGCAAGCCTCAGTTTCCTCCGCTGTAAAATGGGCATGGGGAAGAGTGTTGCTGAACTGAACAACCCTGAAGGGACTTCCTGTCCTCCTGCCTCTGGGAGCCGACCCCCAACAGTGCCCCACACTTGAGCCCCAGGGCAGGCCGGGACCCGCGCTTGGACAGTGGGCACCCACGGCGCAGAGACAGGCAGAGGCTCCCAGGTCTCCCACATCTGAGGGCTGTGGAGTCCCTGGGGGCTGTTAAGGGGTGGGGGCCGTCAGGTCATTTACTATTTTGATTAGTCCAAAGCCTCAGTTCTGATCAGTAGGACCGCCCCTCTCCAGGGGAACCACGACCAGGCTTTCCATCTGCGGACGGCCACAAGCCACTATTTATGGAGGCCTCTGGTCAGCCGTTACCCTGCCCACCAGCAGCAGCAGTCTGCAAGGCCCAGAGGGGAGTTCTGCAGCCCAGGGCTTCAGGGTCAAGCCAGCCTCGGGCTAAGGCCAGCCCTGCCACCTCGGGGCAGCGTGACCGGGGCGGAATCACCCAATGGCTGTATCTAAAGCTCTAAAACACGACGCAGGGTTACTGATACGTGTGTCCTACCACAGCGGCCAGCCAGGGCAGGCACCAGCGAACGTCTGCTCCCCTGAAGGCTCTATCCAGTCTTTTGGCCACTGCAGCCACAACTAAAGGATGTGGAACCCTCGCGGTGAGATCGTGTCCTTTGCCTGGTGGAGGCCTGATACACCTTCTCTCCCGTTTTAAATCACAGTCTTAAGCTCTCCCCACTCTTGCCAACAGGTTCCTGCTCCCACTTCCGTTTTCCCACAAGACTTGTCAGCACAGAACCTCAGTGATTAACGCAGATGTCCTCCTCCCTCGACACGCCGTGAGGGCCCAGCAGCAGCACACAGTGCCTGGTAGGGAGCAGGCACTCAGAAGGCAGACGGACAGGTGGGCGGACTGCAAACACCAGGATTACAAGAAACTTCTATGCTATGCTGAGTAACGTCTGCACTTCCCAGAGAGAGTGCTTTCAAAGCAAGTACCTTCAGCCTTTTCACTTTAAGAATATTCAAGTTCATGCCAAATTTCACAAGTGCAGCTTCCCTGCCCAGCATGAAATGCTTTAGAAATGAAAAGGTAAGAGCCTTGCCTCACCTTGCTGCTAAGCTAATCCATGAAGCTGCTCCACACCTCCAGAAGGTTGCTGGGCAGGCTCCCTCCCCGGATGCCCTTCCCCGTGCAAAGCCTTCTGATGTTGTGGCACACCGCGCGTCCTCAGTAATGACTGAATGAACGAACAGCTTGAATCATCTGACTCCTTTAGCCCAAAAGGGTCCCTCCGCCTTAATTACACACCTGCCTGCGTCTGCAATCATTCCAGACCCCCGATCTTCCACTCACAATCCCAGCTCACAACAGCCAGGCTTACAGAACCCGGGGACCCAACTGCAATCCACTCAGTCTCACAGCTGGACAAAAGCAGCTTCTACAATATGGAAGGGCACTGACAAGGAGGGAATGTTCCTGACAATCACCCAGGAAAGCGAGGCGGTCTGAATCCTCAGTGGTCTCTTCCTACTCTGGGTAAAAACCCACCCGACAGAATGCTGCACGGCTGTACTTCATACAACGAGCATCCACACATAGTTCCCTGTGCCATGAAAATGGGAGGGGACAGGGCAGAAAGCACAGGGTGGCCCCACCTTTTTAAAGTTCTGTCTGGGCACCTGGGTGGCTCAGTCAGTTAAGCATCTGCCTTCGGTTCAGGTCATGATCCCGGGGTCCTGGGATCGAGCCCCACATCTGGCTCTCTACTCAGCGGGGAGCCTGCTTCTCCCTCTGCTTCTGCCCCTCCCACTGCTTGTGCTCTCTCTCTCTCTCTCTCTGTGTCAAATAAAGAAATAAAATATTTAAAAAGATAAAATAAAGTTCTGTCTCTCTCTCCACACACACATGCACACACATAGGTACATGTGTTTTAAGAGTGATCTTAAAATTCTCTTTTATGTTTTTACATTTCTCAAATTCTCCACAAGGAACACATACCTAGTTTTATAGTCAGATATAAAATTATTGGAAGGAAGGAAGAAAAACTCCACTCTGCACTGTCACGGGAAGGGAGCAAGGGCTAAGACACACTAAGATATCCGTTGTTGGTTCCCTAGTGTTGTCCAAACAATGGAATTATCTCTGTCATCAGGTAAATATGGCTCAGATTGCTGTCTGTCCAAATACTCTCCCTGGCAGCCTGATCCCGCACTGAACACACCCCTTCTATAATAATGACAACAATATCAGTAATAGTTTTTATTGTGCACTTACTATGTGCTAGCCAACGATTCCATTTTTTAACTCATTCTAATTTACTTCTTTAAATAACGCCAAAGCAATTAATATTTATCCTCCTTTTACAGGTAAGGAAATAGACCTAGAGGGATTGGGTAACCTGTCTGAAGTCACACAGCCACATCTTCTTGATTTTCTCCTTTGTTTATTGCCTGAATGGGATAGGTCTCTCAGTCAGGAAAAAAAAAAAAAAGGTTTTATAGAGGTTGTGCTTATAAAATGGGGTTTTACATTCCGAGAGACAGAAGAGGCAAGGAGGAAGTTAGTTGAGTGGTGATGGGAAAACCAGCACTAAGTTAGCCACATAAATCCCATTACCTAGTATCACCTTGATGGGAGGATAGGACTGGAAACTGTCCTTGGTTTGTTTTTGTTTTTGTTTTGAAGTATAATCATTAATTCTCTTATCTGGTAGGCCAGAAGAAAGCAAAGGCCTCTGAGTGGATTATCCCGAGCCTGTGCATGAAGGCTTGAGCTAACCTGTCCTTCCCGCTCTCCCCAGAGCCGCCCTCCATCTGCGCGTGCTTCTGTCGCATCTGATACCCGGGGTCTCCCGTCCACAGAATATGGAAAGCAGACAATTTGAAGGTGAAAAGAACCATAGCATCTAGAGGTGAGTGCTGCACAGAGACCACAAGATGTGACAGCAATGACGGTACAAGCGGGAGAAGCCACAAAGCAGCCCCAGGATTCAAAAAGCAGACTTGTCTCGGGCCAAGCAGCCCTTCGGACGACACCCCAAGAGAGGGATGGAGGCTCCCCAGCCACGGTGAAAAATCTGATGCCGTTAGATCGTTTCAAAAACCATGTCTGCGCCTTCTGGAACCATTTTAAATGATCAAAATACATTTTGGTGCTCACAGGAGTAAGTGTGTTACCAAGGAAATGGACTTTCCGTCAAGTGAACTTGTTTCCTACGCTATCCCACACATCGTGGCACCTGCAGTTAGCGGCCTTCCTGTATCCATCCTCCCCTCTTCCAGAACTTCGGGGCCCCTTGATTTTGTATAGAGCGCATGCCCCCCCACCCCCCCCAGGCTCCCATGTGGTGGTTGACACATGACCCAGTTCTAGCCACTGAAACGTAAAGGGAAGCCTACTGCTTGGTACTTCTGGGAAGTTTGTTTTCCTCATTCAAATGAGTAAGAGTCAGTTGACAAAAACCAGCTTCCAGCCTCTCTCTCGCCTTCTTCCTGCCTGGAATGCAGCTGTGAAGCCCAGAGCTGCAGCAGCCATCTTGAGCCTGAGGGAAAAGGTTATGCACTAAGAATGATACAGCAAAAGGACACAAGGAGTCAACAGGAAGCCCTACGACTGCCTGCCTTTGGACTTCTTATTTCATGAGAAAACTAACCCCCTTACTTGTTTAACCCAGTGTTATCCGGATTTTCTAAACACGGATCCAAGTGAACCCTGACACATTAATATCAGATTGTAATTCCAGGACAAACGAAACGACTCCTCAATATCTTACTCCAAGTAGCCTGCAAAGTATCTTGGTGTCTTTGAGGTGCCTCAGTAAACCAGAGGCTGCTCCCCACCCCCGTGATTTACCAGGAGCTTTGCCTAGCTGCCACCGAGTGGCAAGTGGCCATTCACTGGTATTGTGTCTTTGCTAAGCTGACTTGCTTTTGCAACTTGGAATTTTGTTAGGAAACAAAAAGCGCTTTATGGCAAAGGCGTCCGTGCCACAATAGGACCTTTCTGCTTTGATGAAAACACATGAAGAGCTTAGCTGCAGCGCAAGCAGGAGAGGAGAGTCGGCTGAGGCCTGGGCCTTCCTGACCGTTCTCCCCCGGGGACGCTGGAGGGCTGCCAGCACCAGGCAGGAGGAAGCACTGTGCACAGACACCTGAGCTTCAGGGGGCTGGGCATTCGGGTCCCCCTGGAGGACTGTGACAGACAGGCTGCACCCCCGGCACTGTGACTCCCCCTCCCGACCAGTCTGTCACACGATACTCAGTCCACCTGCAGAGTTACCCGGGAACCGAACCCAGGCCTTACAAGCGGGAAAGGTGATGTGGCCCCACTAGGTGCTCAGAGGAAACCCAAGGAGTACAGAGGCAGGCCAGTAGCCAAGATTCCCACTTGCTGAGCCGAGCCAACCCTCCCCAACCCGCTGACAGGGGCCGATGTAAAGAAGGAACAAGATGACACGGTTACACCACCAGGTACACTCCACAGAAAGCAGGAGGACATGCACACACGCGTGTGTACACACAGGCGTGTCCAAAAGGTATGTGCAACAATGATCATAGCAGGATTGGGGGGTAACGTTCCCAAACTGTAAACAAACCAAATGTCCATCGACAGGAGAACAGAAACTGTGCTAATCACTTGATGGAATAGTACACTGCAGTGAAATGAGTAACAGCTACATGCAACAAAAAATGCCTACATTTCACAAATACAACGTTGAGCAAAAAAAAGCCAAATACTAAAGAATACCTACAGTCTGATTCTCCCTACAGAAAGTCCAAAAAACAGGCCAAACTAAATGGCGGTGCTTAGGGATGCCTATGAATGATAAAATAATCGTTTTCAGAAGCAAGGAAGCGACGACTATGAAAGTCAGGCCAATGTTACTTTGGGTCGTAAGAGGAAGGGGTCATGATCAGGGAGACCTCTGGGGTGCTGGCAAGGTTGCATTTCTTGATCTGAACAGTAGTTGTAAGGGTGCTCACTCTGTGATCATTCACGGTGCTGTACCATTATGCCTTGCGTACTTTTCTGACTCTGTTATATTTCACAACAGAAACAGTTAAAAATAAAAAATGAAGAAGAATGAGGTCTGGATAACAAACCCAGCCCATTGTGGGTACTCAATACATCTGAACTGAACCTGAATCTCCTGCTACCTTATTACCACCCCACCCCCACCCCAGCCAGGGTACCCCCCACCCTTCTCTTCAGAGAAGGGTGGGAGGGTGATGCTCACATTTGTGTTCAGCCAGAAACTGGCTGAGGTAGTGCATTACATTCTTCCTTAGAGGCTTCAAGTATATTCGTCTCTTATCTCCCACAACCAGAATTGTAAGCTCCTTGGAGGAAGGAAATAGTTTGGGACATACACATTTACTCCACAGATTAGTGACAAAGACCTAAAATAGGAGAAGCTCAGAAAGCACTAGAAAAGTCAGTATGGCAGAAAGACGTGGATGTTTTGCTGGGCCATCAGAGCAAAAGCTGAGAGCCCAGTCCATAGCCAGGACCTCTATGAGGAGACAGCGGGTCTAGGGTCTAGCCTGCTCCCAGCCCTGAGAATGGGCCCAAGTAACTGAACACACGCAAGACAGCTAGAGACTGCACAGCACCACTTTATTGTTTTATGGGGAAAAATTGCTGTCTCAGGTTCTGCTCTCCTACAAAGGCTGTATAAATCCACATATCCCGCCCCCCCCCCCCCCCATGAGCAGGTGTTTGCTTGGTGAGCTTGAGCTTGTCCTTACCTAACACCTAGTTTGAAAACTGCCACGTTTGGGGGCATTGAAAAAAAAAGAAACAACAAAAACAAACAAACCAACCTGGAAGCTTGCAGCTAACCACAGTGATGGAAGACACAGGTTAACGGCTGGGGTACCCTGTCCCCTGGGCAACTTTGCTTGGGTACTGCCCAAGGCTCACTCGGGACCCCTCCCCTGTCCTAAGCTTTCATGGCTGACCAAAGCCGCCTTTAAAGCACACATTCTCTCTACAGAGATGCCTCACCCAAGCCACAGCCAAGCCCTGCCAGCCCAGCACTCCGCCAGGGTCCTGCAGGAACCACCCAACCGTCCACAGGTCCCTCATGAGTAGAGCCTGACAGATCGAGAGGGCAGGCTGTTGTCCTTCCGTTCTGAGTTCTAGTCCCCAAGTGCCCACCGATGCCCCCACCCATTCATGGGTGTTAAAACCTCTTCCCAGCAGACTACAGGCAGCCTGCACACCCCCTCACCCCCAGGCGAGCAAAACTACTCCCGGGTGCTCACTTTACCAGCCTGGAATCCCCAAAGCACTCAGACCAGGAGGAAAATAAAAGCAGAGACCCCTCCTGGCTCTAAGTCATCACGATGGTATCTACACCCAACAGTCAGCTCCCTACAGGTGGCAGCGTATTTAGCAATGGCGAGTTTCCGGCCGGCCAGCTGCCCCCACCACCCGCTGGTTGTCCACCTCTTCCCAGGCAACCATTCTGCAAGAGCAACATGGACCATAAAATCTCTATCCCACCCTCCTAACTATTTTTCCAAGAAAGAAGTGAACAGCAAAGAATCTGATAGTAAGGGCTTCTTTTGGAGTTTCAAGATTGTTCTTCCAAGGACTATGTGCACAGGTATGCTCATCCCACCTGCTGAGAACCTGTCTTCTAAGATGGGACGATGGCCAGCCAGCCCGCTGCGGGGAGAGCTGTGAGGATGGGGGACATGAAGGCACTCCGTGATTTGCTAAGATGCCACACTGTTACTGGAGCAGAGGGCTGCCAGTACGGAGACAATGCTGGCCCAGAAGTGTGCCTGGGAGGCTGCAGAATGCTCAACGGATGAAAACTCCTCCACTGCTGAGAACCGAGCCAGGAAGTGGTATTTGTACACTTTAAAAAGGAGCTAGACAAGCACTCCCCTGACAGCCTTCGGCTCAGCAGACCATAGCACGGCCCGAGCATTCAGGAGAAGAGAGGCGGCTAAGCATCTACTACACCCAAGCCAGGCACACACAGTCTCCTTTAAACCCTCTGCAGCAACCCCACTTTGCAGACCAGGCCACTGAGGCTTGGGAGGGCATGTCACCTGGGCTACCCAAATCTAAGGCCACTCAGCTATTTGGTGTTAGGGCTCCGATTTCTCCAGCTCTGCTGGGTTTTTTTTATTTGTTTTTTTTTTTAGATTTTATTTATGTGTTTGACAGAGAGAGAGCGAGCGAGTACAAGCAGGGGGAGTGGCAAGCAGAGGGAGAGGGAGAAGCAGCTCTGCACTGAGCAGGGAGCTGGATGCGGGACTTGATCCCAGGACCCTGGGATCATGACCTGAGCCCAAGGCAGACGCTTAACCGACTGAGCCACCCAGGTGCCCCTCTAGCTCTGGTGTTCTTTCCAATTCCTTCCTGTCTGCAAAACAGCCATTGAACGATACAAATGACCACTCATGGTGGTACCACACGCTTCACCAACATGTTCTTCACCTCCGACACGTTCTCAACCTTCACCTCTCTTCAGGGTGTGTTTTCTCATGACCAACATTCCCCTTCTACAGACGAAGAAATGGAGGCCCGGGGAGGCAAAGTGACTTGCATGAGGTCACAGAGACTGAGGAGAGCATGGGTAGAGCACAACCCCTGCCGCCTCCACGGGCTAGTCAGGAACGGCGGTTCCCGACTCGGCTCTGCCATGACTCACGGTCTCAGAAGGACCTCAGAAGGAACGAACGTGGAAAAAGAGAAAACCACCGTGTTATCTCAGGTCAGGGTGGTGCAAACAGTGAGGAAGTGGCCCAGGTGGATTTGGGTGGAGATAGGGACTGGCCAATGCCCTGGACACTTTGGGTGGGGGTGGGGAGGTCGGGGGTGAGGGGGGCTATACCTCAGGCTCCCAAGCTAGGATTATACAGTGACCCCCCCCCACACTACCTGTGAACTAAATCTGCCCCCCACCCTGGCCCCTGGACAAGGGGGTGGAGCCCAAGGCCTCCCCAACACACACCTAATAGAGGGCTCTGGCTTCTTCAACCAATATTTATCCAATGTTTAAAAGGCATGTGGCCCGGAAAGCAAGGTCATACCCTAATGCCAGGAACACAGAAACCCGGGCTTTACCCCGCCTAGCTCTGCAGAGTATCTGTTGGGGCATCAGGATTGGCCACCCAGCCTCTGGACGCCTGGGTTCTCTGATGGGGCTGTTCAAAATTCAGGACAACTCTCAGTTAACACAGGAAAGAAGAGCCCAATGGAGACAAGTGCACCTGTTTTCTCTCCAGGACGGGCGCCCTGGTCTGAAGCCTGTGTGGTACCCCCTCCCCTTCCTGCACCTCCTATGAGCAAGTGTCCAGCTCCTCTGTTTTCAGCAGGACACGGACAGTTGGAGGGAAAAGAGGGACTGAGCCCAGAGAGGAGCGGAGTGGGGTAAAGAGTCCAAGTCAGACAGGTTTCACCATCAGCTCTGGCACTTACCAGACAGCAGGACTTTGGGCCAATACACTCCGGCTTGGTCCCTGTGATTCTCATTTGCAAAATGGGCATCATGGACCCTCCCAACCAATGGGAGGATCCCGAGGGATGAGGCACAGGGCTTGGGGTTGTCACAGGCACCCAATCAATGTTAGCCATTATTCTAACTGCTCAGAGCCAGGATTCCAGCCAGGGCTCATGAATCAGGTCCAGTAGGACACCCTTGAGCCCATTTCCAGCCCCACCCCCCCACAAAGTCCACCCTAAGCCACTCCACTCTGCGAGAAGTTCCCTCCGTGACCTGACTTCTGTGCCCAAGACCCCAGGGGTATTACCAGGGTAGCCGTCTCTGTGCATACTCTGCCCCGGGGCAGGGCTGGGAGCAGGAGGTACTGGGGCACAGGGAGGGATTAGGGGGGTGCCCAGGTGGGTTTCACTTCTCCCCTCTCCAAGGCAAGTCAGCCCCTCATGGGCAGGACAGCAGCTACCAGCCTACGCTCAAGAACAGCGCTGCCCAACGAAAGTATGATGTTAGCTGCCATGGATCTTCAGATTTTCTAGTAGCCACGTTATAAAAAGAAACAGAAGATATCAATTGCAATGACATTTAACCAATCATATCCCCCCAAATCACTTCAATGCATAATAAAAAACATACAAAATATTAAAAAGTAAGGAGATCTTTGACATTCTTTGGTTCACAATGTCTTCTAAATCCGCACGCATTTTTACAGCTAGAGCACGTCCCCGGATGGACCAGCCACATTTTTAGGGGCTCAGTAGCCATGTGTGGCTAATGGCTGCCACACAGGAAAGAGCAGAATGAACATTTCCACTATTACATAAAGTTCCATTGGACAGGGCAGCTGTCCCCGTTCATTAAATCCTGGGAGTTTCTGACCCTCGGCGGGTGGGGAGTGGCATGGGTGGGGCTCCTCTTTCTGAATTACCAAGGGGGCTGATTTCTCTGACAGCTGGGGGCCAACAGGAAATACCTGTTTGTCCGCTGTGAAAAAGTTTTCCCCTCCTTCTTCCTCGGGCTCGGGCAGGGCTGGGGGGGTTTCCATGACACCTGCAGAACCCAAAGCACGAAGCAGCACCGTCCCCCAGGGAGTTGAACCTACACCCAGACCACATTAGAGAAAAATTCAGCCTAGGGGCACCCCCCCCCCACCCCGGCCCCCATGACAAGAGATAAAAGCTGACCCTCAGCGGGCCTCTGGACAGCCTCTCAGCTAAGCAAATCCCGAAGAACACCAAGTTACCAACTTCAAAGGGTAAAGTTTGACTCCAGGGGCTCACAGCTTGTCAGCCCCTAAGACAGCTGCTTCCAGAAAAACACAATCAAAAGGGAAATAATGTCCAACCCCACATACGGATTGGAAAAATCTGGCTAGACACATACAAGCAAGTATCAGGCAACCAGTAAAACCTCTACGGTAAACATGCACAGCTTTTCTAATAAAGAGTACGCTTTGGGGGCACCTTGGGTCGCTTAGACAGTTAAGTGTCCAACTCCTGATCTCAGCTCAGGTCTTGATCTCAGGGTTATGAGTTCAAGTTCCGGGTTGGGCTCCACGCTGGGCATGGAGCCTACTTTAAAAAAAAAAAAAAGAAAGAGTATGCTTTGTTCAATAACCACACTAACCTAGAATATTTACCTATACTACCTCTTTTTATTATTACAAAGCCAGGAGTTATGATCGTCTTCTTCCCAAGCTACGTGAGGGAGAGAGCCAGGCTCCACACAGTCCAATGAACTTGCCCAAGAAGGCCCGGCCAGCAAGGGTTAAGGCCACCCTGAGCCAAAGCCCACCAGACCCCAGACCTCAAATTCACTACTCTTCTACCACCTTCCGGTGTGTTATATTTGGGGCGGTGGGGGAGACAGCACTGTCCGACGTGTGTCTGCTCTTTCCTTACTAGATGCCTATCTAGCTGTGACAAGGACAGGGAGGAGGCATGGAGGTAACACAGCTTCAGTCAGGTCAGGGGCAGTAAGCCAATTTTTTAAAAATCATAACGCTGTTTATGCAATGCATCATTTTTTAAAGGCGGCTATCTTCTGGGAAGAGAAAAACTGAGAGAAATACCAAGAAAACCAAGCGTACACAAAGCTGTCCCCAAGGTCTGGAGTCCTATACCCCACATGGTGGCGGGAGGGGTGGGCTAAGACTTGAACTATGTTTGCTTGGTGCTTCCAGCGAGAGTAAGAACACAATGGTTACATCAAAGAACTGGGGAGAAGCATGGCTGACGGCAACCTGTTGGTCACGCCACGACCTGGCACAAAATGAGGGAAAGAGCAATAAAAAAATGTGAACAGCTGCCTTGTTTAGGGTGTACGGGCACGGCTGTAAGCATTTTGCCCACATTAAATACACTGGCCCATCCGAACTGCACCACCACCCTACGGAGGTTAAGTACCGTGATCACTCCTGTTTTGCCAATTAGGCAACTGAGTCTTGAGCAGATCAATAACTCACCCAAGGTCACACAGCTAGGGCATATGGCAAGGCTGGGATTCATACCCAGGCAGTCGGGCTCCAAAGCGGGCTCCTGGCCTCTATGCCATGTTACCTGTCATAACAACACTAAACCTCTGCTGTCCGGATCTGAATGAATCACCCAGCTGAGGGGGACACTGCTGGCACCTTCTTGGATTAAGAACCAATCCCTCCTGGGGCACCTGGGTGGCTCAGTCGTTAAGCGCCTGCCTTTGGCTCAGGTCATGATCCCAGGGTCCTGGGATCGAGCCCCACATCGGGCTCCCTGCCCCGCGGGAAGCCTGCTTCTCCCTCTCCCACTCCCCCTGCTTGTGTTCCCTCTCTTGCTGTGTCTCTGTCAAATAAATAAATAAAATCTTTAAAAAAAAAAAAACCCAATCCCTCCTGGATGAATGAACATAGTGCAAGGGGAAAGGAGCAGACTTACAGGAAGCACACCCATGCACCGGCAGGCCTGCAGGCATTGTGGGAAAGGCAGTCTTGCTGGGCGGGGGGGTGCACTGTGGAGGCCACACAGTGAGAACCAACTCCTGAGGCGAGGAGCGCCTCAAATGGGGAGGCCGGGGCTGCAGGGGGCAACACTAGACCCCTTCAGCTGCAACCTGAGGATTTAAACAGACAGTCCCACTGACGAGTGTTCCCAGCTCAGACCCCGTCCACAGCCAGCAGGTGCCCACTGGGTGGCACCATCAGAGCCGTCCCAAGGCTCCCATCCTGTCCCCTTGGGGTAAGAGTTCCTCTGAAGACATGAGCAGAATGGCAAGAGACTTAATATGTCGTTCCTCCCTTTCTGACTTGTAAGGGCCTCTGTCCCTGGCTTTACAGGGCCACTTTGGTGAAGGCGGATGGGGCAGGCTCTCCTGATTAGGCCCCTTCTGTCGGTGGGAACAGCGAGGCACCTGGGAGCATGAGTCAAGCTGACTGTTCTGCGCGGCTGGGAAGGGCGCTGGCTCTGTACCAGGAGAGGCCCGTTCCTGGCACTACACGATCACTGCCCGAGCCTCTGAGGGAGAGGAGCACCACTAAGGAGCCTCTGGAGCAATTCCTGCACACGGTGACGCCCTCTCCAAGGCCATGTGCGCTGTTCAGCAAGGCAGTACCTGCTTGGGCAACGCCAGGGAGGCCAGAGGTCCTCTCCAGGGCTGCAGGAGGACACCCCACCCTGCAGTATCCCTTTTTCACAGAGACCCTGGGGCTGGGGTGCTTCCTGCACTCCTGAAGCCCAGAGAAAGTGAGACACACCCAGCCCACGCCCCACCCCTGAAAGCCGGCGCTGCGGGCCCTCAGGTCACCTCTTCTCCAAGACCTCCAGCTGCACACCATCTGGCACTTTCTACCCTGTCCCCCCACCCAACTCACTTGACAAACAATACTGTGCCAGATGCTGCAAGAAGCCCCAGGCAGGTAAAGATGGACTTTGCCCTTGGAGCATTCCCAGGCCAGGAACTGACAAGATCCTTCCCTGAGTTGGGTGAGCATCCCAGTCAGGCACTCACAGATGGTTGGCAACGTCACTTGAGCTCTTCAGACCTCAGAAAGGTCTGGATGGGCCTGACAGATCTTCTAAACTCCCATTTCTTCTATGAAGCAATCTGCCAGCATCCCTAAACCTCCCATGGGTTGAGCACAACATCTTCAGAGTATGCAATCCTCCAATACTGGATACTTGAGCCTTTGTCCACAGTATCCAGACAGATGGAAAACACATGCCACCAGCCTAATCCAAATCCTAGCTTCTTCCTGTTCTATTGAGAATACACCGGTCAGCATCAGATAGGCTATGCCGTGAAATCTTAGTGGTGTAAATGACAAAGGTTAGCTCTCATTCACATTGTACGTGCACAGAGTTGACCAAGAGCTCTACCCTGGTCCTCCTTACTCCAGGACGCGGGCTGCCGGCGCCTCCGCCATCTGGGAGCTCTGATGGTTGCCACAGTAAGGAGGAAGCAATGTGGCAAATTGCACCTGAGCTCCTAAAGTTTTCCACTTTGAAATGTCAGGTTACTTCCTGCTCACGTGTTATTGGTCAACATAAGTCACATCTCCACCCAGCTCTACGAAGGCAGCAGGTGCAATCCTACCTCGTGTTCAGTGGGAGGACCAGAAGTACATGGTGAACTGTACCAGCGACCGCAAGCAGGGTTCGAGCAGAAGTTAATGATATCAGAGACGCCTGGGTGGCTCAGTCAGTTAAGCGCCTTGCCTTCGGCTCAGATCATGATCCTAGGGTCCTGGGATCGAGCCCTGGGTTGGGCTTCTTGCTCAACGAGGAGCCTGCTTCTCCCTCTGCCTACTGATCCCCCTGCTCCTGCTCTCTCTCCCTCTCTCTCGCTCTCTGACAAATTAATTTTTTAAAAAAGAAGTTCATGATATCAAACTGGGTGAAAGGCTGAATACTGACCGTTTCTAACTCTCTTTAGATCTGTTTCTCAATCTCCCACTATTGACATTTGGGTTGGACACTTCCATGTTTACGGGGCTGTCCTGTGCATTGCAGGATGTTTAGCGGCATCCCTGGCCTCTACCCACAAGAGGACAGTAGCAAACCCAAACCGTGGCAACCAAACTATCTCCTGACATCGCCGAATGTCCCCTGGAAGATAAGATGGCCCCAGTTGAGAACCTCTGCTTTAGACTTAGAAGAAAGCATAATCTCTCCTAAACAAAATAACAGAATCCTCCTCCCTCAGGACACCCTACTGAGAACTACCTTGACAGTTTTTCTCATTTGCAATATAGGAATAATCATCGATACCCACCTCAAAGGGTTGTTTCGAGGATTAAACCAGCAAATGCTCATAAAGCACTCAGCACGGGGCCTGGCACCCAGGGAGGGTGAGCCAGCATGATGCTGTCTCCAAGTAATACAGACTCATTGTTACTATCCCCCCCAGAGCTGCTGCTAGCCCTGCAGGCCCAGAGAAGACATGCGAAGGGCCAGGCACAGATTTCTCCCTGAGACAGCAGCACAGTCCCTCAACTCAGCTCAAGGTCACCCCTGCCCACCCCACCCCTCCTCCAAGTTCAAGGCTGAGCGGCTGCTGCAGCAGCGTTCTTGCCATTTGCTCTCCAGCCCCCAAGGCCTATAGTCAGACATGATAATGATGACTGACAGTCGGGTAGAATGTGCTGGCTCAATGTGCTGGCTGGAGCGTGTGGGCAAGCAATGGATGATAAACGAGCGTCTGCCCAGAAAAAGGCCCTGACCAGTGACATGGTCACCCCACAGGCTACCATGACCATCTGTGAGATGGTCCTCCTCCCAAGGCTGGAGGCCAGCCTGCCCCTCCTAGCATCCACACCCCAGCCCCCCATGAGTCAAGCAGCTCTTTCTCCAGGGCTGGAAGGCAGGGGAAGGGAGCAGAGGGTGCAGTTGACTTTAAATCAGCAAAAGGAAAAAGGAAGGAATGTGGAGGAGAAATGTCAGATTCTAAGACCTTAAGTTTTCCCAGATGCCTTACTTGGGTCATAGGCTCTCAGAGTCGGCAGAGAGGCCCTTCAACGACAGCCACCTTGTCTCACAGGACCTCTTCCAAGGGCCAGCCCTAGGACAGTCCAGGCCACATGGGAAGGCTCTGATGGGCACACGGTTCTCTCACCTTGGTGCTGCTTAGGGGCACCAGCTCCAGAATGAGCAGACGAGGCTTGGAATTCCAGCTCTGCCATTTCCTTGCTGTGAAGCTTTGACAAGCTCCTCAACCTTGCTCATCTGCAGGGCCCTCACCTACCACCGTGCGGTCTGGGCCCTGCACTAAGGCGCCAGGCCAGGAGGCAGGCATGGCGGCAGGAATCCAGCCCACAACCCTCACCAAACCCAGTGCCCTGGACCACCCCAACCCCATCGACACCTTTTAGGAATCTGCATGAAATTTGCATGCATAATCACATACATCTGTCAGAATAGCTAAAATCAACACAAGAAACAACAGGTGTTGGTGAGGATGTGGAGAGAAAGGGGAACCCTCCTAAACTGCTGATGGGAATGCAAACTGGTGCAACCACTGTGGAAAACAGTATGGAGTTCCTCAAAAAGTTAAAAACAGAACTATGCTATGATCCAGCAATCATACTACCGGGTATTTACCCAAAAAAATACAAGAACACTAATTCAAAGGGATACATGCACCCCTATGTTTATAGCAGCATTATCTACAATAGCCAAGATAGGGAAGCAGCCCAAGTGTCCATCGACTGATGAATGGATAAAGAACATGTGGTGTGTATACACACACACACACACACACACACAGAGACATACAAATATATACATACACTGGAATATTATTTAGCCATTAAAAAGAATGAAATCTTGCCATTTACAACAACATGGATGGAGCTAGAGTAGAATGCCAAGCAAAATAAGTCAAAGACAAACACCACATGATTTCACTCATTTGTGGAATTTAAGAAACAAATGAGCAAAGGGGGGGGAAAAGACAGAGAGAGAGAGAGGGACAAACCAAGAAACAGAGGGATGGTTACCACAGGGGAGGTTGGTGGGAGGGATGGGGAAATAGGCGATGGGGATTAAGGAGTGCACCTGTTGTGATGAGCACAGGGTATGTCTGGAAGTGTTGAATCACTCTATGGTATGCCTGAAACTAATATGACACTGTATGTTAACTAACTGGAATTAAAATAAAAACTTAAAAAAAAAAAGAAGAAATTTGCATGCATAGGCCACAGTGGCCGAGCCGATCTTCAGTTCCTCCACCTCTAAATAAGGAGAATCGTCCCCAAATCTCCATAGGGTTATTATGAGGATTAATGGCAATGCATGCAAAGTATTTAGTAGTGGTTGGCATGCAGGAAGTGCTCGGTGATTGTTGCGATGATAATTATGATAAATCCCAATGACGATGATGATGACGATTTAATTTATAGCCTTAGTCAATGTCCTGCCGCCAAAGCAATCAGAACAAACCAAATGCTGCCTGTGGGGCTGCCATGAGGATTAAACGAGATAATGTATGAGAGATGCATAGAATAGGAAGGGTTCGATAAGCGCCAGCAATTATTTTTACAGACTTGCACAGCCTTTGGTCTAAATTCTGCATCCTGGAGTTTCACCCAAGCATGATCTAGGCCGTGCCAAGGATTCAGAGCTAACACTCACGAAGGGGCTGGTGTCAGGCCTGGCGGGGCCAGAGGGTAGCGGCAGCACAGACACAGCAAATAACTTCAGCCCCCCTGATCTCCCCTCTCCCCTCCCGGGCTCCCCAGGCTGTGCACCTCCCAAACCGTCAAATCCTCTTTGCCCCCCTTCCAAGCAGAAAGCCTCACCAGACGCCATCTACATCACGTTTCAGGGGACCCTGCTTTGGGTTAGCTGATGAATTTACTGCAAAGCCACGCAGCTGTATCCCAACCAGTCCCTATTTCTGAATCTTGGCACAAGAATTTTCACAGATGTATTATCAAGTGCCTACCTGGGCCAGACCGGGTTTCGCTCCGGGGAGCCCATGAAGAAGGCGTCACGAGTGCTTTACCAAATATTTTGCTGAGAGCCCTGAGGCGCTCCCCAACCTGGCAGTTGGCTACCTACCAGAATAGGAAAGGGCAGCCTGGTGTGCTTTTTGTTCTAAGAAAACAAAGTGGTCATCGCCCTGACCCAGACCGAGCTCCACACCGGCTCACAAAACGGCTGCTCAGGAACGCTTTTCTGGGAGTTCCTTGGAAATGGAGCCCAAGCTCACCAGACTACGGCTTCACTTTTTCCTGGCTTCTTAAAAACTGGGACAACTTTTGCCGCCCTCCAGTGTCCAGGAGCCTGGCTCTCTCTTCGTAGCTCCACGAACTGACCATAACAGTGGAATGGCCAGGTTCCCAAGGGTCCAGAGAGTCCCCTCCCGAGGGCGAGGCGAGGAAGCCTCACTGAAAGAGGTGGGATTCACTCTGGCCATCTCTGCCTCGGGTCTCCCCTCTTGCTGCCCAGGGGCCTAACAGAAATCAGGGCAGCCCCCACTCCGTGAGCTGTCCCTCGCTTCTGCCTTCCTGCCGGGGCCCCCACCACATGTCCTTACTCTTCTCGCTCCGAACAAACCCGCAACAGCCCTTTCGATGACCTTAGCATTCCTGATGACCCTGGGGCCCCTCTCCCTCTCACCCTGGGTTGCTTGCCCTCTCCATTTTCCCGCAGAAATCCTCCAGAAACTGAATGAACTCAGACCAGACGTATCCTCTGCAGCCACACTAATTTTTTTTTAAATGCCTCACGGGTCCATGTGCTCCATCACAGTGAGCACTCCCGGGTGTGAGTAGTTTCCCCAGGACCCAACAACAGTTTTTAAGTCCCCGTGCCGGGCCCCACCCCACAGATTCTGGTTGAGCTTCTCTGGGGTGGGGTTCAGGCCTCAAAATCCTCCACAGCTCTCTCTCCAGGTGATTCTAATGGGCAGCCAGAGCTGCTCACCGGTGTGTATCGGGATCACCTTGGGGCACACAGAGGTCCTGCTGGGCGGGGCGGGGCAGGTCCCGTACCTTTGTCCCCAGGAAGGTCCCCAGGCGATTCTGGGAATGACGCAAGTTTGGGAGCCACCAGGCTGTCTGGAAAACAGGACCTCAAGACAGTTTTAAAAAGGGATATGGCCAATCGGGCTTTTTCCTTGGAACTCCTGGGCTGCTTCCCTGTGGTTTAAATCACCCAAACAGGATTGTCCCACAAGGCTGGGCATAAGTAGAGTCGGTCAGGAGGCAACAACTCTAAGGGCAAAGTACCACAGCTGCTGAGAAAAAACACGCACACGCTTGCACGCAAACACACACATGCATGCACACGTTCACAGGACACGTACACGCGCACACATACCCACACGTACGTGTAACCACATGTACACACTCTCCCCATCTTTGCAGCAAAACCTGTTCAAACCTGTCTGCCCATCCCGGAAAGAAAGCGCCACCCTGACGGTCTGGTGTGTGCACGCTGACGCTCCCAGACTTCCCAGAAAGAGGTCCTTCCCTCTTGCCGAGCCTCCTGCAGCCAAGCAGTTTCACAAACGGTGGTTTTCACGTTGGTCTATGCCCCCAGTGCGAGTATTGTTTTTTCTTAAATCTACTCACTTTTTAAAAATTAACATAATTGCTACAAAGGGGACGCTTATCTGTGCCAGACAGAGAAGATTTCCAGAAAAACAAGGATAACTGAAACAAAACAATGTTATTAAATCTGGCGGACCCTGTTCTCGGCTTCCCAAGGAGAGACATGGAATCCTTCCAGGGAGGCTACTAGGAGGACCCAGGAGAAGACTTGGCCCTCTCTGCTGCGGTGTCAGAAGAACATTTCTCTGGGTGAGACTGGAGCCTCAGGACCCGGGGCACTGGTGGCTTCAGATCTACACTGTTAGTCACAAGCTCCCTGGTCCAGGCTGGGGCTGGCGGACCCTGTTCTCGGCGGACGTCTGGGATCCCAAGGCCCATTTCTTCCTGGTCCTGTGCTCCTTGCTTCTTAAAAAGGGAGATGGCTTCAGACCTTCTCCTCAAGGCCACTGAAGGGCTTCTCATGGGACTTAAGGTAACTCACGCTGCATCTGGGCATCACCGAAAATGGTCTGGGGTGCCCACCTTGCCTTTTGTCCTTAGCCGAGTCTTCCAGAAAGGACAGCAATACTGAGAGGTGAAAGATACTGGGATTGCTCACCCAGCGATGGAAAGAGGACAAATCACACCCAAGGCCACAGCAGCCCACGGCCCACCCCTGTGCTGGTTACTCAACCGACCCCAGCTTCAGCGTCTGCACAGGGACTTGCCAGCCCTTCACCTTCATGCAGACCTTCATGCAGATGGTGAGGAGTGGAGTAGGATGATGAAGAAGGCCCATGACTAGCCCAGATGCATGGCCGCTGTCCCCCATGCAAAAATGAAGGTGGAACTGAGAGCAGAAGACCAAACATCGGCCCACCTGCCCACCTCAGGGAGCAGCTCCACATCCTCTTCTCCCCCACAGGAGGGAGGAAAAGACCACTTACTGCTGCCTCCAGAGAAAATACCAGAACAGTGAGGATCTAATGCTTCCTGTTTACATAACAATGAAAACAAATATGGGCTTTTAAAAAACTATCCGAACAGAAGCAGAACTTGCAGGATAGGTCCAGGGTGCTCAAGCATCCTCACCTGGCTTGCTCCCACCCTCACCTCAAGATGACAGGGTAGGGGTGTGGCTTCCAGCAGATACACTTGCCCCCCAGAGAGCCACGTTCCCCACCTCCACACTGCTAGCCCCTCCAGACATTTTTCATCCTCATTCAGTTGGAAAGACTAATAGGAGGAAAAGGCCCCTACATCTGGCTGGGGGTTGGGAATCCTGAGGGCCACTAACTCATCTCAAAAGGCACGAAGGACTTAATCATTAACCTGAGGTCCCCAGGCCTCACTTGCTGGTTACCATGGCACCCACGAAGTCCCAGTCTACATTCCTGCTTTCAGGCCTGGTCCATCAGGGGCCCAGCTGGACAGCCCCAGTGCCATACCAGGGCCTCCCTGAGCCCAGGGGTGTGAGGAAAGGGGACCAGGAAGTCTGGCTGTGACAGATTTCAAAGACTTAGAATCAGCTAGAAGGCCGGACAAAACAGAGAAAAGAGGGCAGCAAATTATTTGGGTTTTTCTATTCAACTCATGGGTTTTAAGGTTTCTAATTTTAAGGGCAATTGGGGTTTCATTAACTAGAAGTATCTCTTGCATACACCCTTCTCCCCCCAACCATCTTATTAAACATAATTGGAGACAAACAAAAGATGCGTCATGGCTGGCTCTTTCTCTGGTCACATTTGAGTGGTTAGAGATAAGACATCCCCTTGGGCAAACATTAACCACCACCCATGGGCCTCAATCTCTTACCCAGAATAAGGCCACAGTTACTGAAGGAGAGACAGGCCGATCCTGGGAGCTTGGCCAAAGTGGATTCAAAATGCCAAGCCTGACTACTGGCCCGTGAGGTCCCAACAAGCCAAAGCCCGGGGGTCCTCATGGGGCAGTGGCAGGGCCTAGAAGGTTCCAGAAACATTTACTATCTATTCACACAGGACCCAGCCTTAAATTAGGCTTCCAAGCAATGCCATCCCAACACAAAAAGGATGCATTTAACAGATTGTTCCCTCTGGGCTCCCAAGTTTACAAACCCTAACGGGAAAATATAATCTCACAAAACAAAACCATTGTTTTAGGCTTTGAAGAGAGTATCTGTGCCTGATCAGGGGCAGATAGCTCCAAGAAGGCTGAACCCACCATAGACCCACCATCAACTCAGGTTCCAAGGCATTGCAGGACTGATGAAGCGATGAACCCTCGGTGAGAACTGGTTCTGGTATTCTGAAATTGCAGTGATTAAAATACCCACTTGGCAGTCATGTGTTACCTGGTAGGCACGGTCTTACTGGACACCCTTCAGAGAACTTCGGGGCTGGAGGGGGCTTTAGAAATGATCGCCGAGCCTGTCTCGTTAGAGGAGGGGGCCGTGTCCCAGGGAGAGGCAGGAAACAGGTCTAAGTCACCATCCAGGGCCCAGGTCCTCGAACCCCAGGGTCCAGGCTGTCCGCTGCACCTCACCTCCTCTGTGTGGAGGGGGCCATTGGTCTCCTCTTGAGTTAACACACAGCCACACAAGGGCAGATGCACAAATAAACTGCTTTTCTGCCAAGACACTGGATCAGGCCAAGACAGTGAGAGATCAGTAGAGACCTGGGCGGGGGGGGGGGGGTAAGGAAGGGGAGCCACTCCTGAATACACCCCCCCATCTCCTCTGCCCCAAAGGCACTCGTTCTTCTCAAAAACCTACCCACTCCTGCCCTGCGAAGACCCAGGCTTCCAACAGGAACCTTCTCCAAAACCAGGCTCAACTTTTCCAACTGTGTTCCCCACCCAACGGATACGGGAGACAGCCAGAAAACCACCCCAGCCTCCAGCTGTGAGCAAAACTCACAGCTACTCCGCACACCTGAGGCCTCCACCCAGAGGAAGCCCTCCCTCCCTTCACTCCTGGACCGCCGCCACCGCCCCCCCGCCCTTACTGGCTGCACCCACCTCGGACCTGCACTGCCCGGGACCCCCTTCCCTGCGTCTCTCAGGCCGCAGACCAGAGTCAGAGCAGGATCACCCGGGGCACCTGCTCGTGGGCTGGGCCAAGGGACACTGCCAGGGCCGCCTCCCAGGCTCAGGGAGCCACCCAGCAGGCCGCACTGAGTCAGAGGCCAGGGTCCAAAATTGGCTTCCTGGATGACTTGGAAGGGATGCCGCCCAATGGCGCTCCGGAGAAGGAGCTCCCATTATCAGGACATGGACATGGAGAGGGCTGCCAACCGAGATCGACCTCGATCGGGGAGGATCAGGAAAACAGCTCCTTCAAGAGCCGTTTTACATAGCTGGCTTTTAAAAAATGCAAATGCCAGAAATCTCCTTCCTGCTCTTTATTGCTTTTCAATGTAAATTAAAAGACCTGTTCCTTCACATCTCCGGAATCCAAAATATCAGTCCCTAGACTGGTCTCGAAGGAAACACTAACCCTGTAGAGTCACGGCAGGCTGGAGTGGCAACAAGCCAGGGTCCGATTAAGGCACTGACCAGGCCCAGGACACCCAGGCAGGTGAAATCCAACCTTTTCACTTGCTTTCACACCTGGGATTGATGCATTCTGCTCAACCTCACTCACAGGTTGAGCTTCCAAATTACTGCCACCTGCCGACGCCTTCCCGCCTCCCCTTCCTCGCTTCCGACAGGCCCACGGTGCTCACCTGCTCGGCCGGCCAGCAAAATGCACCTCCTACATCCCATCCTGGCATATGCCCACCTCCGCAGGAATAATCCTGTATGCTCCCTGCCCAAAACCCCATGGCAATTTCACTCTCAGATTTCCAGTCTTTGTTTAAAGGGCCTTTAAAAAAGAAAAAATCTCGACTTGTTCCTGGAAGCTTGTTATACTTTTTTCCCCCTGCTGTCCGACAGGAGAAAAGAGCAGCCCAGTTTCCAGTTCACGGAGACCAGCAAGCATTTCCGGGCCTCAGCTCTGTTCCTCTCCGGCCAGGTGGAGGAAGAGGCCGTGAGCGTCCAGCCAGCCACTCACACCACAGAATAGGAGCCTCGGGTGCCCCAAATTAAAGGCAGTAAACAGCCAAACCTCCTGGCTGAAGCAGGGGCTGTTTTGCTTTGTGACTGTTCCAGCAGCAGGCACAAGCCTTCAGCCCTGCCACCGAGTATAACCAGCACAACTTAGAATGCTCTGCGGATCGCATTATTCGCCATTCAGCGCCCCTCCCTCTCCACCCTACCCCGTAATTATAGAGAGTTTGGGGTTGGGATTTTTTATGATGCTGCTTTTTAAGCAAGTGACAACACAGAAGAGTTATTTAAATCTGAGCTGGGGGGGCAGATCAGCATTGTTAAAAGGGCAAAATTAAGAATACATTTCCCTGGGTCTTAGGTAATTCAAGGTCACTTGCAATAAACAAGACAGAAAACTGAATCATCTGAATCAAATGTACCATGGGGCTCCACCACCTTGCAGGGTCTGACAAACCGTAAGCACGGAATAGAGCTGACTGTTAATGTCTCTTAGAAAATCTACCACATTAAGAAATTCAAGTGCATGATTTCCTGTCTGACTCAGGTGTTTTACCACTTTTCTTGGTCCTCTCCCCGTTCTGAAAAGTGCACATTGATGGTTATGGACAAGGACTCTGAAGAAAGACGTGCTCCAGTCCTGCCCTCACCAACCATTTACTGGCTGTGTGATCTTGGGCACATCACTTAACTCCGAGGAGCCTCGACTGCTTACTTTATAAAACGGGGATGACAGTCCCTATTACTTCATAGGGTTTCCTGAGGAATAAAAGATTAGAGTTGTCACGTGCATCACACAGTAAACGTTCAGTGAATGCCAACCTTAGAATGATGAAGGAACACACATTGCTTTGGGAAAGGTCAGTAGGGCCCCGTGCCAATGCTTTCTATGAAGTGGCATCTCTAAAGCAAGGTAATCCCCATTTCCCTCCCTACAAAATGGCATACATTTTCCAGCTAAGACAAAAAGCAGGGCTGGGAATGCCAAGTACTAAGTGTATAATACCATGTGATGAGCACCTAGCACGGGCCAGGAACTTAACCATATATTCACAAATCTTCATCATCCTGCAAGGCAAGTAGTGTTAGTACCATTTCACAGGTGGGGAGCTCAGGCTCGAAATATGTCCCATCACCTCCTGATTCCAGGTGAGTCTCAGTGTAGATACGGAAGATCAGAATCAGCACCCAGGGCTTGGTGGCAAGCACTAAAGCATGGTGCCTCAACTTCTGGGCCTCTGTGTAGCTCATACCCTCTCCCTGCAACAGCGTGTCGTGTGAGCGTATTACTATTCACAGAATGTTCTAGAGCTAAGAGACTGTGCGGCTCGCCTCATCCAATCCCTTAATTTAGGAGTGTTAGAAATTCAGCCCAAGGGAAGGGAAGTGGCCTGTCGAAGGTCACATGATGGCCCAGAGGCAGGGCTGGTATTCGGCCACAGGTCTACTGACTGGAGAAGGATCCTGCCATTGGATGCCCCAGCAGTTCCCAGAGGAGTGGGTCGGAACTGGGAACACGCAGGCATACCTCTGAACAGATTTCAAAGCAATGCAGAGGTGACCTAAGCAGGTCCCTCCCTCCCCAGACTGCCGGGAAAGCAAACCGGCCCGATGTGCGCTGGGCCAACTGTCTTGAGCTTGGTTCACCCCTGAACCACACCCTCGAGATTATCAGTGTGTAAAATTACCTTCCTAGAGGCTTCATGAATTTCTATTTTAAGGCCACCCACTCCTAGCTGTGGCACGCACCCTCCTGGTCCCACCTCTCCCCCGCAACATGCAACTCATCCGCCTGTCGGCAAGGGACTTCCATCAGGTGGCTGACCCCTGTAAATAATTAAAGGGTGATCCCATCACCTCGGGGAGGCCTACTGAGGGGGAGGCACGGCTAACAGCCTCACAATTGCTTCCTCAACAGATGGCGAGCAGAGTGTTTTGGGAACACAGCCCACAGAGCCAGCCTGCCCAGGGGCCAAACGAGGTAGGAGCCAGGGGCCTGTGCTTTCACAGACTAGCTTGAAGAGCAAAGACCTGTGCAACCTGGGCAAATCCATCCTTACCTCTGGGATGGCCTGCCTCTTCTTAATTTGCAGGAAAACACCAATTAGAAAGCAAAATCACCCAAAGAACTTGTCTTTCATGGGCAAGGAAGAATTCCTTAGAGTAAGAAATGCCAATTTCCCCTCCATCCCCCAAAAGTCAAGCCCTGTGAACAGTCTGGGAGGCGCTGGTGAGCGACAGAGTGCTCTCCGGGTCTGCGCACATCTGCACGAAGGGGTATGGACACATATACGTTAGCTTTTAAAAAAACAGGAATGCACCATATATATCATTCTGCCTCTGATTGTTTTTTTTACACTTAATAGACCATGAAAATAATTCCGAGACAGTCCATAGATCTATCTTGTCTGTTTCACAGTCATAGAGTATTTCACAAATGATCCAATCTTCCTCTTCCTGCTGGACACCAGGGGTCTCTAACCTTTTGCTTCTACGGACAAAGCTACAACGAACATACACCTGTGTGTATACAGGCTTGGTCCGTGTCAGATGTCAGATTCCCAGGCGCTGGACTGCTGAATCCTAACATACAGCTTCAGTTTTAGTAAGAACCATCAAAGTACCAGGCACAAAGGTGGCACCAATTGGCACAACTCCATTACGGCTAAGAGTTGCAAAGTGCACTCTGGAGCACTTCCACAGAGAAGTTCACTAGCGGGGGAAGAAAGGACGATTGCTCTGCCTGAAATGTTCGGAAACCACCTAAAAGACAGTAATAACTGTTAACATACAGCATTTACGATGTGCTTAATACTTCATAAGATAATCTCATTTCATGCTTCAACAGCCCCATTTCACGAAGGCGGAAACTGAGACGCAGTAATTTTTACACGGTCCCTCCAGTGCACTGACAAGAGGTAGAGCCTGGATAGACCTAGGCAACCCGATTCTGGAGCCCACATGCTTGCTAAGTGCTTTCCTGCCCTCTGAGCACACAGGTCCATGCAGACTCACAACTACAAAAATGCTTCCAGACCTAGGCCTGTTGGCCTCTCCCAACCAACTCTGACAAGCTTATAGGTCATCACCTTTCTGCCCAGACTGGTGAACCCAAGGAGCATCGTCACTTTGAGAAGGTGCCTGCATCCCCTCTTCCCCCTGAGAACTCCACCACCTCCCAGGCCTCACCCTTCCAAATCCAGAGGCTGTCATCTCCTCCGCTGCCTGTTCATGACCTGCTGGGCAGGTCTGTCCTCCCTATGTCACAGCCACAGACCCTGAAGGAGGAAGTAAAGACACCAGAGGCAGAAGATCCGCTCAAAAGGAGAAAGAAGAAGCAAAAGGCCGCCAAGGCCCTGATGCCGCACATTCACTGGCCTCGGATCTCAGTGCACACCACCCCACAATTTCTACACCAGGGACTGTCCTCATCCATCTTTTTTTTTTTTTAAGGGGGGGCAGAGAGAGATGAGGAGGGGTAGAGGGAAACAGAGAGAGAATCTTAAGCAGGCTCCATGCCCAGCACGGAGCCTGATGCAGGGCTCGATCTCACAACCCTGAGATCATGGCCAAGAGCCGGACGCTCAACCAACTGAGCCCCCCAGGCGCCCCAGGACTGTGCACATACAGAACCAAGAGAGAAAGGAGAGAACAGCCAGAACTTTTGCACACGTGGACTCAAGAATCAGCCAGCTTCCCGTGGATTTTAGTTCAAAGGGGTCGGTGTGGGGGATAAAGAATGAGAAAAGGAAGGACAAAAAGGGAAAGAGGACATGAGGAAGAGGCAGATGAAGCAGGAAAGGAAACGTGAGGAGGAGCAGTTCAAAAACACACTGGCCTGGGCTGGAGCACCTGAACCAGCCCCCCTGCCTCATTCCCTTCTGCAGAAGAAAAGCAGAAGAGCAGACCCAGGCCCCTCGCAGGGACATTGCATAATCAAAAGAAAAGGAACTTTTCTGCCTGGAGGGAAGCCTCCAGCTGCGTTCCCATCCATGCGCTTCTCCCCAGCAACTGCTTCTCCCCAGCAACCATGGCACACGCCCAACTGGAGATCCCACACTCCCCAAGACCCCGAGGGGCATTGGGGAAAGGGAGGCATCAGACGGGAAGCGCTGGTTCCAGGTGAGTGGCCCAGGACGTCCATGCATGAGGACCCCAGAGCCATGCAGGGCTTCCTGCTAGAGCATTTCCATGTTGTTCTAGAAATGACTGGCAGGTCAGGGAGGCTGATGTAATAAGACCTCTTACAGCATATTTTTAATTAATGGTGGTTCCTGGAAGCCAGAAAAATTACTGCAGCCATTGTTAGTAATGACCAAAGATTGGAAACACCCTGAATATCCAACAAGAGGGGATCGGTAAAAAAATAACAATAATAATAAGATAACAGCATATCCGTGGAGAGAAAATGTTACGCAGCTATTAAAAAGAACAAGACAGCTAGCTCTACATGTCCTGATGTGAGCCGATCTCCCAGGTAGAACAAGAGCAGAAGCAAGCACAGAAGAGCATAAACAGCACGCTCATGCGAGTAAACGGGATGAGGAACACAGTGAACAGGATGATTCCTGCCTGAGGCGCTGGGAATTCTCTTATTTCTCAACCTGAGTAGTAGGTACACAGGTGTTCAGTTTATTCAACTGCACATACATTTTATATATGCTTTTGAGTATATGATATTTCACAATTAAAAATTTTTAAGGGTGGGTGCATATGCCTAGAAAATCTCTAAAAACTTCAAAGTAAATGCCTCTGATAAGGGAAATGAGGGGGGGCAGTGGGGGGCAGTGTGAGGGAGGTTTGCTTTGACTCTATATCCTTTTATAACTTTCAGTATCTTTTACCACATGCATGAATTGCCGATCTTTAAAAAAAAAAAAAGAACAGTGCCTGGCAATCCTCCAGGGTGTTTTGGCATCATAGATCGGGAAAGTACCCAGGGGGCCAGTTTCCCCATTTTGTAGCTGAAGAAGCTGCAGCCCAGAGCATCTGAGTGTCCTATCTGTGGCCACACAGCAAGTGAGTGGCAGACAGGAAGAGAAGCCAAGCCTCCAGGTGCAGGCCAGTGTTCTCCACCTTTAACTCTCTCAACCAGGGGTGCCCGGGCTGCTCAAACCCTCCTGCAGCCCTTCCCCCACTCCAGATGCAGATGGGGCAGGGACAATCGGCGGGGGGCAGGGGGCCACAAGTCCCGGGGTGGGAGTCACAGGGTATAGTCAAGGTTGGAGCCCCCACGTCTGAAGCCTCCTGCCCCCATGTCCCCTGGGCTGCTGCCTCCAGCCTGTGGGCACACAGGAGGACAGAAAGACAGGCGGGCAGGCTCCAGGGCACCGTCAGCTGCGTGGCCACTCCTGCGTCCCCGGTAGGCATCCTCCCGGCTAACCGCCGCCTGGCAAACCACCACCCAGCAAACCCACGGGACGAGTTCCACATTCTGGCCACTTCGCAGTCATAACCATGTACATCAGGGGGGAGAAAGCACTTACCCTGGTGTCTCCAGGCCAGCAGCCAGGCACCACCCCTACCCGCTCGTCGGCCTTAGATCCCAGACCCAGCCAGCGGCTAGGCACCAAGAGCCAAACCAGACTCTGGCTGTAAACCACCACCCTCGTCGGTGTGTTTACGCTGAAGAAAATCCTCGAGGGCTGTGCAGAAGGATCATAAAACCTCAGAGCCATGGGGAGTTTAAGAAAACTGGACGGTTTCCCCGCAGTAAAAATCTACCACGCCTGTTTCATTTATTGGAGGCCAGAAACAACTCAATCCAAATTTTAATACTTCCTTATTTAATAAATGCTAATAAACCCGAGCTCATATATTCTTTCCAACAAACAGCACCCCAGTGTGAGCCGGGCACACTGGGAGCACGGAAGGTAAAGACAACAGCTAACATGTGGAGAACGCTTACCAGACGGCTGGATGTGACACTCAAGACATGCTGCTAAGCTCTCTGCACGTGGCACCTAGCGGCCTCACGGCGGTCCTATGGGGACAGTCGGCTGTTATCCCATTTTACAGAGGAGGAAGTCAAGGCTTTGGGGGTAACCTGTCCAAAGTGACAGGGCTAGCAAGTGGCAAACTGAGGTTGGTCGGGCTCCAAAGGCCGTTCCCGCCCACTGAGCAAGATACAGCCCTGTCCACGGGAACTTGCCCTCTAGCAAGGGTCTGGACTTCCCCTAAATCTACTCTGCCCACAAGGGGCCAATCCGACCTGTGACTTCCCACTCCCTCCCACACTCTGAAGGGAGAGCATTTCCCCAGGAGTTGCAAATAAATCAAGAGCCCAGGATCCATCCATTAGGCGGCCCTCTCTGCTTCGGCTCCAGACCAAGGGCCCTGATGACCTCCATGTTGATGCCAAGCCAAGGTGACAGCCTGGGTGAAAAGGCTTTGTGTCACAAGGGACCTGACACCCTCACTCCCTCCCCCCCCACCTGACAGAGAGTCAGTTCCACAACGGCCCAAGGGAGCAGCGGACCCTCCCCCCACTTACCTCGCTGTGAAGACCAAGCCGGCCCTCCAGCAGGCAGGGGTGGTGCCACAGGGCTAGGGAGGTGGGCTGGGCATGGGGAGGGGGTTCTGATCTAGGCCCAGCCACCAGCCCTCTTTCGGAAGTCTCCTAAACCTCTCTGGGATGTCTCCACATCTGTAAGAGGAGGGATAAATCCTTAAATCCCGCAGGGAGGGGAGTGCTGGTAGTACGGGGACTCAGTCGCATCAACTTCTCCAAAGACCCTGAGGCGTATCTTACAGATGTGAGGTACACTCCTGATGCGCCCACGGCCAGACACCGCATGCAGCTCCCGACGCCTGGAATATTCTCGGTGCCCTTCTGACTGGGAAGGTTCAAGGTTCAGTCAAGAACCACCTCCTCCTCGGAGTCACCTTTGACCTCCAACCCCCTCACTCACAGGTACCCCGTGTGCCTTCGGGCACCTCCCCATCACGCCGGACAGGAAGTGGGCACCTCCTGGTCAGTTTTTCCTGAGGGCAGGACTCGAGGTAGCATCTTCCTCTACACCACCAATTCGTGCTACATCCAGCATACATCAGGAGCTCAGTAAATATTTGCCAAATAAATGAAAGTGTTAGTAGTGTTATCACCTTCTGGAAGTTGTAAACAGGATATAACCTCCTGGGGGGATGGCTCCCCACGGGGACCCCCCACACACGGAGACTGACCCAGACCGTCAGGACACCCACCCTTCCCTGCACTGTCTGCTTCTTGGCCAGTGCTTCTCATACCCAAACACGAACGTCCCTCCAAGAAGCTAAGTCCACCTGATCTGTGCCAGGCACTGAGAAGGCAGGGGAGACACGATCCCTGGCACTCCCCCAGCTAGTTCTCGGCTCAGGAATTCTAGTTCAGAGGCCCTTTCCTCCGATAAGGAAAAGAGAACTTTCCTTATCTCATCCTCTCAAAAGCCTATTTGTAGAGATGTTTGTATTATTATAATGCACATGATAGAGTAGGCACAGCAGTTATGTGTATATAACTTGTAGGTGAAAATACCCACGCCGGGAACACATGATCAAAATGTCTTTCCCGATAGGTTTGCAAGAGCAAGTCTGGAGGTCAGAGGGCCAGCTAGGAAATGCACCACGCCAACACAGGGAGGAAAGGGCAGGAGAGAAGTTTCCAGCATTCACAGGGCAGGGGGCCACAAAGGAACAAAGACAAGGGAAGTCCCCCCCAAAAAAAACCAAGATGCTCAGGGCCCAGGGCCCAGCACATTGCCTGCTGGGGAAAGACAGGCCAGGAAAGAGAAAGGAAACAGATGAGAGAGGCCATCCCCTGAGACAAGGGGGAATTCCAGGCATTCCAGGGACAGGAAGCTTGAAGGCCTGAAACAGCGAGGCCCAGGGGAGATCGCAGTTCCGTGGGGCTGCGCCCTAAGCTTCAACGGATGGGGAGAAGTAGCCAGAGAAGACACTCGACTCGAGAGGCAGGCAAGGTGCCACACTGGAGAAATGCAGCTCTGTCTGTCCTGCAGGCACGAGGAGTGGCCCCCAACTAAACGCTAAGGAACTACTACCGTCCTCCATTTGTCCATCCACTTATCAACAAAAGGCCACCGGGTTTGGTAATATTTTGAGAGTTTGTTAAGAGTCGAGGTAAAACCCGGTGCGTGGACAGCAGCAAGCGAAGGGCCGCCAAAGACTGTGGCCTCGGAGAATGACAGATCTGCCTGGGCACAGGTGAAGACCTGTGTGGCCAGCCCCACAAACCCTCGGAGGGCACAGCTTGTGGCAGGCAGCCTGTCCCCAGCGGTCAGGGCCAGTCTCTGGGAGCAGCCACAGAAGGCGCATGGGGTGGGGGGGGGGGGGGTAGACACAGCTGGAGAGGTAGCCAGGCCAATGTCTGCGGCCTCTGGGTTTTACTGAGGACCCCAGGAATCAGAGCCACTTAGGGGCCCCTGGGTGGCTCAGTCAGTTGGGCATCCAACTCTTGATTTCAGCTCAGGTCGTGACCTCAGGGTCCCAAGATCAGGCCCTACGTCTGGGCTCTGCGCTCAGCGTGGAGTCTGCTTGCCCCTCTCCCTCTGCTCCTCCCCCGGCTCATGCTGTCTCTCTCTCTCTCTCTCCATCTCTAAAATAAATAAAATCTTAAAAAAAAAAAAAAAGAATCAAAGCCACTCTTTCTGAATGGAGTAAGAGAACAAGGAGACACCAGACTGCAATTCTGAGAGCCAAGCTCTTTCTCATGTCAGCCAGGAGTGCCAGACTTTGGAAGGAGTGTCCCACTTTCTTCTCCACAGCCTCCTCACTGGAGAATCAGGGTCTGAGGTAGGGTTTCCCAAGAAGCAGACTCTGAAGTGGAGGTGTGCCTGAAGGAGCAGTCCACACCCGTGAGGTAAGCAGGCCTGGGCAGAGGGGCAGCTGGGCTAGGACATCGGTTGCCAGACCCATGGGGAACTCTGAGCTGCGACGGCCCCTTGAGGTGTCCCAAATGGAGGCAAGGGGTCAGCCTCGGTACCCCAACCAAAGAGAGGAAGCTTCCTTTAGCTGAAGGCCAATCCCGGGGAGGGACTCAGCCATGAGCTGTCAGTAGCCATCACCCCTGGCAGCTGGGACGGGGGCGTGACCTCTGAAAGGGGTTTGGGCGGCACATCACAGCCTTTTCAATGCACCTCAGGCTTTTCAAATGGTTCCTCAACAAGAGTTTCGTCTAGAAGAGACGCTCAGTCTAACAATCTCAGAATGAAATGGCACACAAAGTCACAGAGGAAAAGCACTTGTCTGTTATTTTTATGTCACTCGTAACTGAGCTGATAGGATCTAACGTTCTCTTTCCTGGTCTTAGATAATTTTTAAGAACACATAATTTTACTTCAAAGAGCCTGTCAATCGGTTGCTCTGTGAATTTTCCATTTTATCCCTCCTCATTCTCAAGCTCCTAGTTCACACATGTGAAAAAAATATCTATTTTTTGATTTGTAGACTCAAGCCACATCATATGAGCAGATATTTGCATTAAGTTGGGGACAAGGTCTGGGTAATCATATGGTTAAAACATTACGATAGGCATAAAAATAAAACACGAGACATGTTTGTCACGTTTTAAAGTACATGAAAATCCAGCCAAAATATTTTTACATTTATAACATGACTTTTTTCCCTAATTCATGAGAAATGCATATTTACTGAGGAAAAATTGGGAAAGAAAAGCACCAAGAAGAAAATAAATTAACTATTATTCCACAATTCAGGGACAAGCCACCCACCACTAACAAGTGTATGCATGACCTTCTCTTTTTCCTCCACGTATTTCATTTTTAATAATTAATTGGTGTCATACCATTTAGAAACCTATTTTTTCTATTAATGGTATACTATGAACACTTTAACAAGGAGTAAAGTTTTTGTCAAGTTTCTGGCATTTTTATTTTTTTATTTTTTATTTTTTTAAAGATTTTATTTATTCATTTGAGACACAGAGATGCAGAGAGAGAGAGAGAGAGAAAGAGAGAGAGCATGAGCAGGGGGAGAGGCAGAGGGAGAGGGAGAGGGAGAAGCAGGCTTCCCGCCAAGCCAGGAGCCCGATGTGGGGCTCGATCCCAGGACCCCAGGATCAGGACCTGAGCCAAAGGCAGACACTTAACCATCTGAGCCACCCAGGCGCCCCACGTTTCTGGCATTTTTCAAGGCCAACAGGTCTAAATGCACTACGATGTAAGCTATGCAACATCCCAAGGTTGTATGTTTAGGATATTGGATAGTAGGTTACTTGCAATCTTTGTCACTATAAATAATGCTGCAATTAACATCCTTGGGGCCAACTTTTTAAATCCTCGTGGGTCCTTAACCCAAATTCCCAGTGCCTTCATGCACATAACTTTATCGAACTTACATGCCGGAGAACCTAAATAAGGGGCTCTTCATACGTGTAGCATAGAGCCACCACCTTAGTCTCAGAAGCCTGGGACACACCCAGCACCATCCTGGAAGACAAAGAAGAACACACACACACACACACAGTCCACGCGCGCACACACACACATACACGCACATACGCACACACGCACATCTAAGAGACAGTTCTCACCCAGACCCACTGGAGGCTTGACTGGTGTCATAATGACTCCAATTTTCCAAAACTGGAAATTACTCAGTGGGTCCCACTGGGCTCCGACAGCCAAACCGCCCCTAGGCATTGGCCGATTTATCACTGACTTTCTTCTTTCTTCTATTCACTTGAATTTTATTGAAGAGTTCACTCTGTTGAGAATTGAGTAATGACTAAGATACAAATCCCTCCCCTTCTAGACCTCTCATTCTAGTGAGGAAAGACGGCAATCACAAGCACACAGCGCTTGTGGGTAGTAGAAGGCGTGGGGGGGGACATGTAGCCCAAGGGGGTGAGACAGCAGGGAGGGTACACTTTCACCCACGGTGGTCAGAGAGGACCTCACTCACTCAAGAGGGGCAGCGGGCCCTGTGGGCACCTGGGGGAACATTCCAAGAGGGACTAAGGCTCCAAGGTGGGACGCCTGCCTGGTGTGTTCAAGGAATAGGAAGGAAGCCAATGGGGTTGGGGCAGAGTGAGAATGGAGAGGAGGAGAGAGACCCTAGCCTTAACTTTGGCTTTTACACCAAGTGGACTGGGAGTCGCTGAAGGGCTCTCGGCAGCGGGTGGTCATGAGCTGACTTACGTTTTTAAAGGAACCTTCATCATTAGATCTCTCCCTCAACTTCACCAAGATCCTCTTTACATTCAGACTTACCCACAGACAAGGCTCGCGTGCGCATACGACACCCACCACCCCCCTGCCGGCATGGCTAGCTGTCCTGCAGAGAATGGCGTTGGGCCCCAATGCCCCCAGCAGCACAGGTCACCCCTAATGCCAGCAGTCACCCCAACCATCAGCCCCGCTAGGAGTCGGTGATCCTCACACCCCAACGGAGTAAGGCTCTCACCCCACCTGTGCTTGCAGAGCCTCGGGGACAACGCTCCTTTCAACAGCCTGGATCTGTGGTTGCAACTCTCTCCTGCACCTGCAGCTCACGGCCCTCTGAAGCCCTTCCTCCTTCCGGCCAGAACCCACCATCCCTCACCCAGGAAACCCAGCAGGAGAAACCACCAGCAGAGGCCGGGGGTGACCACCTCTGAAGGGAAGCCTGGACCACAGTCCAAGTGTCTGCCACTCCCAAGCATCCAATGGCGTTTGACGGGGAAGGAGGGGTCTGGGGTCTGAGCAGGGAGAGCAGGGTGAGGGCCAGGGAGGCTCCCAGTGGCCCATCTGTCACCTGCACTGGGAGGACACCTTCCTCACCTTGCTGCACCTGCCCCAGAAGGAACAAAAGGAAGAGCAGAGACAAGGCAGGGGGTGAGGAGGAGAGGTGTACTCAGATTCAGGGCTGCATCTACAACCCACACGTCTGTCCATCCTGTCCTCGCTCACTGGCACAGACTCTGGGGGACGCACGCCATGGTCTACTCACTGGTACAGGCTGGCGGGGGGGGACTCACACAGGTTTGAGGGTGGCCCTCGCCCTCCAGCATGAGGAGGCACATGGGCTGAGCGCGGGCAATGCCCTGTGTCTTATGGCATGGATCCTATTCTTGTCATCCCAATCATGACCCCATGACGTAGCGATGACTGTCCTCACCTCCCAGGTTAGGAACTGGGTTCTCTGAAGCCGAGGGGGACTATCCAGGCTCACAGAGTGACACGGCTAGGACTCAGGCCTGGCTCCACCCCAGCCATCCCTGCCACCACCCCCCCCCCCCACCGGACGTGCATCCAGTCTTCTTGGAGAAATAATCCACCAGTACAGCCCTAGGACAGGGGTGGAGAACCAGCAGGGAGGTCCGTGGCGTTCACCAGTACTCTGTAGCCACAGATGGGGTAAGAATCCACATCCACGATGTCGGGAGTCTCCCTAGAAGTCCAGTTCTGCTTAGCCTTGTGTGGGACAGTAACAGGAATGGTAAAGAACGGTAATGCGCGTTCATCAGGTGCTCACTGTGGCAAAGCTCTGCTCCACATGCTTTACACGTTTACACATTTGATCCTCCCGGCAGCCCTAACCGTACTATGGTTGCCCCCATTGTACAGATGGGGAAACTGACACCCAGAGAAATAACAACTTCACCAAGATTCGGAGCAGGCAACAGCACAGGCACGATTCAAACCCAGGCTGTCTGGGTCTGATTCCAGGGGCCGTTTTCCCACCTTCCGCACTGGAGAGCCTTCTGCACGGATGCACATTATTATTATTATTATTATTATTATTATTATTATTTTTGATGCACATTATTTCTTTAGGAATGCGGTGAGGTTAATTTAGCACTGATTACAATACAACCTCATTTAATTACTCAGCACTTGCGATGTGCCAAGCGCTGTATTAGGGCCCTCAAACTTCTGGATGAAGAGGTCACACACAGTCTTTGTCCTTAAAGAGACAGGAAATCCTTCCTTTAACGCAGAAGGGCTCTAATCACACTTCTTAAAGAAGGCTGTCCCGGAAGCATGTGGTGTGCCGAGTGGAGGGGCTGCCAAGGGGAGAGGCAATGCCATTCTGGGAGGAACGGACGGGGAGTGGAAGTGGGAGGCAGAGAGGGGGCCACAGGTGACACTTGTCTCTGTGGAGCCAAAGCGTGCTGTGACACAGAAAATGCAAAGGTGTGGGCTGGGCAGTCAGCCAGATCCTGATTTGGCTCCCCTCTGTCCCCACTGCTGTGACGTCAGGAGGCTAACCCACCTCTCTGGGCCTCTGTTCCCTCCTATGCAACGGTGGTGAGAACTCACCAACCTCCCAGGGCGGCGGGAAAGACCGGCGGGGTGTGGTATTCTGGGTCCCGGCTAAGAGCCCAGAATTGAGAGCCTTCAATCAATGTTTGCTTTTGTCATAAATGTCCTCCTCCTCACCTCCATCCATCGTCCAAACACCCAGAGCACTTTACTCAGAGTGTGGGCAGCAAGCACCATTAAGTGGCTGTCCAACATTTCCACAAGAGTCTCTCTGAGCCAACCACCAGCTTCCCGGGACCGTGTCTCACAGGCAAGGTCTACCACCTGAGTGTTTGGCACCTAGAGACAGAGCCCACAACAGTGGTTGTCCTTTCTGGGACATCCCCAAAACCCGGGCAGGCTTCTCGGTGCCAGGCAGGCTCTGCTCCCACAGGACTGCTTGCTGGGAATAGTTCCCACTACCCTCGGGAGGGGTGGCAGCTCTGGAAACTCCTCTGCCTCTCGGCTGAATCCAGGACCGGCTCAACAAAGGCCTGAACACCCTGGGGAAAAGCGCAGGACCAAGACTCATTTTTACCCCGGCAGCTTTGAGCTCTGCATCAAACCACGTTGCTAGCCTTCCGTCCCAGGGCACTGAGAAGGGAAGGCGGCTGAGCCAAGTGGGACCTCGGGCCCGGGGGCTCAGGTCAGGCCCACCACCGTAGCAAGGGTGACAGGCCCTCAAACATTCACTACCTTAATAAATGAATGAATTAAAACAGTAATGATAATAAAGGAATTTTTCCAAAAACAGTTCCCCACACACACAATGCATTTGTCTTCTAGATTTTTCCACAGGCAGATATAGTTTTACATGTGTTTATATAACTACAAACGCTGCGCACACGCAATTTTGCATTCTGTATATTTCCACTTAACGTAATAATCATAAATATGGTCATGCTGCCACCCCGTCTTCCTAAGAACAGCCGTGCACATAATAACCCGTTGTGTGCTCTACCACGGCCTGTTTAACTATCCCTTTGCCGCTAGACATCTGTTTTTTGGGGGTTTTTTTGTATTACAGATAATGCACATAACCTCATAAATGTTGCATTTCTTTTCTGCGGAGTAACTGCCTTAGAATAAGCTCCCTTGGAGGGATGAATCGAGTCAAAGAGTATCTATTGTCCTGGTGTTACAGACGAGGAGAGAAATCCCTGCTGGCACGATCCACTCTCATGGGGGCTCCGTGGAGGTTTGTGGGATGAATACAAGCGGCCGCAGCTTGCCCACCCTCGCGTCAGAAACAGGACCCGCTCCCCAGTACGCTTCCAGAAGGTCAGCAACAGAGCTTTGGGGAACAGCTGTAGTGCGTATACTATCCCCAAACCCATTTTGTAGTAAGAAATGAGGGCTGAGTTTCAAAATCCCTAGAGGATTCTACAGGATGGACGCAAGGCCGCTGAAGTGCCACCTATGGCCCTGGCACCCTTCACAGCCTTCCGGTCCCATCACTCCTTCCTCCGAGGTGCCGGGCTCCGGGCTCCCCCAAGCATGGCACCTCCCTGGGAGTTGCCCAGGGCACCAGCTGGAGGTGCATCAGGACTTTCAACTCACTCCCTTGGGCCTCTGCCCTGGCTGGTGCTCAGCTTCCAAAGCTCTTTCCCAGGTGTATCCCCGTGGCGTTCCTCTCTACCCTTCTGAGCTCTTTATTCAAGTATTACCTTCTCTGCAAAGCCATCCTGACCCGTCGCTTAAAATTATACCACCCCTGGGGGTGCCTGGGTGGCTCAGTCGGGTAAGCGTCTGACTCTTGGTTTCGGCTTAGGTCATGATCTCAGGGTCGTGGGATTGAGCCCCGCGTTGGGCTCTGCACTCAGTGCGGAGTTGGCTTGTCCCTCTCCCTCTGCTCCTCCCCTCCGTGCTCTCCCTCTCTTATAAGTAGATAAAATCTTAAAAAGAAAAAAAAAATTTTGTATCACCCCTTGCCCCTGGCGCTCTCCCCTGCTCTCACGGTTTCCACAGCACAGTCACAATTTATCAATCTATTTTACTTACTCGCTTACTGTCTTACCATCTCCCAACACCGAAACCGAAGTTCTACAAAGCTGATATATTTGCGCATTTTGTTAACTGTTATTTCCCCAAGTCTAGAACAGTGCCCAGCCCACGGTGGAGGGGGCACCGACTAATTAAATACTTGCTGAAAAAACAAATATAAAAAGATTCTTACTCTGCGCCAGGCATCGTACCTTGCACAGCTCATCTCGCTTACTGTGAACAACAATCCTGTTATAATCACCATTTTAAGAAACTGTTGCTCAGACAGGTTACACCACTTGCCCAGGGATGCACAGCTAGCCAGGAAAGGGGTGGGGCTTGAACCCAGGCCGTCAAGTGCCCAGAATCTGTGCTCCTACCTACAAGGTGCTGCTCACCCTCCCAGCCTCTTATCCAAATACAGGAGCAGCGCTGTACGGGCCAGCAGAGCTTTCCAGAACAAGACCAAGAATCCCCCCTGTGGGGGCACCTGACCGGCTCAGTCGGTAGAGGATGCGAGTCTTTTTTTTCTTTAAAGATAATTTATTTATTTATTTATTTGAGAGAGAGAATGAGAGAGAAAGAGAGAGAGAGAGCACACGAGAGGGGGGAGGGTCAGAGGGAGAAGCAGGCTCCCTGCCGAGCAGGGAGCCCGATGCGGGACTCGATCCAGGGACTCCAGGATCATGACCTGAGCCGAAAGCAGTCACTTAACCAACTGAGCCACCCAGGCGCCCCAAGCATTCGAGTCTTGATCTTGGGATCATGAGTTCGACCACCGTATCAGGGGCAGAATTTACTTTTTTTTTTTAAGATTTTATTTATTCACTTGAGACAGAGATACAGAGAGAGAAAGAGCATGAGCAGGGGGAGAGGCAGAGGGAGAGGGAGAAGCAGGCTCCCCGCTAAGCAGGAAGCCCGATGCGGGGCTCGATCCCAGGACCCTGGGACCATGACCTGAGCCAAAGGCAGCCACTTAACCATCTGAGCCGCCCAGGCATCCCGAGAATTTACTTTAATAAAAAAGAGAGAGAGAAATCCAGCCTGTGATTAAAATGGGGAAGAGGAGCAGGAGCGGCCAGCCCAGGCAGCGGACCCCAGGAGCCCACTCCTGCTCCTCTTCCTCAGAAAGGGCAAGTGTGACTTTCAGAACGCAAGCCCAGCCTAGTTCGGCAGCCACGGGGTGACAGAGGCCCGTTAGCTGTGACAAGTGGGACTGGGGCTTTGACGAGCAGGGCGCTAAGCGAACAAATCCTGCCAGACCAGGAAACTGCTTAAACCAAACAGGGCCTGAGAGGAAGTTTAGTTTAAGCTGTGAGATGCCCAAGACAAGGGCTGGTCATCTGAGGCCACGTAAGTCTCCTTCTAAGAAGAGTCAGAAGCCTAGGGACCAAAGATGGGGGGGGCGCAAAAGAACCAGTTTCCACCAGTCACGTGGCAAATCGTAGCCCCGCATGGCCGGCCACTCACAGGTATGGGGAAGAAATGACATCTTTGGCTTTTGGTTTCTTTTTACCTTTTTTTTTTTTTTTTAACTACTTCCTAAAACTCTCAAAATTATCAAAGATGCAGTTGTAAGACCGGCCCAGCGCTTTGTCTCTACTGCTCACCTCTCCTCATAAACCACCAGACCAACCACACATAAAAAGTTTCCTGTCCCCTGAAGAGACAAGTTTCCATTTGCTGATGGATTCTTCCTCACTCTGTTCTGTCCCCTGCGCCAGGGTGCGTCAGGGCCACCAAAGGGAATCTCCCCAGGGACTTACATTCTTTCTCCTGAAATTCACCACCACCATTTGAGATACAACTGTGCCTACAAGTCGTCCGCACCAGGCCCAAATGGGACCCACTACGTTGCCTTTCTAACCAGAGCGCTTTTGAAACAGAAGCCAGATTTTTTGAGATGGACTCAGATAAGAGCCTTGGCTGTGAACCCGCTTCCCCCTACCCTCCCCCACACAAGGATGCTCCTCTCCCCATCTTCCTTCCCCACTAGGAGCCATCCACCTCCCGCTGTGCCTCCTTTCTGCTGTAAATGGTCACCTGCTAATCTGGATTCCACCCACTTGGGTCTCATCTGTCTTCTTTACAACTTTGAGGTCAAATGGTGTGGAAAAGGAGAGATTTTTCAAACTGTTTTCCACCTAGCGTTAGTTCTTCCAAAACGCCGGGTGTTATCAAAGCCTTTTCTGACCCCTCTGCTCCAGACAAGACCCAAGGTCAAGCAGATTTCGGAGGGGTGCAGAGAAATGAACACGAATGTGAACTCGGACAATTCTAGATTTGAACCCCAGCTCCACCAATTACTGTGTGACTTTGGGCCTTATTTCCTCATCCACAAAGTGGGCTAGTAAAGTTATCATTACTGAAAAGTTAACAGACAGAACATCTGTAAAACGCTTGATTTGTTAAAGTTGGGCAAGTCTGCCTCTGGTTAGCTGTTACTGAGGGAGGAGGACATGGGGAGCCCAAGATACCATATTCCTAGGATCTGGCCTTCCCTTCCCAGTTGGCAATAAACTCATAGACTAGAAACCCAAGGAGCTGGTCAAAGCTGACCCCCAACTCAATGCTATCAGAGCACCCTACAGCTTACGAGTCGTCTAGCCTCCTCCAGACAAAATGGCAGCCAACAGCTTCCACAGGCCCAGTGTCTGGAACTGCCACAGGGTCACAGCTCACTAAGTGAATATATTCTAGGCTGCCCCGAGGTTGAGTATCTCAGACCATCTGCTCAGACCTCACTGCCCCGCCCCCCATCTCTCTGCTCTCCCCTAAGGGAAGAAAACCTTGAAAAGCACAGTGTCTTCTAGTCTATATTCCCAAAAAGACTCACAAGTCAGAGTCCCTGGTCTGGGAAGGATGGGGCCGGGCAGAGTAGTTCAGCAAGAAGGGGGTTTCCCATGTCTATTTCTCAGCTTTGTTTCCCATAAGTGGCATCTAGATACTCATACCTGGTATCAGCAGCCCCACTTCTGAGCTGGCAACCTCAGTTCTCAGGGCCCCTTCCCCCTGCAAGAGGCCCAGGGTCCCCCCCCACCCCCCAACTTGGCAGGCTGAGGCTGCCAGGCCTTTCACAGGAGAGAACGGAGTTTCAGTTAGCAGAGTGAAGGCTGGTGGCACACAGCCCAGCTTGGTTCAAATCAAGAAACATTTCCCAAGTCCCTGCACACCTCAGGATGTAGAGATGAGTCACTATGTGGCCCGACGGGCTTTCATTCACACCCTCACCAGCACCTTCTAGTGGTTTACTCATCTACAAACTCCTCCGAGAAGCCAACTTTCTTACTTACTCTTTCCTTATTACTCTGGTATCCCAGAACACTGCCTGGCATGTAACTGGTGGGCAATACCTGCTGAGTTACTACAGGAGTTCTTTACCGTGGTCCAACTCCAGGGAAACAGTCTTGTTTCCAAACTCTTGCCTACATCCTTGACCTCAGGGCGCATCACTCACGGCCAACCAGGGTCTTCATGGACCACCACTTCCCACTGACCTCTGGCACGCTGGCCTCCTTTCCTGTCTTTGAAAACACCAGGCTCATTTCTGTCTCAAGGCTCTTCCACAAGTTGGTCCCTCGGCCTGGAATACTCTTCACCCAGGTTTTCGTAAGGCCACTGCTTTCTCATCTGTTCGAGACTCAGCTCAAATGTCACCTCTGGGAAGGAGGCCTTTCCTGGCCACCCAAGCTAAAGCAGCAACCCTCTCCCCGCCCCCATCACCCTCACCCACTTCCAGGTTCCTTTCTCCCAGGCCCCCTTCCCTGTCTGCTGGCTCTGATCTTTCTATTCCCACTAAAGGAATCGCTCTGTCTTCTCACTGCTTATTTTTAGGGCCTAAAACAGTGCCTGGTACATAGGAGATGCTCAACAGTCACTGAATGAGTTGACAGAAGGGAGAAATAAACAGCAAATTCAGGATAGGGAAAGATTTCCACACTTTAAATATCTTACAATTTTACTTGTCAATTATAATATCTGGGTTTTGTTTTTTTTTTTTAAATAAAAGACAGAAAGGGGGTGGGAATGATTTAACAAGGCCAAAAAATAAAAATAAAGAAAAAATGGGGGAGAAGAACAGAGGCCAAGAAGATTGAAAAAAAACAAGATATGTACCCAGGAGTACGATTTTTAAGATAGCTATCATTTGAAAAGCATAAAATGAAGAAGTTTAGCATTCCCATCACAAAAAGGATCCAGGCTCTTTGACCCAATAACTCCATTCCTGGGAATTATCCCAAGGAAATGAATTCAGAACTGGAACAAAAATAAAGAGTTGCCTGTACAAAGATGATTAAAGTCACATTGTTTATAATAGCAGAAATCTGGAAACAACCGAAATGTCCAATAATAGGGGAAATGCTTTGGCAAATTACGGCATGTCCGCTAGATGGAATATCATGCAGCGATTAAAATGACCAAACAGTGCTGAGAGGAGGTTAAAAAGTTTTGAATCCAGGGACACCTGGGTGGCTAAGCAGGGAGCCTGCTTTTCCCTCTCCCTCTGCCTGCCACTTCCCATGCTTGTGCTCCGTCTGTCAAATAAATTTAAAAAAAAAAGTATTGAATCCCTTCTAAGTACCAGGCACTGTCCAACCCACCTTCCTTATCTCAGCAACACTTCACAGGAGTCCAAAAGAAACCTATTCCTATTCCCTTTTAACTAACAAGGAAACTGAGGTTCAGAAAGCTAAAGAACTTGCCCAAGGTCATAGAGCTAGCAAGAAGAGTCCTGACGTGTACTGACCTTCTGCCCCCAGAGCCCATGCACACGCTGAGGTCCTCACTGTACCCCTACATGTCCTCCTTAGTGCTCAAGACTGTCCTTTCCCGATCCTAACTGTGTTGGGGAGGCCAATCCAGATCTGAAACAGCTAGCAAAAAAGTGTCAGGGCACCTGAGAAATGCTTGTGAGAATACAGCAAGAAGCAAAACAAAATGACAAAGGAAACCACCTTTTGGGGGGCAAGAAAGCACAAAGAAAAGAAGCCAGAGGGTTGTCAGCAAGACCAGGCGTCGGGAAGGATGGAGCAGAACCGTGAGACACGAAGCCTGAAGGACAGGCAAGCCGGGAGCTTCTGGAAACTGTGTCTGCCCTTCCTCACCCACTCTTCTCCCTGGGCCCGCACTTAGCAGTGTTCAATAAATGTTGGCTGAAATACACACATCTCATGGTATGTGGATAAAGCAAGAGAAAAGACAGAAGAGGAGATACTAGAGTCAGGGAGATGAGTGGGCTGGAAATGGGGACCGCCACAGTGTGTGACCGCGGGCTGTGGTGGCCCACAATGCGGTGGTAGGACTAAGGAAGGCGATGCGCCATTCCTGGACTTCATCATCTGAGAACAGGTGTCAGGTGCAGGCAGGAGATTTGGCTTAGCTGGTGGCACGGCCTCCCTGCTAGAAGCCAGAGCAAGCTTCTGGAGGAAACGGAGACAGTCATTTCATGGGAAAAAGTATAGAGATTCCTCCCGCCTGCTGGGGTAGGTACAGCTCTGCTCGGAGGCAGAGGGCTGGACCAGAAGACCTCCCCGGGTCACTCTGCTTTCTTAAGGCCAACTAACCGCCCAGCGCCACCACTCCCAAAACCAGGCTTACTTAGAGGGCAAATGCCATAGATGACCCAAGACTGGATAGAGCTGGTTATTACTGAAAATGGGGGATCGCTATGTGGGAGTTCATCCTACCATTCTCTCTACTTTTGTACATGTTTGAAGAGTTCCATAACAGAGTTCTCAAAACATGTAAACTCAAACCCAGGCATTTCATCTAAAAATCACCAGGGCCTGGCCCAGGCTTTGGGGCTGCCCTCTGGATCCCAGACAAAGCCACCAGTCTTAAAAAATTATTCTATGCCAACAGATTTTTCAGGAGGGAGAGAAAGGAATTTGCAAACGCAAGGCAGGCAGTAGAAGCAGGTCACTGAGACTGTCCGTGTTTAAGTCACAGCTTGGTCTCTCCTTGGCTGTGTGCCTCTGAGCAAGTCACTTAACCTCTCTGTACCTCAGTTTCTTCCTCTGTAAAATGGGGATAACAATAGGACCTTCCTCACAAGGTTGCTGGGGGGAGTAAGTGGCACATAAAACTCCTACCAGGGGGGCCAGGCATGGAGTAAGCTTGCAGTAAAAGTCAGCTGTTACGATACATCCATTTTGTAACACGGATAGTCACGTAAGCATGCATGCATTTGATCAGTAATCTGGAGAAAATGAAAAAGGGCAAAACTAGCCCTCTACTTCTGAGACCTCAGGCAGTGGTGTGAGAATAGTGCGTCCAGCGTACCTAGAGTGGCCCCGGCAGACCCAGGCCTCCACTGGCCAAGGGGCTAGAGAGCGCTCCTCCTTTCAAAAAGCCAGCAGGAGAAACAGGAAGCTACTTCCTTTCCTTTCCATTCTGAGCCAGCATTTCCTTTTTTGTTTTAAAAAGCATTCCTTGTCTGCAGCCCAGCCCTTCCCCTGCCCTCAGCAGCCCCAGGCTCAAACACACCCACAGCCATCTGCATTTCTCTTGGATTGTTTTCTGCCCACCAGCAAGGTCACGAGGTTCCTGGGAGACCCTGAGTGAGCATGCCCTTGACACCAGGCTAACTGGCTTGCGGGGCCAGGGGCAGGAGCAAGGACTCCAGGCACCCAGACCTCTCCGGGCCTGCTTTCCTCACCTAGTTGGAAGGATTAAGTGCTAGTGTGGTGCCCACAACATACTCTGCCTCCCTCTGGAAAGCACCTCCCTTGACAAAAGGCAACCCCACACAGCTTGGTAAGTCTAGGGAGTCACCAACCTCTCCTCAACCCACCTGATTTAAACTGAAATCTCAAATGGGACCCCAGCACCATAAAAACATAAAGCTTAGCTGAAACTAAGGCTACACTTTCTTGCCTCTTTCCCTGTTCATGGCTTAAGGAAGTATTTCCCCAACTATGTTCAGTGGAATAAAGAGCCCTGGATAAATAATAAGTTTGGGAACACTTGTGGCAGGACTTCTCAGAGACTTTAAAACACTAATCATCTTCAGGAATCTCCAGGAGGGAGAGGGCTGATGTGGCACATTCTCAACCCCAAGAAGGGCTCTTTCACAGATACAGTATAGGAAAAGCTGCATTAAGCCCTTTCAAGGGCCCCAGACTGGAGGGAAGGGGCTCTCAAGACAGCACCCAATGATGGAGAACACTCAAGTCACTTTTTAAATATGCCTGTAACTTTTTCCCAGCCAGTAAAAACTCTGAATGCACCATGAATAAAGCTGGTCCTGCTCTACCATGCCCAAACCAAACCCTTGGGACTCAAAACCTCCAGGTGTCATGCTGAAGAAAGCCCACCACTCTATAGGCAGTTTATCTCACCAGAAAAGCAAAACCCTCACCAATGTTACAGAGTGGAGTCTGTAGCTTATTCTGTGCAAAAAGTTACTTTTCCTAACCATAGGTGGTCTTGCCACTGACTTCAGTATGCTTTCCTTCCCCCTCTTTTTTTTTTTTTTTTTAATTTTAAACACAAGTCTTAATTCATTCTTGCAATTATTCTGTGGGTGGAAAAATGAAAAGGGAGAGAAAAATGGCAAGCAAACAGGGTACTTGAGCTCCATTATTTTGAAAGGCAATCTGCCCAGTTAAAGCACACTGCTGCCCACCAAGGCCAGAATGGCAGAGAAATAGAGATGCATACAAATATATAGGTTTTATATGTGGCCGCAGCTCAAATTGAGGCTTTTTCGATGCAGATGAGAAACAGTCATGCCTAGGAACAAATGACAAAGCATTTCTGATCCCAGCATCTATCCCCAGAGAACCCCTCTGCATCTCTACCTGGGGTCTGCGATAGGGCAGAAAGCCAAGATAGACACAAAGACATTGGATTAAAAGGTTGTATCTTCTGGAAGTGTTAGCAAATCATTTATAATGTTACCTTGACATTAAAACCAACAACAGGGTATTGTGGCAGATAATGCAACATCTGCACAAATTTAAGACAAACAGCAGGCCTACAGGAGTAAAAGTTCACACGCACCCAAGTCCCAGGGGATCTTTCAGTGGAAGGATGAGAAGCCCTTGAAAGTACATAGTCAGGTTCAAAGACTCAGAGAGCCCATTCTGACCGAGCCCGCCCATTGGCTGGGCTGGTTTTCAAAAAAGGGCCCACCCACAGGATACCCCAAGCTGTTCCCCAAGAATCTCTCCACTGCCCAGGGTCCCCAAGACACCGCGATCAGGGCTGGGAAGGCAAACCCATCTGCTTGCTTTTGCAGGAAACTCCTGGAAGTGGAGGACCCCAGCAGCACAGGACGGGGAGGAAGCAGGCTTCTGCCGTCAGTCTACATGGCCCCTGTGGTCTGAATCCCAGCCCAGTCCTCAGTCCCTCCTCCACCCTTTGACATGGTTAATTCTCTCATGGGATTCCTGCCGAGTCACTTCCCCCTCAGGCCTTCAGTCTCCTCACCTGCCTGCACAATGACAGGGCTGGACCAGATGGAAAGCCCAAGATCCTTTGAAACCCTCTTGCCAAGACACCCCAAATAGCTATCTGATCAGTATTTGTGGTTGGTGAGGAAAACGAGGCTCCAGCTCAGTGACGTGACTTTCATGAGCTCCTGGGTATAAAGACCTCACCGCCAGAGGCGCCCAACTTGATACCCAGCACCCCTCTGCTGTCTTGGGCCAAGGAACGTTCCCTCTTCTAATTGGTCAGCCCAAGCCCCCTCCCAACTTTGCTGCTGGCAACCGCAAAACTAGAACCCACAGTCCTTGACACGTACCCCAGAACCTCAGCCACGGCAGCTGCAAAACTAGAACCCATAATTTCTAACAAAGAACCCAGTACCTCAGCCTCGGGGACCATGTCCTTCCTGTCTCCTGTTCACAGTCCTCGATCTCATGGTGGATGCAGATGCAGGCGCAAAGGGGTAAACGCATAAAGGCTAACATTTTATTATAAATCCTGGCATTCATGTTGGGGAAGGGGCAATATATTATGCCCCAAAGATTTTATTTTATTGGAGGGAGGGAGAGCATGAGGTGGGGGGGGAAGGAGGGGAAGTGCACGCGCACACAAGCAGGGGGGAGGGGCAGAGGGAGAAACAGACTCCCCGCTGAGCAGGGAGCCCCACGCGGGGCTCGATCCCAGGACCGTGGGATCATGACCTGAGCCGAAGGCAGGCGTTTCACTGACTGAACCACCCAGGCACCCCTATGCCCTAAAGATTTTAAAGAATAGGATTAGGATTGCATGTGTTCCTATACTTTGAGCCAGCAAATTCTACTTCTAGGAAGCTACTCTCTGCAGCAGGATTTATAAAAGCAAGACTTGAAAACAGCCTGAGGGCGCCTGGGTGGCTCAGTTGGTTAAGCGACTGCCTTCGGCTCAGGTCATGATCCTGGAGTCCCTGGATCGAGTCCCGCATCGGGCTCCCTGCTCAGCAGGGAGTCTGCTTCTCCCTCTGACCCTCCCCCCTCTCATTTGCTGTCTCTCTCATTCTCTCTCTCAAATAAATAAATAAAATCTTTAAAAAAAAAAAAAAAAAAGAAAACAGCCTGAATGGGGGCGCCTGGGTGGCTCAGTCGTTAAGCGTCTGCCTTCGGCTCGGGTCGTGATCCCAGGGTCCTGGGTTCAAGCCCCGCATCGGGCTCCCTGCTCAGTGGGAGGCCTGCTTCTCCCTCTTCGACTCCCCCTGCTTGTGTTCCCTCTCTCGCTCTCTCTCTCTCTGTCAAATAAATAAACAAAAAAATCTTAAAAAAAAAAAAGAAAACAGCCTGAATGGCCAACACTGGGAGGACTGGTTCGATGAACTGATGGTATGACCACACAATGCAGCCACCAACAGTGATGATGTGTATCTGTGTGTACTATGTAGAGAGAAGATACTGCATTATAAAGCAATGCACATGGTATGCTCCACAAACATACACGTGCACATCATATGCAAATGCAGAGGACAGAAACACTGGGAGAATTTACAGCAAAATGTTAATAAGAATTAACCAGATCTGAGAGGTGGCATTATGGGTGTTTTTTTTTCTTTTGTTCATCCGTATTTTCTTTTTGACACCGAACACAGACCATTATGTGTATTTCTAAAGTATTTTTGTAAAAAGTAGAAAGCTAAAGAATAGTCTGCACATCAGAGGGCTTATTCAGAAAGAATAAGGCAGGTATCCATTTAAAAAATTATGAGCAAGCTGATCTCCAGGCAGCTTCTCGTTTCTCGGAGTGACGCCAGCCCAGAGTTGGTTGCATCACAGACCTGTCTTGGAGGATGTGCCGGGCTGCACCTTAGAGAAGCAGACCCAAGCCCAGCTCAGAGGCTTCACAGCCTGGGGTGGCCACCAGCAGGCCCAGTCATCGGGAACGGAGCCACCCAACCAACACCCCTGCGCTGGCCACTTTCCAGGGCTCAGCAGCCACGATCCTGATCAGAAGGGCCAGCATGGCTGCCAGCAGCAGTTGCAAAGTTCAGAATGTAGGTTCCGGAGACCAGGCAACCCAGGCCCGGGCGCCTACTCGCTCAGTCTCCTAAGGCCTCTGAGCTGCGATGTCTTCATTTGCAAAATGAGAATAAACCCTCCTAAGGCAATATAAGCCAAGGGCCTAACAGAGTGCTCCACCCAGAACAGGTGAACAAGACTGTTTCTGTGCCGTGTCTGCCCCCACCGTGCGGGCAGGCCATTCCCATAACCCCAAAGGAGCCTACATGGCTTTCTCTTCGAACTGAATGCGAGAGAAGATTCCAATCCGTCTGTTCTGAAAAAGATGTATACTTTTTAAAAAGCACAGCTTAGAGAGGCTTGGTCGCAGGTGTTGCTACATCCCCCCACGGCTGCAGACACCGGCACTGAGGACCAGGCCCTCTGCAGTCCCTCTCCAGACCACAGCCAGCAGGCAGGTCCAGAACACTTGTGGTGGGGAATGCAGCTCCCCAGAATGTGGGGCCAGCCCAGAGGGGAAGGAGGCCTTCCCACTAGTGTCCCCAGGTAGCAAACTGGCGGCCTCCTGGCACTCACATGAGCTTGGGCTGCAGACTCGGGTGAGGCCTTCCTCCAGCACCATCCAGCCCTCCCCAGCCTCGAAAACGGTAGCACCCTCTCCAGGCCACCGCTGAGGAACACCGGGGGCAAGTTCCACCAGGGAAAAAGTTGCCAAGGCAAAAGGAGACACCAAAGGGGACAGTGCCCCATCTCTGCATCCCTCCAGCAGGAAGCTGAAACTCTGGCAATGGAGCAGAAGGAGAGAAACGCCCCACTCTGGAGCAATGGCTGGTGGGGAAAGGGAAACCAGCTTTCGCTCGTAGTTCTGCCGGGGACATAATTTGGGACACCAAGACTCTGGGAATATTTCCCACAACAACAGAAGGCTAGCCTGGCCAACCGTTCGGTCATATTCCCGATCCCTAAGCACTCAGCAAGCCACGTTACTGGACGCAGTAACGGTTCACCTGCCTGGCTCCCCAGTGGACTCAAAAGTGTACCCCAAAGACCAGGAGAGCATCCTCCCTATCTCAGAATCCTTGCCAGGATGGCTGCAGTTAGCTCAGCAGGCAAACCGGTAATAACTGAAGGTGTGTCCAGTGAACGGATGTTCATGCAAGCCCAAGGGCCTGATCTGTGAGGACGAAGGGCAGCCCTCTCCTTTCCAGCAGTTCTGGGGGGCGGGGGTTGGGACCACGGGGAGAGCTCAGGTACTCCACACAGCAGGGTTCTAACCTCTGCGTCACCCACAATCAAGCTGGGTGAAAGGCAAACCCCACTGACCTTCTGAGTAGCATCAAGTCCTCCCCTGGGCGCCTCCTGGCTCCCGGGCCACGCCTCAGCGAAGGGGCCAAAACGCAGACTGTCCCTACCACAGCTCCCCAACGTCACCTTCCAGAAAGGCCCATGCGCAAGATCCTTTGGGGACTCCTTTCTCCAAGTCACTTGCACAGCAGGGATTTCTCTCTATAAGAGCACAAGGTGGGAAACTTGGTATGTCTTGGCCTCTTCTGGAAAGTACGAGCAGGTAGGCAGAAAAGGACAAAGTTACCATGCCACTAAACGTGAATCTTCACGAGGCACTGCTCTCTCCCCAGAGCCCAGCACAGACTCGGCCCACAAAGGATGAATACATGAGGGAATGAACTGGCTGGCCTGGGGCTCCAAGCCCAGCTGTGAGGCCAGCCAGGTGTCCCGACGTGAGCACATCTGGGAACGAGAACATTCTATCCTGCCTCGGTGGAGTTCTCAGACCCCCTAGGAGGGTCTGATGGAGCCAGGGAACCAGCTTCCGCTAGGATGAAGTAGCCTCACAACTCTGTTTACAAATTCAGGCTCTGAGTTCAGATTTTGTCTCCCTCCTTCCCCATCTAGAGAGAAGAAACTGTGTGGTGAAGGTTGGTGGATTTCCAGGAAATACTAGGAGACTGAGAAGGGTCCAGCACACCGGCTAGCAGGTAGAAGGCAAACATTAAAACCCCGGCTCCTTCCACTCTTTCGAATCCAAACAGGACCACCACACAGAGAAAAGTCCTCACAGGGCAGCTGGACATGCTGACCCCCGCGCATCATCACAACCTGCCATCTCGGGCACCAGCAGCTGAGCAGGTCAGGGACTTCCAGGGGCATCCCACATGCTGTTTCTGCCAGCAAGCACTTAGTGAACGAAGGCCAGAGTGTGCTGGGGTTCCTAACATGCTGGGAGAAGTCGGGCGCAGTTGCGTAAGCCAAGCCCTCTGGTCAGCCCCTTTCTTCAAAGGCCAGGAATCCAGTGTTGCAAGCATAGTCTCTGGGGGCCCTGGCCTGGGATGTGATGGGAGAGGAGCTTGCAGAACAGAAAAGAAAGCCAGAGCGGACATCACCACTGCCCTGCTTACCTCGCTACATGCTGGTGGGACTGTCTCCTGGCCTGGGTCGCCCACCTCCAGGAAACAAGAGCCAGGTCTGTCGAAGTACCTTCTCCTGAAGGTGGCCGGGGTCGTGAATGCCACTGAACCCTCCCTCGGGAAAGTTTATAGGCAGAATCTTCTGGTAGTAAGACACGGACTTACAGACTCGCAACACTACAGGTTTCTGTGGTCTCATCCCCATTTTACAGATGGGAAAGCTTGAGGTTCAGAAGTCATGGGACTTGCCCAAGGTCACACAGACCCCCAAACCTGAACTCAAAACTGTCCGCCACACTGTCCCTATCAGCAGAATTCTTTGACTACTTCCCCCCTATTTTATCAGTTTGGTAAATCTGGGTTTTAGAACTATTTTTAAACAGGGGCATATGTAACAAACGTTTGAATCTACCCAACTGAGGGCCCTTCACTAAACCACTGAATTTAGAGCCACAAGAGCCTGAAGAGATCCACTCCAACCTCCCTGTCCAGGCTAGGAGGCTCAGGCCTCCAGGGTGAAGAGACTCATTCAAACTAGCTGGAGGCAGCCCTAGGGAACCAGTTCCTGGGGTCTAAATTCCCATCCCAAAAAACAAACCAGGTCCTGCCTTTTCAGGGAGTGGGGTGGACCCAAATCCACATCACAATAGAGAGAACAGGGAGCTGGGTATTTCCCCTTTGGACCTTCGCGTGGGTTTCTGGCCTCTGAATAAACACAGCCCAGAGACCCAAAGAGCTGGATGCCTTGGGGTGTCCTGATGCCATACCTTTGCCAAAACGAACAACCCTGGAAGTCAGCGTACCTAGTGGGCAAGGCACCATTTCCAGGGAACAAACAGTAACTGGTTCTCCCGTATCCACTCTGTGAACCAGGAGCTCTTCAGAGGGACACGGCGGACAATCCGAGAGAGGCCCACACAGAGAACTTTCTCTCATCTCAGTAACACAGCCATCCAACCAGACACATGCTGCCCAACGATGATCCCTCCTCCGACAACTAAGCCACACAGGCCCCCTATTGTGTCAGTTTAAAAACTGAACTCTGCTGGGCAAACACATTCGGCTGTGTTCAAGAAACCAGTTTCTCTCACCACTTGGAAAACAGCAGCATGCGTGCAAGAAGGGACAGCTGCGGGGGGGGGGGGGGGGTTGTTGGTTCGTTTGTTTTTTAAGCAAAGCCCTGGTCATCACTGCTATAGCAACCGGAACAAAAAGAAGAATAGCCAGCACTGATTAGATGCTTCCAATGTCCCTGGTTTTGTAGCTCTTAAGAAAACAGAACTGCAGGAGAGAAGTCACCCCCAAGCATTTTGGATCAAACAGGGATTCGGGCTTCTGGTGTACTCAAATCACTGACTGGCGGAGGCAATCAGCAATAAGGGTTGGGGCGTGGGGAGCAGGGAGGTTGAGAAATGAAGGTTCTAATAAAACAAAACATCCCCAGATCTGCAAAGGCCAGATGTACCAGTGCAAGGCGGAAAGAAGGCACTTCTTCAAGATGGGGTAGCAATGAAGTGGCGCCTGGCATTTCGCAGCCTTTCGAGTCTCTGGACAAAAGCTAGTTGGGAATGCACTAGTTTCCCTCTATTGTGTATGGGGGAGGGTGAAGACTCCCCCTTTCTGAGAACCCAACCACCCTTCTGACTGGTTCTTCCAAATCCTTTTAATACTGCACTTCCCGGCTATAATTTGAGGGAGGAGGGCCTGCGGATCGTATTCTTCTTTACACTGGAGAGCAGCTCCTCCAGAACCCCTTAAATAGTGTCATCTTCCCACCAAAGGCGTCGTGCCCCAGCACAATCCTCCCTAAACCAAAATCCAGTGTGTGAGGAGGAGTGGGGGAGTCGGTGGGTAATTATATTTTGAGCAGAGAAATGCTGTGGCTGCGCGAACGGAAAGCACCAAATGCCTGAACAGTAAAAAATGCAGTTTCAGCAAACACGTTTTGAAAAGCGGCAGACAAAAATCCTGGAGGAGAGGAAAGGAAGGAACAAGCCGGAGTCCGGGGCGTGAGGGGAAGACAGAGAGAGACAGAGAATGGGCGGGCCTGTGGTCACACTTCAGGGGGACCCCCCACGCCTCGGCACCCCGGCCCACGGCTGCTCGTCACAGTCACACAGGGAAAAGTCCAGCGTGTGACTCAGTGGGAGAATGAGTCCTGCAGCCCCGCAAAATGGAAATGGGGTGGGGGCAGAGATGGAGAAGCATGCGATGCCCGCGCGCAGCCCACCCCGCCCACGGGCGCCTCCAGCCTCCACCCCAGTTCCCATTCCGCCCCTCCCCCCCCAAATCCCGCCCAAGGTGAGGAGCTGGTCTAGGGTCCCCAAGCCGCCGCATCAGCGAGTGGAGGAAGGAGAGGAGGGGGCGACCCGAGCTTCAGGATGCATCTGGGAAGGAGTGCACCGGGGCAGCGAGGGAGGTGCTGGGGGCCGCTTCCCGGGCGCGCGGCCCCCTTACCTCCAGGGTCCGGATCTCCTGCTGGGTGAGGTCGTTGGACACGGCGCACTTGGTACGCAGCCCGCGCAGGCTGCCGATGGAGATGTCGATGAGCTTCTGGAGCTGGCCGCACTGCTGCAGCGCCCGGCTGGCTGCGGCCCCGGGGCCCCCGTCCGCGGCCGCCGCGTCCCCCCCGCCGCGGCCCTCCTTCTTCTCCCCCATCGCCGCCGCGCGCAGCGCCGCTCTATCCATGCCTCGGCATCGGGGCCGCGGGGTGGCCGAGGCGGGGAGCCCGGGGGGCGCGGGCGCCTCGGGAGGGAATCCGCGAGCCGGGAGGGCTGGACGAGGGGCGCCCCTCGGCGCAGCCGGAGCCCGGACGCGAGGACAACCGGACGCCGAGCCCGCCGCTCCCGCCCGCCCAGCAGCGGCGGCAAAGCGAAAGCCGCGGCGACCCGACGGCTGCGGCTCCCGAAGCTTTTAAGTGGCAGCGGGGGCCGGGTCAGGGTAGCTGGGCATGCTGGGACTTGTAGTCCGCGCCGCGCACCTGCCGCCCGGCCCGCGCCCTTGGGGCCCGGATCCGCGCCCGGTGCCCTGAGCCCCGCGCCCGGCGGCCCAGAGCTTCCCCCCTCGGCGGCGGGCTCGGGCTGTGCGACACCGCCCCGCCCCTGCGCCCCGGGAGTGGCTGCTACGCGCCAGCTCCTCCCCCGGATGCCCAGAGCCGGGGGAGCCTCGTCTCCCCCGCCCTACCCACCCCCCCACCGGCCCCCCCACACCGTACTCCCGCCTTCAGCCTGGGGGCTTCCCACGACCCCCGGATGGGGCCGGGCAGGGGCCCGGAGGGTCCGCTTCCTGCAATTCTGCAGCCGCAGCTGAACCCTTGGAAGATGGGGGCAGTGGAGGTTCCAGAATTTCTATGTGGGTTTAGGGGCCGCCATCTAGTGGGAAGGGGCCTAAAGTACTTGTCCTCCAGCTGGTTCGCAGAGCACTGGACTCTTCGATTGTCTACGCTAAAGGGAATGCTCAGGCCTGGAGAAAGACGTCAGGGCTTTCTTCAGGAACTTATTTACCCACCAAAATAAGTATCCCATCCCTCCGCCACCCCAACCCAGCAGGCAAGTCCAGACGCCTGGGGTGGCACATTGATTTGTCATGGGCTTGGAGTGCTCCCGAGCAGACAGCCTGGGCTCAAATTCACACTCTACCTAGCAGTGTGACTTGGGCAAAGTGAGCTCACCTCTGAGTGTCTGAGTTTCTGCATCAGTGAAAATGGGGTGATAATAGTACCTAGGGTTCACATAAAGAATGAGTTAATGTATGGACCTAAATTGATTACTGACACATTTGTCACTGGATAGATGCTAGTAATTGCTACAAGCCAACCTCAGATCTCCTAACCACGGCCCCAGACCCCCACTGTGGACATGGGCACAGTACCCCTACTAGCTTGTGTGTGCCTGCCTGTCTATGCCTTCTAGCTCAGCATTCAAGCTGCAACCCATCCCCGCACTCTCCCCCCCACCCCCCATCTCCTGCGGGGTTCACATGTGCCCTCTTACTCGGCTAAACTGAAAAGCCAAGACTCTAATCAAAAGCGCACAATTCCATACTTCCAACATCTGCTATCCAGAAGGAGTACCTCTGAATTTTCTCTTGTAAGTGCCTTGGCTGCAGAAGCGGCCGGCTAATTTATCTTTGTATCCTCTTGCCAGAGCCAAACACAGCGCATGGCCCACAGCAGGAGCTCCATGAAGTTGTGCAACCCATTTCATGAATTCTTCAGGCACATCCTGTGCTGAGTTTCTCCTATCTTTCAGGTCAGCCCAGGCCTGGGCACTTTCTCTCCGTGTCTGTCTTGTCTGTCTCTCCCCTCTTTTTTTGAAGAATGAGAATTGTACAAGAGGTAGGGTCCCAGCATTGTATTCCTGCCTGAACTCCACACATAGTACTGGGTGGCAGTTTATATTAAAGCCGCCTTTAATGTCATTTGAAATTTCAAAACTAAAATACAAAACTATGATAACTTTAAAATGTGCTTTTGCAAACGAACCCCTCCTCTGACAATTTTCTGAAACACAAGAGGCTTCCTCCCTAATTCTTGCCCCTTCCCACTCCTCACTTAATTTAAAACAGGACTCCCTGTTCTGTATCTATGAAGCCCCCCACCCCTGACTGTTACCTTAGCCCAGCCCACGGCCCTTACAGAAGAGTAGTTAACTTCCCTGAAAGGGAACTGTGCACTTGTTGTTCTCCACCTGAGTGTGAATCAGAATCTCCGGGGAGCTTGGTAATAGGCAGTGATGGACCCCACCCTTAGGGTTTCTTTTCTTTTCTTTTCTTTTCTTTAAGATTTTACTTACATATTTGACAGAGAGAGAGAGACAGCGAGAGAGGGAACACAAGCAGGGGGAGTGGGAGAGGGAGAAGCAGGCTTCCCGCGGAGCAGGGAGCCCGATGCGGGGCTCGATCCCAGGACCCTGGGATCCTGACCTGAGCCGAAGCAGACATACACTTAATGACTGAGCCCCCCAGACGCCCCACCCTTAGGGCTTCTGATTCCGTGGCTTGAGGATGGGGCTGGAGAATTTCCATTTCTAACAAGTCCTCAGGTGCTGTTGCTGCAGCTGCCGTGGGTCTGGGGGCCTGAACTTTGAAAGCGTTGGTGTAGAGGAAGGTCAGTGGGCCCAGAGAACTATCTCCAGGGACCGTCCATAGTGTGTCCCAGCTGGGCTGGTCGAGAATCTCTGTTTGTTCAGCAGCCAGAGCTGCCGGGCTTAAGTGACTGACTCACTCTAACTCAATTCACAAGAGGTTTCCTGGTAAGTGCCTATTGATTCATTTACATCGAGCTGTAATTGCCACTGGGGCCTGGTTGACACCTTTTCCCCCCAGGGCCACTTTGGGTAGCAACCGCCTGCCTGGCAGTGGTGTTGGGGCTGGAGACTGGACAAACCCCAGCTCCCTGGCTGCTGTCTCGCCAGGCTCCGCGCAGCCCGGCCCTCTTCTGTGGACACGGTCTTCCTTCTGATCTGTTGGAAGCAGTCAGTCAGGGACCGCTTACCTACCCACTCCATCTCAGAGGCACTGACGCCCTGCTCGGGAAGGTTCGGGTGTCCCCTCAGCCACACCTTTACAGAACTGCCTCTTAGAGATGCAGAAAGCTAGGCTTTACAAATAATCCCTCCATTCATCCCTTTAACATTCAGTAAGTACTCCTCAAGTGTTTACTTAGGTGGCCGGCCCTATTCTAGGCTCCGGGAAACAGTAGCGAACAAAACAAAAATCCTTACCCTCAGGGAATTTGTATTCTGGCGAGAGAAGACAGACAAGGAAGAAGTGGGATGAATGCCCACTATGGCGGATGGTAACAGCTGCTGGGTTGCAGCAGAGAGCAGGGAGAGGGACAGGGAGTGTGGCGTTTACGACCTTCCCTGGAGCTGTTTGGAGCTGTTTCAGGGACCGGGGTTCTCAGTTCTGGCTCAGAATGGCTGTCTGACCCCAGGCAAGCCCTCTCTAATCTCAGAGAGTCTTTCTCCTCATTTGCAAGATGGAGGTCACATATTGTGAGGATGGACAGAGAGAGATCTGCAAAGTGAGGGTCACAGAGGAAGGGTCCGACGTATTTATTTTTATTTATTGGTTAAATGCTTACTATGGGCAGCACTGTTCCAAGCGCCTTATTTAACTCACTTAACTAATGTTAGTTACTCTCCTTTCCCACCCTCCTGAGTGAGTCTCTCCTGGTTTGATGAATTCATCCCTTATGTGGTGATTCTTAGGCTCAACTTCATCTCCAGGCTCTTGAGACTTTCTCTGTGGCACCCTCAGTACAGAGAGTTCTCCCCTTCCTTTCCCCCTCCCCTCTGCCTCAGGCACCTGCTTTACGGGCACACTAAGTCTTCGAAGCTTGCAAAATCCTGCGTGCGTCTCAACACCACGCAGCCGCGTGGGCAAGTTCATGCTTAGACCCAGCAGGCACGAGAAGGGCAGCTGCCGTGTGCCAGGCTCTGGGATAGGATGAGCGAAGGAAACCAAGTCATTATTCCCGTGCAACAAACCTGAGAGTAGAGACAGAAGTTAACAAGTCAGCAAATATATTACCAGAATAAATTCAGGGAAGGATAAGTGGTGTGAAGGGGGAAAGCTAATAGCTGATAGCTAGTCCCCAGGATCTGCGGTGCTTCATTAGCTGAAGTGGTCAGAGAAGCACTCTCTGACTGCTCTCGAATTAAGATCTAAATAAGGAGGAGCAAGGCAGGCATGTAGAACTCCAAGAAGGGGGCATTCTAGGCAATGGGAACATCACGTGCAAATGGCCTGAGGTAGGAACAACTTGGCACACTCCGGGAACAGACTGAACCAGTGTGGCAACAGCACAAGCAGAAAAGAACAGGGGTTGGAGAGGACGGGGGGACTGCTGGGAAGGGGTCCAATAAAGTAGGACTTGGGCAGGAAGTTTGGATTCTTCTCTAAGTCTTTGTTAGTCCTAATGTGGTCCAAGATTCCTGCATCGCCTGGGAGCTTGTTAGAAATGCAAGGTCTCCAGCCCCACCCCAGAGCAGCTGAATCGCAGCCTGGATTTTAGCAAGATCCCCATTTGACTTGTGTGTTCAAGTTTTTAGAAGCATAGCTGTCTAAGGGCACATGCAAAGAAAGCCCCATTCCTGACAATTTTAAGTGTTTTAAAACATCTCTCCGACCACTGGAAGGGTGGATGTGAGAGACGCAGGGGTACACAGCAGGGGCACTGGTTATGAGTCTGCCGCAGTGGCCCAAGTGAGGTCACAGGTGCAGAATCAAGCGCAGGTGCGCGAGGAGGATACGGAAGAAATAGACAGGATGCCAGACAAGCCCATGGGTTGAACGCGGAAGGAGGAAAGAAATGGTTTGGGCGATCTTGGCCGCTGCCCCTCCCAAGACACTGGGGGGCGCTGTCGGAGGAGCCTTACCCTGCAGCCAGGCGTGGCCACACCCACTCGCCCCATTCCCACCTCCACGCCCAGCATTGTCTCAGGACTGGCAGGTGGCAGGCTTCTCTTAGAACCTAGGGCAGTACAGGAGAAGCTTTGCTTTCATGGATTTTACCCTCAGATTATCCGGGAAATGCACGGAGTCACCCTGGAGAGATGGACTCCATTATCTGTTCCCTGGGCTCATTCATTCATTCATTCATTCAGCAAAGATTCACTGAGCCCCCCAGTAGGCGGTGCCCTGCGCCTTGTGCTAGCCTCTGGGAACAGAGCAGCAAGTGACACAACACTTTATAGTTTATAAACAGACTTTCCTTTGAAAGGAAAGCTCACAGTAACCTGTACTGTGCTTCCTAAGGCCTGTCCCATCTGGCTCGCCAGCTAGAAAACCCCACGGGGTCCCCGTTGACCTCAGGGTGAAGTATGAATTCCTGAAACAAGGAAGGCCCACAAAGTCATTCATTCCCAGGCCCCGCTGCCCTGTCCAAGTTCATGTGCCACTCAAGGCTTTTTGGAGTCAAATGTCCCAATTGTAAAGAATCTGATGACAATAAAAAGTGTCTATCCAGGAAAGAAAAATACACACACATCTCACAGTTGTGAAACAACTTCCAGGGTTTGTGGGGCCCCCTTGAGGGTATCCATGAACCATGAACCCCAAGGGCTGTAGACAAGCTTAGGAGCCCTGCTTAGTGGTTGCTCCTAACTGCCTTTACTCAACCGTCGTGGGTCACACCGGGGAGTGTCATGTCACGGGGACCTTGCTCAGTTTGTCACTTCTGCCTGCAGTGCTTCCTCTCTACCTCCCCCACCTACATTTCCACTCATCCTGGAGATGGAGCCCCCCAACCCCTCTCCCACAACAGAAGCGATCTTTCTAACTTCCAAATGCCCACAGAACCTTGCACACACCTTGTATTTTTGGTTCTTCCCCTGCCCGTTTCCCTGACTGGATAACGAGTCTCCTTGGACTCAGACAGATTCTGTATGATCTTGGGAAAGGTTTTCACCTCCCTGAGCTTGTGCTCCCTCATCTACAAAAATGAGTATAAGAATCTCTCCCTCAGCACGGGTTGGAGTGAGCACTGGGTGTTATAGACAACTGATGAATCACTGAACTCTACCTCTGAAACTAGTAAAACACTCTATGTTAATTAATTGAATTTAAATTAAAAAAAAAAAATCATCTGTCCCTCCAGGGTGGCCCAGAGAGATACAGGAGGTAGATAGGGCTGGCACACAACACTGCTTACATGTGATTGAATAAACAAATGATGGGTTGCATTTTATTTTCTTTAAAGGTTTTATTTATTTATTTATTTGAGAGAGAGAGAGCAAGCACAAGCAGGGGCAGAGGGAGAGAGAGAAGGAGAAGAGGGCTCCCTGTTGAGCAGGGAACCCGACTCGGGGCTGGACCCTGGGATCACGAGCTGAGCCGAAGGCAGACGCTTAACCGACTGAGCCACCCAGGCGCCCCGGGATTGCATTTTATAGGTGAAGAAGCCAGGGCCTCTCTCGAGGAACCCTGTGTGGCCTTAGGTGCTCGCTCTAGAAGAAATCACCACCACCAGTGTCACGTGGTCAGAACCCACTCTGGGTCAGGTCACAAGAAAGAGCCGAGTTGAGAAGGGTCCTTTTTAGCCCTGGGACTAGAGTCACACCGGTTGCCATGTACTTCTTCAGGCAACCTGGTGGAGAGAAACGCATCCAGGGAAGGCAGGAGGTGATGTGGGTAACCTCTACTCTCCTGACCCTTTCCCCTCCTCCACTTTCAAATCCTTGCCCTTCTGAGTCACCAGGGTGTGTTCTGCATCCTGTGGCTTCTGGTACCAATCTCCCACACCCTTCGGCTCTGTCATTGTGGGCTCCAGCTTCCCCCCACCCCTGTGCTTCATCAACCCTCCCACCTGTTCCCATTGTCACCTTTACCCACTATCCCCTGCGCTCGGCCTTCCTTCCCTCCTTGCCCTACGGAGAGTCCTCGATCCATCATGATGGCCAGTCCCGGGCTAGCCCCCTCAGTGAACTCGGCCCTCTCTTCCTGCCAGAGGAACCTGGCTAATGAAGTCCCAGCCCTTGTAAAACCCAGCCCTCCACCTTCTCCAGGCCCGTGCCAGAGCAGCTGAACGATATTGGAGAAAAACACAGCTCTGCTGACGGGCTGCTCTTTAAATTCATGACCGCAAACCTCAAATTGGCAGTTCTCAGGCCTGGCAAGCCTACCAACCTTTCCTAGAAAGTTCATTTTCCCATTCTCAGAGATGGCTATTTCTTTCTTTTTTTTCCTTAAAGATTTTATTTATTTATTTGTCAGAGAGAGAGAGCGTGCACAATCAGGGGGAGCAGCAGAAGGAGAGGGAGAAGCAGACTCCCCGCTGAGCGGGGAGCCCGATGCGGGGCTCGATCCCACATGACCTGAGCTGAAGGCAGACACTCAACTGATTGAGCCACCCAGGAGTCCCAGAGATGGCTATTTCATGCTTTCTTCTATCTTTACCAATTACCTTGCACTTGTCAGCCAATGTTCTTGGCTCATCCTTCAGTGAGAAACTAGAGGCCATCAGACCAAATCTACAGCCCTGTGCTCCCCACCCATCCTCCTGTGACCACAGAAGAGGTGCCCTGGTACCCATCCCCTCCAGCAGGCTTGAGGCCTCCATTCCAGCAAGTATCCTGCTTTCTCCTGCATCTTCTCCCTTTCTGCCCTGTTATTCTCATTTGCACACAAACATGTTCTGGTATCCCCCTTCATGAAAGAAGGAAAGAGAGAAAGAAAGAAAGAAAGAAAGAAAGAAAGAAAGAAAGAAAGAAAGAAAGAAAGAAAGAGAGAAGAAAGAAAGAGAGAAGAAAGAAAGAAAGAAGAAAGAAAGAAAGAAAGAAAGAAAGAAAGAAAGAAAGAAAGAGAGGGAGGGAAGGAAGGAAGACAGGCAAGCAGACCTCTGTAGTAGTTAGAGTCCTGGCAAGAAGCAAAATTTCACTCAGATGGTGCAACTGACCTCAAAGAAGGGGCCACTTACAACATTAAGGGAGCAAACAAGGATGCTAAGGTAGCCAGAGATGAGCAGCGCTGGGTAGGGCTGGCAACTCCTAGTGCAGAAAGACCAGGGGAAGGAATAGTGCTCTCTGCGCCATGTGGGAGGGGACAGCATAGGGGACAGGGCTCTCCTGCCTTTCCCTTCTCTTGGCTGAACCCGCTTGGGAACATTCTAGCAGGACAGTCTAGGTGATGTAGTACAAAAGGGTCCCCGTCCCAGAGCCCAGAGTGGGACATGAATGGGCAGAGAACATCTTGGATAGGAGACCGGCCAGCACCCCTTGCTTTTACCCCAAATGCCCTTCCAGCTTCTGTCCCGTTTCTCTGCTAACCTTCACAGCACAACTTCTTAGAAAAGTTGTCTACAGTCAATTTCTTTACTTCTCATGCTTTCTCCAACCTACCGGTCTAGCTTGGTCTCCATCATGCAGCCTGACAACCTTTCCATTTCAAGGTCGCCAGTGGTGGCCATGATCCCAAATGAGAGACAGCCTCTCAAGCAGTGGCCACATCGCCATCTTGAAACAGTTCTCTTGGCTTCCGTGCTCCTCAGACCTCTGCTTTTCTTCCTACCTTTCTGAGTGCTATTGCTTGGTTTTCCTTGCCAGCTCCTCATCCTCTCCATCAGCTTGCTCCAGAGCTCCATCCAGGACCTATGAGGACTGCCACCTTCGTGCCCACTCTCCGGTTGACCAGATGCACGGCGTCTTCTTACCCATCAGCTCTCAGCTCACGTTCCACCTCCCCACAGAGGATCCCCCTGGCCACACTCTCCAGAGCAGCCACTCCCACCCTTGGCGCTGGGTCATGCTGCCCTGTTTGTTTCCTTCCTCGGCCTTACCGCTATTTGTCAACCTGCTTGGCTTATGGATTTGTTTCCTTCTTTATGCAGGGACTTGTTAGCCAGCAGTGGTGCCCATTCCTACATCCCTAGTACTTACAACAGTGCATGGGACATAGCAGTTGCTCAACAAACAGTTGTTGCATGAATGATCAGGAACTTTGCCAATGTCACATAACAAGATAAAGCCAATAATTTAAGAATGTTGTTTTGCTTTTGCAAGACTGAATTTCCTGAGAGGCACTTAAATATCCTATTGGATCCTTTGAAAGCAACTCCCTTTCCTATTCAATTTATACTCACATCTATTATACGTATATGTGAAAATAACCTGAGCAGAGAATCTGACAATATAGATTTGGAAGTAAATGGGGCTCTATATTAGTGTCACATAGTTCCATAAAGTAAAGACTCAGAAGGAGATCATCTCTTGGCCCCATCTGGTTAATGGTCAAGGGCCAGGTCAAGGGCCAGCACTGTGGAATGAGGCCGGACCTGGGTTTAAATTCCATTTCTAGGGGCGCCTGGGTGGCTCAGTTGGTGAAGTGTCTGCCTTCAGCTCGGGTCATGATCCCAGAGTCCTGGGATCGAGTCCCCTGTGGGGCTCCCTGCTCGGTGGGGAGCCTGCTTATCCCTCTCCCTCTGCCCCTCCCCGCCCCCGTGTTCTCTCTCTCTCTTTCTCTCTCTGCTCTCTCTCTCAAATAAATAAAATCTTTGAAAAAAAATTCCATTTTAACCCTCATTCATAATGTGACCTTAACCAAATCACTTTATCTCTCTGAGCCTCTAGGTTCCCCGGTAAAATTGCCTGGCTAGGGCTGTCACAAGGATTAAGTGAACAGCTCATGAAAAGCCCTCAGCCTCTAAGCCTGGCACTGCAAGCACACTATATTAGTTCCAATCATTTCCACAGCTCTGATACAATTTTCCAATTTCAGAAGCCTCCCACTGATCACAGCCTGCAAAAGGGAGCGATGAACGGGAATCGGGGAGGTAAGGGCTGGAGGCTGTTTTTGCAGGTTGTTTGAAAGGTGGCGGGAAATGGCTAGAAATTAAAGATAATGTAATATCCCCACCTGGGTCGAAGCACTGAAAGGTTATAGTGCCCATTCCCACAAATAGAAGCCAGAACAAAAATAAGACCACAAAACAGAAAATCTGCACGTATGCTAAAGTGAAAATGGCTTTTTTTTCTCCCTAGATTTTCTAATTGCAAAATTCTAGATAAATTCATGGAAGCTGAGATCTTCATTTTCCAGTGCCCTTGCTGTGTTGCCTGCCTCCAGGTAATCCAGCGCATATCTGACGCCAGGTTCAGAAATTCCTAGGATCTGACTGCCAAGAGATACTTCTACACCTGTAATATAACTAATGATAAATGATAACATGTTGCCTTTTTTATTGTCCCATTGTTTTTGAAATTCATCTGAGTCCTTTCACCTATATTAGTTTGCTTGAACTCCACATCTTCGGGATGTGGTTGGTACTCCTTGGGTTTAAACCCAGAGAAATTGATTGCTGGGGGTCGGCCCCACATTCAGACAATAACCAAAACGTAGCCTAGGCCCCTGGAACTACCAAATCACAAGCCAAATGACCTCCGAATTACTCTTCATCATTGAACCAAATGAACCTATTTAATTAGCATAAAGATCTTTCTCAAGCTGGATTTCATATGCTGGGAGGACTTGTTTTACAAGAAATTGAGGCAGCACTAACCTAGTCCCAGCAGAAGACAGACTTGGAAAGGTTCCCTCCTGCCACCTACAGCTCCCCATAAACACAACTGTGTCCCTGAAATACCATCATTGGAGAAGAGTCTGTTGTCTTGGACTGATATTCTTACTCCCCTGATGGGACTAGAGAGAGCTGGGTGGGTGGAGAAGTGCCTAGAAGGGAAAGGGGCTGCTGAAAAATACTAGTTCCTACAATTATTTACATACCTGCCGATCATCCCCATTCTATGGAGGCTGAAACGCAACAAACCTGTGTCTATTCCCTGTGGCCTGGGCATCTGAGGGGACTCTCAGCTCAGGAGCATGAAACGAGGTCACATTTCTGGTTAATACACACTTAAAAGGACTTGAAACACTCACCCTCCTTAATCATAGCCTTCATCCAGGCTCTATCCCCAAGGGTGTCGAGGCCTCCCCTTTGGGAGCTAAGCCAATCGCACAAAGCTGCCAGGGCTGTGATGAGCCTCCACCAGCCCCAGGTGCCAGGTGCCGGGACAACCTGGTTGACACAGGCTCCAGCCCTCCCCCTAGACGCTCTCGCCTCACAGCTAAGACCAGCGGGCCAGGTTGAGCGATTCTTTACAAGGCTCAGAGATAAGGTGCAGATTTCTAGCTAACATATACTGAGCACTTATTACTTGCAAGGCACTGTTCTGACCACTTTTAATGCATAGCCCAGGATCCTGAGGGCCACCTTATGAGGGAAGTACTATAACTACTAATCCCTACTCACGACAGGGAAACTGAAATTTAGGAAGATTTAACTGCGCTTCACTGGCTGCTCCTTCTCAGTCTCCTCGCTGGGCCTCCGTCAGCACCCAGCCTCCAACCACGGAGCACCGGGGCAGGCAGGCCTCGGTCCTCCCTCCTTGGGGCTCACCGGGCCGTCTCATCTGTAAGCTGAACTTGCCCCTGGGCTCCAAATGCCACCTGCCTCTCCGCATCTCCATGTGGCTTTCTAACAGACAAATGCCAACTCAGCGTGTCCACATGGAGCTCCTGATCCCCCCACCCTCAGCCTGCTGCTCCCCCAGTCTTCCCATCTCAGAAGATGGAGACACCAGCCTGCCCCTTGCTCTGCCAAAAGCATCAGAGTCATTCTTTTTTTTTAAAGATTTTATTTATTTATTTGAGAGAGAGAATGAGATAGAGAGAGCATGAGAGGGGGGAGGGTCAGAGGGAGAAGCAGGCTCCCTGTTCAGCAGGGAGCCCGATGCGGGACTTGATCCCGGGACTCCAGATCATGACCTGAGCTGAAGGCAGTCGCTTAACCAACTGAGCCACCCAGGCGCCCAAAGCATCAGAGTCATTCTTGATTCTTCCCTTTCTTTCCCGACAGCTAGACTTGAAACACACACACACACACACACACACACACGTACACACCAATATGACATGATAAAAGAAAAAAATTGATAAATTGGGCTTCTTTAAAATTCGAAATTTGGGGGGCACCTGGGTGGTTCAGTTGGTTAAGCATCCAACTCTTGGTTTCAGCTCAGGTCGTGATCTCAGGGTCGTGAGACTGAGCCCCGCATTGGGCTCTACACTCAGCAGAGAGTCTGCTGGAGATTCTCTCCCTCTCCCTCTGCCCCTTCCCCTGCTCGTGTGTGCATGCGTGTGCGCTCTCTCTCTCTCTCAAATTAATAAATTAATCTTTTTTAAAAATAAAAAATAAAATTCAAATTTTTTGCATCTCCAAAGATACCATTAAGAAATTGTGAAGAGACAAGCCATAGAAGGGGAGGAAATATTTGCATTTAATTTTACTCCCTTCCCCAAATCTGCTAGAACTACAGTAAAGGAATGTTTTTTCCTCCCCAGTAGAAGAGACAATAGCTATAAAATCTTGGGAGCTGGAAAGCTGATAGAGCAGTGGTAAGAGATTTAGGGAAGCTGAGAAGTAACCAAACCAAAAAGTGAGGCAATAATGAACTCCTGAGATAACAAAATGGTACAGGAAAGGAAAAGTAATCATAGTCTGCTACTGTTCCATTCAGCCATGATTGGCATGTCCATAGTCGTTAACAGTGTAAGTACTGAATGTTAATCTAAGTAAAAGTAGAATATGATGGCATTTGGAGGATTGGAAGAGGGGTCTTAGTGGTGGAGGACAAGAAAAAGATTCAAGACTAAATCCTCATTTTGCACAGTTTAAAGTCAATAATTAATCCTGAAAAATCATGCAACAATCTTATAGGCTTGTTATTTTAAGCTATAGAGGGAAAAAAAATCCAAAAAAAAAAAAAAAAGACAGTGAAAAAGGTAAAAAATATTTGCTACAGGGGCCCTGCCCCTGTAATGGCAATGGTTAGGGAACCTTGGTTTTTCATTTTGACTCTTGTTTATTATTTGACTCTGAGCAAGCACAACTTTTCACAATTAAAAATTTTGCAAATTGTTAGGGCGCCTGGGTGGCTCAGTTGGTTAAGCATCTGACTTTGGCTCAGGTCATAATCTTGGGGTCCTGGGACCAAGCCCAGAGTCGAGCCCCACGTGGAGACCACGGCTCCGCAATCAGCAGGAAGTCTGCTTCTCCCTCTGTCCCCCGCCCCGTGCTCTCTCTCTCTCTCTCTCTCAAAAATAAATAAATAAAATCTTAAAAAAAAAAAACAAAAACTGCCAGCTTCCCTAATTTTCACCCCTGTTGGTCCCCACTTAGGACCACCACTGAAAACCAAATATGCATCCCTAACCAATCACACGGGATGCCCTGCTTCTATCAGCCTCCTCTGGCTTCCCCTGCCAACAGCCTCCAGTCCGGGCACACCTGAAGCCTCCTCCCCTTTCCTACTCGAAAGCATTCCCACCCCTGCCCGCCTTTGAGGCTCTGCCAAACATGTGGGCTGACTCTCTAGGGAAAGCTCTGAATACATTTGTTCTTTGCTCTTTCCCGAACTTTGGACAAGGGGCGGCAGGAGTCATGGAGACAAAGGGACAATCTGAGGTTGATTTTGGAGATGAATCAGGCCGACCTTGCTGAGGGATTGAAAGGGGGCGAGGGCTCCAGGGAAGGAAAGAGCGGAACCAAGGAGACTCACCAGGTGGATGGGGGTACCATTAACTGAGCTGAAGGCTGAAGGAGGAGCAGGAGAGTGAGGCTGGCTACAAGTCAGAAGTCGGGTTTTGATGAGTTTCAGACGCCTATTAGATGTTGGTGTCCAGGAGGCACTTTTACATCTGAGCCTGTGGTCAGAAGGGATCGAGCAAGAGAGAAGATGTGGGAAGGGCTCCTATGAACATGGCTTTCATAGCCAGGAGTGTGGATGAAATCACAGAGGGAGAGAGGAAGAGACTGGGAGGCAGGACTGAGCCCTGGAGACTCCCAGGGTCAGAGGTGGGTAGAGGACGGGAGTCCACGGAGAGAGGACCTCCCAGTGCAGATGCAGGGAACCTGCTGCACCGGAGCGAACCCCGCACTCCTCAGCACGGCACTGGAGCTCTGGGCCACCTGCCGCCACCTGCCGCCACCTTCCTCTGTGGCCTCATCATCCTGCCATCCTCCTTTGGACCAGCGTATTTCCCCAGATGCCTCTCATTGCTTCAGACCTTTGCACATACTATTTCCTCTCTAGGATTTCAAAAGTGACGTAGACTCATTATCAATAACTCAAATACAAGGGCGATGCTCGACACAGAAAGTAAAAGCCGCCAGTAATCAGTCCCTCATCAATACGCTTCTGGGCTACATCCTTCCAGATGTGTTTTCTGTGCACACGCTAGAGCCCTCTCTCTCACACACATATAGGCCCGCAGTATCTCCCCGGCCACCAAAAATGGGAAATGCCTGCTTTAAAACTTGCTTTTTTTCCTTCTTCTTCTTTTTTTAAGATTTATTTATTTGTTTTAGAGAGAGGGAAAGGGAGAATCCTCAAGCAGACTCCCCACTGAGCAGGGAGCCTGATGCAGAGCTCCATCGCATGACCCTGAGATATGCATCCCTAACCAATCACACGGGATGCCCTGCTTCTATCAGCCTCCAAAATCAAGAGTCAGATGCCTAACCAACTGAGACACTCAGGTGCCCCAAAACTTGCTTTTTCTTCTTAATATGTCATGGACTCTTCCCAGGTCAGTACGTAGATGCTTCATTCTTGAAAACAGATGTTCAGACTTCTTTGTATGGATTGATCACAATTTAACCATTCCCCACTGATGAAGCCTTGCCCCCTATCTTTTAGCAATTACAATGTGGCATTGCTCTAATTTGTACATTCAGTGCAAATTCATGCCCTTGGACAAATTCCCAGGGGTAGGATTGTGAGGTCAAAAGAGGTAAATGCTGTTAATTTAATAGATATTACCGAACTGCTCTCCAAAGACCTCATGACAATTTTTGAATGAAATTCCTGTTTATCTACACTCTTGCCAAGACTGGATATTGTCGATCATTTTAGCTTGTTCAATTCTGTTAGATTATATTGTATTATTGTTTAATGTGCATTTCTTAGAATATAAATAAGGTTTCTCATAGTTTTTCATATTCTTTGCCCATTTTTCTGTGGGTTTTTTTTCTTTTTGATTTGTAAGCCTTCTTGGTGTATTCGAAGAATCAGCCTCCTGTCTTATGTAGGTGTTACAAATATTCTGTATTGATTTGTTTTTCTTTGTTTATCTTTATTTTTGCTTTATAAAGGTTTAGAATTTTATGTGATTTTTTTTTTCTTCAGATTTTGTGTGTTGTGCTTATGGAGGCCCTCGACTTTCTGAAGTTATTTTCTATAACTTGTCTTTTTTCTAGAACTTCATTGGTTTTATTTTCTTACATGTAAACATCTTAGAACCATCTGGAATTATTTGGGTGTTGAGAGACAGAGACCTAGTTTCTCTTAGTAAATATTTATTGAATGAACAAATGAATGGGAGAGACATTCTGCAGCCCTAAGTTAAGTTGATGGCCTCCTAAGGGTTTAGATTAGGTGCTTAATAAGGTTATTCATTCAACCAGTGTTTCTAACCATGCGCCCATGTGGTGGAATGCGCGTGACTCTTCCCGTCAGGGGAGGAAACAGACAGTAGCCTGATAGCACTTTGGATTAAAAACTTACAGAGGAGACGTATGCTCTGGGAGAGCATGTGATAAAGGGGGCTGCACCAGGCTGGGAGGTCAAGGAAGGTGTCTCTGGTTAGAGAAGCTTCTCGGGTGGGACACTCTCGGGACCAGCACCCATGGGAGAGTGAAGGCAGCAGGACTGGGCAGAGGGAGAAAACCATGTTGTAGCCACAGCAAAAGTCTCAGTGGATCCCAGGCGCTCTGAATGAAGACAAGGGGCCTGGGTCTTCATTATGCATCCCTCCTCTCCTCCAATGCTCTAGGCAGTGGACTAAGGCTGCTCCCACACAGCTCCTGGAGAGACCCCCTCTATGACAGTCAGCCTCCAACCCGCCCAGCAGCTGGGAGAATGAGGGCCCTGATCCTGAAGAGGACTTTTGGGTGACACACCACAGCACCCACCCCAGGAGTCCTCCCTAAGAAGTGGAGGTGACCCTTGGGTACTGATGGATGAGTAGGAGTTCACTAGGCACAGAGAATGGGGGCTTCCTACAGCACAGTGCCAGGGAGACTGATTAGGGGGCTAGGGGGTGAATAGGTTCATGTAACATCTTCAAATCTGGACGTGCACATACAAAAAAAAAAAAAAAAAAAAGGAAGACAGAAAAGGCAAGTCTAACAGCCCCGCCCTCAGAGCCAGCTACTATTAACGTTTTAGCATATTTTTTTTTCTGTCTTTCTTCTCTGCGTATTTTATTAAAACGCTAGGATTTTACAGTAGATACGATTTGATTTTCGGCTTTTTTTCTTACAAAGTTTTTCCTATGTTTTTACTGTTTCTAATCACAAAAACCAGCACCTGCCAATCACACACAACTCAGAAAGCGCAGATTTTAAAAAGAAAATTAAGAATATCCACAGTCTCTCCTCCCCATTGCTGCTATCATCCATATCCTTTCTTATGTGTATCTGTAGCTAGCGTCTTAAAGAATGAGTCTCTAAACCAATCACTCATCAGTCTCCTTTGAGATCCCTGGGCTGGAGTCAGGAGCCCTGGGCTCAGTCCTTGGTCAGACATTAATAGTTATAAGGCCCTCCCCTCCACTCCCCTCCACTCCCCTCCACTCCCCTCCGACAGTGCTGAATTGTGCCTAAGGGCTAAAATTTCCAGGCTGGACTTAACTATAATCAGGAAGGGTGGTGGCCAGCAGGCCCCAGGGCTGAAGGGCGAGGTTGGGGGGGCGGTGGGGAGAAGGACCAGAAAAGAGGCCTGGCACTACCATAGGAAGGTTTTGCTGCCCCTAGCCTGCTGAGCATCCTCTAGGGTGGGAAGGGGCAAGGCCCCAGAGCTGTTTTTTTGTTTTGTTTTGTTTTAGTAGATGCTTTATAAATATTCATTGGCTTGAGTTGTTCTCAAATAGTTTCTCAGTAGTCATATATGCATTTTGTTGTCTAAATTGGACTGAAATTTTTTTAAAAGATTTTGTTTATTTATTTGACAGAGAGAGAGAGAGCACGCGCACAAGCAGGCAGAGGGAGAGGGAGGCAGAGAGAGAGAGGGAGAAGCAGGCTCCCTGCCGAGCTGGGAGCCCAATGTGGGACTCGATCCCAGGACCTTGAGATCAGGACCTGAGCCGAAGGCAGACGCCCAACCGACTGAGCCACTCAGGTGCCCCAGAGCTGTTTTTGTTACCTGGAGTTTCCCACAGCTCCTTGCAGTCCCCTCAGTGTCCCAGGCCCTCTCTGGCCCAACCCAATCCTCTGCCTGCGTCTCTTCCCTTCTCCTGACCCAACTTGGTTCACTCCTACTGATCCTTCAGAACTCAGCTCCTGGGACACCTCTTCCTGGGAGCCTTTCCTGCTTCCCCAGGAGGAATTAGACTCCTCCTCTGTCCTCTCAGAACCTTACACACCTCCCCGCACATACCACAGGACACTTTGGGCACCTGTTTTGTGGTCTCCCACCTAGGCTTCCCCCTAAATTCTGAGCTCCTTGAGGGCTCTGTTGGAGGGGAAAGTGCAGGGAATCCCAAGGGGGAGTCCAGGGGAAATAGCAAAAGCAGAGTGCATGCCGCGCCATCGTGCTCTCGGCTCGATGACTGCAAAGCAATGGACTATTCATCACCAAGCTGGAAATGACAAGCAAAACCTCCAAGTGCCACTTCCTGGAAGGAGCTCCCACCTCCCAGCAGAGTGCAGTTCTTGAACCATTGTAGTCCTGTTGCTCTGGAATTAAGACCAAAAGCCTTAGTGTGGCTTTTAGGGCCTGCATGATCTGGCCCCTGTCCACTCCCCGGTCTTAAGCTGCTCTGCTGAGCGCCCTGCTTCCTTCAGGCACCCTGGCCCTCCGTCTTATCCTAGAAGGCACGACACTCTTTCCCTTATGGCCTCTTCATGACACTGTTTCTGCTGCAGGAACTCCACAACCAGTTCCTTCCCTGAAGAACCCCACCTATTCTGAGGAAGTCAGCTCAAATGGCACCTCTTGCAGGAAGCCCTTTTGGATACGCCACGCAAGGTCAAGTGCTTTCTCAAAGCCCTATGTGTTTCTCCTTCCTAGCACCTGCTGCAGATGCTTTTAAATGACTGTGTCACTTAACAGCTAAGTCCCCTGCTGGACTGTAAGCTCTGTGGGGGTAGGGGCGTGTCCGTCTTGTTCAGTACCAGCCCCCCAGCATCTAGCCCAGAGCCTGGCACAGAAGGAAAGATGGGGGGAAGGAAGGAAGAAAGAGAGAAAGAGCAAGAGGGAAGGAGGGAGGGAAGGAAGAAGGAAAGTTCCCGAGAAACATAGCATTCTTAGTAACAGAAAGATGATGGAACATGAAACACGATTAATTAAGTCAGGCACATAAATAGAGGCCCATATGTCAAGGTTCTATTTGTTCTGTGACAGTGCAAAATCTGCACATTTTTCATTAAGACAGAAACAACAAACAAACACAAAACCACATGCACCATCTCCTGGTGAGACCTTCTGCTTTCCCCCACCAGAGTGAGCCCCTCTCTGAAATCAGTCTAGACGGGAGGAGCAGGTGGTCCCCCAACTACAGACCGACTTGGTCTGGGTCCAGGAAGTTGAGACCCAGAAGCCAAGCTGAAGGCCTGCAACCAAAGGCAAGATCAGATGTAGACTGATTATCTCCTCCGTGCCAAGTACTGGACTTGGTGGTTGACTTGTTTAATCCTCAAAGTCTGTGAGGTAGGAACTGTCATCCTCATTTTACAGATGAGAAAACTGAGCTCCCAATGGGTTGAGGAATTTGATTAATATCACATAGTTCTGGGGGTGCCTGGCTGGCTCCGTCGGTGGAGCATGCGACTCTTGATCTTGGGGCTGTGAGTTCGAGCCCCACATTGGGCATGGAGCCTACTCAAAAATAATAATAAATAATGTAAAAAAAAAAAAAAAGTCACACAGTTCTGTGCCCAGATCTACCTGACCCCAACAACCATGCTTTTTTTTCCCTGTAGCTTCTCCGACCAAGAGGGAGAGGCACGGGCAGCTGCTGTGGGCACAGTAACTAATGGGTTTAGAAGCCTAGGCTTCCATGGGCAACACCTGCTGGTTTTGTCTGCCCCGTAGCCCTCCCCCTTTGTGGCAGCACAGCCCTCTTTCCAGCAGGAAACTCATTCTTCGAGGGGACGGTGAGCTGGCCCTGCCCTTTCTTCACCTAGCTCCCAAAGGGAGACAGACCCGATCCCGCATTCAGATCTACAGGCTCTGGAATGGGCACGTGGTCAGGCAGGGCCAATCAGAGGTCTTCCCTGGATTTGGGAGCTGGATCTACCGGGAAGGACAGTCTTTTTCACGGAGGTGCTAAGTAAGTAGGAAACAGAATTGGGGCTGCCCTGGGACATCTTTCTTGCCACATGAAGGTCAGCTGAGGACTCAAACCAACAGAGGGAGGGAAGCAGAAAAGAGACATGAGACAGAGAGTGCCCTCAAGACCTCTTTGGAGCTCTGGATCCAGCCGCACCTGCACTGCCCTTGGACTTGCCACATACACTCTTTCTGTCCTGAGCAGGTGCAAGCTGAAGCAAAGTTAGGCACACCAGGAGGGAGAAGATAAGAGCGTGGACCAGGAGGGCAGCGAGGCCCGGAACTATCCAAGCAGGACAGAAGAGTCTTCCAACCCAATTTGGCGCCATCCTTGTCACCCACCCACCAGCCTGCCATGTGACTTTGTACCCATGGTGTACTCCTCTGATCTCAGGCCTGCCATCTGCAGAGGGATGTACTAATTTGCAAAACCACACTAGAGACTGCTTGTTCCTGGGAAACTTCAGAGAAATGGGAAATTTTCCAGTGAAATCAATACAAAGAGATCTTTCGAGGTCTGGAGAGGGAGGAGAGACTATGACTTTACTGAGTAGTGTGTGTGTGTGTGTGTGTGTGTGTGTGTGTGTGTGTGTGTGTCAGGCCTCACGTGCTTCAGTGCAGACGACTAAACCAAAGGTAGGGATTCTATGCTTGATACTCAACGCATGTCACTCACTCAAATAGGAAATATTTTTAGAATGAATGAAACATTCATCCCAGTTAATCCCCACAAGAGTCCAATGAGAAGAAAGTTCAAGACAAGGAAACTTCTCAGAGAGGCTCAGCAACTGCCCCAGAGCCCCAGCGCTGGGAAGTAGCCGGGACAGAATTCAAGGCGCATCTTATTTGCATTCTGGCCATTGCCCTAGACTGACAGAAACCATCCCGTTTGTAGGATAGGACCCCTTGGGGGTCTCCAGGAACCCCGGAAAGAAGGTTGCACTAAATGACTTTTGCAAATAAGATTGAACAAATTAGATGAGGAAGGGTGTGTGATTGCTAACATGAAGGAGAGAGCCACACTGTGGGGAGTCAGGGGTGGGGGAGGGGGAAGGGTGTCATTCCAGAGGGAGAAGGAAACCCTCAGGCTTGTGCCCTGGGGTTTGTCCCAAGAGGACTGAGCTTGGGACAACTTCCTACTTGCAAAGATCCCTAGAGGGGAAGGAAGGGAAAGGGACTGGGAAGCCCAGGTACTTTACCCTTGAGTCTTGTCTCAAACATTTATCTGAAACTTTTGAAACATTTTCTTATGGGGAAAAAAATACTAACTTCAAAGCTTCCTTGTCCTCTGTGTTGGGGGAGGAAGAGTGTTTTGTGTTGCTTTTTAAGATTTTGTTTATTTAGGGGCACCTGGGTGGCTCAGTCATTAAGCATCTGCCTTCGGCTCGGGTCATGATCTCAGGGTCCTGGGATCGAGCCCCACATCTGGCTCCCTGCTCAGCAGGAAGCCTGCTTCTCCCTCTCCCACTTCCCCTGCTTGTGTTCCCTCTCTCACTGTGTCTCTCTCTGTCAAATAAATAAGTAAAATCTTAAAAAAAAAAAAAGAAAAAAGGATTTTGTTTATTTATTTGAGAGAGAGAGAGCACACATGAGAGGGGGAAGGGTCAGAGGGAGAAGCAGACTCCCTGCCGAGCGGGGAGCCTGAGGCGGGATTTGATCCCAGGACTCCAGGATCATGATCTGAGCCAAAGGCCGTTGCTTAACCAACTGAGCCACCCAGGTGCCCTGGGAGGAAGAGTTTTAAAATAGCCTTTGGGGCACAGGCCCCTCTTGGTTTGGGAGACCCTTGGCTGACCACGGTTAGACCAAATCTTTTGGAAAGGACCAGGATGGCCATAAAAGGCTGCCTCGAATGTACACAGATGGGAATTTTGCTCACTGGTGGTATCTTTAGGGACCAGATCCCCAACCCTGCTTGGTGTATAGACATGAACTGTACTGCTTTGAAAATTGTCTGTTTGTGGGGAGAAGAGTGCACAGTGTACATGTGCGTGTGAGTGTGTGAGCATGTGGGTGTGGTGTGCACGTGGTGCGAGCAGCGTACATGTATCCGTGTTTTCTGTCCAGGAGTGTCCCCAGGGGATCAGATCTCTATTTGCAGGCAGGATGCTGAGGCCTATCTTCATTTCCTGTTGGCGATGAAGCCTTTAGGACTGGGTGGGGAGTGCTGAGCACCCCTAGACGATTGTGCCGAGCCCCCTGGTGTCATTCCAGAAGGAGAAGGAAACCCTCAGGCTTTGGTCATGCATGGTTGCAGATAACCTGGCTTCTTCTAGCTTGTCGTGGGAGGAGTAGAGTTTTGTCTCTTGAAGCAGCCAGGCAGCCCCTCAACCAGTCACCCTAGAAAAGGGTGTAGAGAACGTAGATCCAGATCAGAGAGGCCAGAGGTTCTAGCTCTCTATCTGGGGAGAAGGAAAGAAGGCAGATGCCCAGGAGGGAGAAGAAGACTACCAGTGGGGCTGGGGCTGGGACTCGGGCGTGGCTTCCCCCGGTACGGTTATTGTCCGTGTCTGGGTTTCGGTTGGTTTGTCCAAACTTGCAGTTGCCTCCCCCTCTCGCCATGCCTCCAAGAACGCTGGGTTGACCACTGCAGCCTAGTTGTTGTCGGGGACATGGAAGGGCAACCAGTGCCCAGGCTTGGCACAGACCCCCGAGGGAGCTGATAGTCTCCCTCACACTGCCTCCTTCTTGAGGACTGTGGGACAGCACAGCACCATTTCCCAGGGACGCTAGCAGCCAAGTGAGAGAGGTCCATGCGGAGGAGAAAGTGATGCTAGGGAGCTAGGTGGTGGTGTAGTCACAGCCTCAGGCATTGATGGCCGGGGGCCAGGTAGAAATAACTCCCCTTTCTCCCTACAGGGCAGGCAAACATACCTTGAAAGCTGGAGCCTATATCCCATCACATAAAGCTACAGATAAGCCACTCATAAGCTATTTAGTATATTGATCAGTATTCCTTCAGTTGCAAGGGACCTGATTCACATTACCCTTAGACAAAAAAGAAACATATTGGCTCACCTAACCAAGAAATTCAAGGGATTTGGGTGTGGCGAGATCTAATGGTGCCATGGGACCCTCTGTGTTTCTCCCTCTCATGTCCACTTGCCTCTGCTTGACTTCATTCCCCAACAGGATCTTACTCTACTCAGTAGTAGGAAGATGACTCCCAGTGGCTCCAGGCTTACATGGCCGGAGAAGTTGTAATTCCGGAGAGGACTCTGTTTCAGAGTCCATGATAAAACTTTCAAAAAGTTTAAACTCATGGTGTTTAATAGAGGGAGAGAGAGTGTGTCCTCCAAAGACAACGAGCGCACCTAGGGCATAGAGCTTTGTTTCTAAAATGCACTCTGCACAAAATGGAATTAGAACTCCATAAAGAAATGGCAGATCCCAAGGCTAAGCCTGGGAAAGTACAAGATGAACCTAAAATATCTTATTAAACCAAAAGGCAAGGAGGCACTTAAGAATGATGGGGACTTGTCAAAAGCCCACAGACGCTGGCTGGAAGGAGCTCTTACAATCCAAATCTGCAGAAAATTTGAGCACCAGAATAAACAATGAGAGTAAGAGATTATAACCCATTGGATAAAATAAGAAGCAATGAATCCATCTGGATATAAATAAATAAGTACACCACTTGAGTGCTTAGGGAGAAATGGGATATTTACATTGTTACAAAATACTTACTAGTTACAAAGAAGGAAAGTGTAATTCACAGTGGAGAAGCCTGGCTGACACCACCTTAATCAAGTGACGAAGTGAACATCACCAGTAATGGGACAAATCAAAATCGCACCACCTGGTAGGATGCCGCAGGAGAAGAACAGCTGTCCTTGAGCAACATTCCCACCGGAGATGCATCATCTAGTCCGACCATAAAGAAACATCAGGCAAACCCTAATTGAAAAACATTCTACAAAACAATTGGCTAGTACTCTCATAGGGATCAAGATCATGATAGTCGAGGGAAGGAAGACTAAAGAACTGCTCCAGACTGAAGGAGGCTGAAGAGGACTAAAGAGGCAAGGATGTGTGATTCAGTTACATGGCCAGACTACACAGTGGAAGGCAGAGGTGTTAGCATGGGACTAATTTGCTGAGCACGGAGGGATACTAGCCAGGAAGACTCACCCCCCTCTCTTTCACACCCTGAACACTAATGGCAGGATACATATAACTCTCACCTAACTTGGCGGGGGCGGAGAGAGGCATGTAGAGGATGCAGTGGTGTTGTAGATAAGCCAGGGTCACAGGCATTTTTAACACCTGAACGTATCATTTGTTTTCTTTTATTCTTTTTTTTTTTTTTAAGATTTTATTTATTTATTTGAGAGACAGAATGAGAGAGCCACAGAGAAAGCATGAGCGGAGAGGAGGGGTAGAGGGAGAAGCAGAAGCAGATTCCCCACTAAACAGGGAACCCGACCTGGGGATTGATCCCAGGACCCTGGGATCATGACCTGAGCCAAAGGCAGATGATTAACTGACTGAGCCACCCACGCATCCCGCTTGTTTTCTTTTGATAGCAGACTTACCTTCCCAATTACACAGGAAATTGCCTTCACATGAATTGTCACGTCAAGGCCATGTACTTCATTTTTGCAGGACGTATGAGTTGAGGACAGTGGGATTAAGTGACAGGAAGGAGCTCGTTTGATTAAGGCAACCAACAGAAGGATAAATGTGGGCCATAAAGTCTCAAGCGCTCGTTCTCCAGGATGAAAAATGGCAATCACTGAGTGGGGTAAATGAAGGTGAGTGGACAGACCACACTGCGTGGCCCTTTAAATGCTAAGACTGGACCATCTCAGTGTCTGACTTAGCTGGGAGTACATCCCAGCTGGCCTCTTGTTGCTTCCTCTCATCACCCTTTTAATCCTGAATAGCTCACCCTGACCGATCTGACCTAATCCCCAGCTTCCCCTGATGATGTCACTCCCCTCCAGATGGAAGGGATGACGTCACTCCCCTCCACCTAGGCTTCTCCTCCCAGCAGTGCTGCTGAGGCATGTCCAACCTGACTCAGGCTCCAGGGTTCCACTCCCAGTGCAGATCCCAAGGAGACGTCCAATATCTAATCATGGAAACCCCAAAGCTGGGGAGGACTCTATGATGCAGGTGCCAGGAGGCCATCTTTTTCTAAATCTGAGATTTGTGATTTTGAACACGAGTCACGAAGCCTTTGGGAATCTGATAAAAGCTATGGACCCTTTGCCCAGGTAAAAGCACATTCACATAAGAATAAAAGGGGTTCCCTGCATCTCATGAAGCCCATCCACAGAAAGTAGATTTGCATCTGCTTTCGGTAGAAAAGCATCCTATTTTTAGAACCTTTGTTATATTCCTTGAAACATTCCAATGATCTGATGTTTTTCAACCTTAGGATGAATGGGGGTGTTTTCCCCCTTAATTACAGAGGAGTTTGTGTTGGGAGAAGACAGATCTAGTGGTAAATAAAGCCTAGGACTTGTCTGGGAGAATGAAGATGAAAAGAATAGCTCAAGTCTCGTGCTTTGCCAGAAGGAGAAGGAACACGGCGTCCTCACGCTCAAGGCCTGTTCTAAACTTAGCCGGCTCCCGTGGTTCCAAAGTTGGCAAAATGAGCTCCCACCATCCTAATAAACACGCCGTGGTGCAGTGACTCACTGAGACAGCAGCCGTGTGCGAGATGGGGCTGCTTCTGGTCAGTGACACAAGGGATGGTGGTGGCCTGGGACTCCTGAACCAGCAGGATGTCCAGTGTAGGGGTGAGGATGGCCTGGGCACCAGCTGCCCTAAAGAGCCAGAAAGGCTTGCCAGTGACAGAGCCCAACTTCCCATGATACAGAGGAGAAAATGAAGGCCTGGGGGGCTGGGGAGCAAGGGAGGACCTGGTGGGATCACCCAGCAAGGAAGGGAGCCATCATCTTGGGGAGTTCATCTGATGGCATTTCATACCCATCAAGGCATGGAACAAGGCAGACTAGGAGGATGGCATTCCCAGATGCCAAGGGATTTCCCTGTGACCATAGTCATCTGGACATTAATAGAAGGTGGCTTCCAGAAGGAGAGACAAGTAGTGCTCCTCTGCTCTGCCCGGCCTGCTGTGGTCAAGCTGACCTGGTCAGGCCATGTTGGAGGTCTGGAGTCAGCTCAAGGTGCTGCACTCCTGGAGAGGGTGGGCAGTTTGGAGGAGGTAGATGGACTTGGGGTTCACCACTGGATGGGAACGCGAGACAGATGAGCACAGTCGCTATCTCCAAAGCCTCGGTGAGCGGCCCACGTGTCGGGCCCCCTCTGCAGAGGTGCAACAACACAGCACAGGCTCAGCGCGGTGGGAAGGGGCCTCCTGGGGCCGGGGGGCTGCTGCGGGGTCCTTGCAGAGGTCAGAAGAGGGCTCACCCGAGCAGCAAGGGGAAAGTGCATCTGGGAAGGGGAGTGGGCGAAGGGGTCATTTAGTAGCAGGTCTGAGAGGCCATGGGAGGCTGGGACAGAGGGCCTAGGCCAGGGAGGCGAGGGACTGGCTGGGGGACAGGGAGGCGAGGGACTGGCTGGGGGCCTGGGGCTAGAATGGTGCAGGGTATTGACCCTGCATGAGACAGGGAGGTGCAAGCTTGCTCTGGATGGGGAGTAGCCTCCTGGCACCTAAGGAGGTCAGAGGGCCCAATGAGGTGGGCTCTGCTGGGCATCATAGCAGAGGCATGAGTCACATTCCATGATGTCCTTGGGAGAGAACGAAGGCTAGTGGAAGGAGCTGGTAGAAGTCAGTCCAATATGAGGAAGGGCTTCTGCCAGCCCCAGCCCCAGCTACTGAGCAGTGAAACAGAAGGCAGAGAGCTCCTTGGCACTGGAATGCTTCAAGCAGGTCAGCTTGGTGGGGAGAGGAGCTAGCAGATTCAAGCATCGACGTCCCTTCCAACCTTAACAATCTCCAGCTTGGATTCCTCCAGAAGCCTTGTTGAGGAAGAAGAGCAGAAACTCATTTCTTCTTTTTTTTTTTTTTAATTTTTTTTTTTTTAAGATTTTATTTATTTGAGAGAGAGAGAATGAGAGACAGAGAGCATGAGAGAGAGGAGGGTCAGAGGGAGAAGCAGGCTCCCTGCCGAGCAGGGAGCCTGATGCGGGACTCGATCCCGCGACTCCAGGATCATGACCTGAGCCGAAGGCAGTCGCTTAACCAACTGAGCCACCCAGGCGCCCGAAACTCATTTCTTCTTTAAGTAGGAAAGGGAAAGCCGAGACTGAACGCTGCACCCAAGGTCACACAGAGAGGCAGCAGAACTGGGAATGAAACCCTGATCTGCTCCTTCCCAAGCCCCAGACTTTCCCATCTGGTTTCCCAACTGGTGTCCCAGCCTGCGCTATTTTGGGCTGGCTCCCCTGCCAGGACAAGAGGGCGCCCATGGGACCAGCACAGCACAGACGGTGGCTCCTAAGAGAAGCTGGTAAATGAGCACCCAAGGGCCTGTCCTCTCTGCACGGGTCAGAATGGGGGATAAAAACGTGCTCCACACTGACCCAGTCCTGACTCTGTCCCTGTGCCATCAGGAGGGAATATAACTGTGCAGGGCAGTACTCTGACTCTGGCTCTCTTGGCAAAGAAAATCACATTGGCTTCCTTAGGTGGGGGCAAGGGGTGGGGGTGGGGGGAAGTTCAAGAATCACAGGTGAACCGTGTCCTCCAGGCCACCAGGGGGACCCAGTTGGCTTGGCTTGGATCTTTGTTTCCCAAGTAAATTCTTCAGAGTTCTTCAAAAAGCAACCTGTTTTTTGTAATAGCTCTGTAGAGATATAACTTATGTACCATACAATCCACACATTTAAAGTGTACAATTCGGGGGCGCCTGGGTGGCTCAGTCAGTTAGGTGACTGCCTTCGGCTTGGGTCATGATCCTGGAGTCCCGGGATCGAGTCCCACATCGGGCTCCCTGCTCAGCGGGGAGTCTGCTTCTCCCTCTGACCCTACCCCCTCTTGCGCTCTCTCTCTCTCTCACTCTCTCTCTCTCTCAAATAAATAAATAAAATCTTTAAAAAAAATAAATAAATAAAGTGTACAATTCGGGGCACCTGGGTGGCTCAGTCAGTTAGGTGACTGCCTTCGGCTTGGGTCATGGTCCTGGGGTCCTGGAATCGAGCCCCGAGTCAGGCTTGCCGGGGAGTCTGCTTCTCTCTCGCCCTCTGCCCCTCCCCCCTGCTCATGCTCTCTCTCTCTCTCTCTCGCTCTCTTTCTCAAATAAATAAAATCTTTTTTTTTTTTTTAAAGATTTTATTTATTTATTTGAGAGAGAGAGAATGAGAGAGAGAGCACATGAGAGGGGGGAGGGTCAGAGGGAGGAGCAGACTCCCTGCAGAGCAGGGAGCCCGATGTGGGACTCGATCCCGGGACTCCAGGATCATGACCCGAGCCGAAGGCAGTCGCTTAACCAACTGAGCCACCCAGGCGCCCTCAAATAAATAAAATCTTAAAAAAAATAAAGTGTACAATTCAATGGTTTTCAGTATATTCAGAGTTGTGTAGCCATCACCACAATTGATTCTAGAACATTTTCATCATTTCTAGAAGAAATTCTGCCCTTCAGCTATCGCCCTCGAATTCCTCACTTCCCTCAGCCCTAGGCAACCACTGATCTACTTTCCGTCCCTATAGATTGGCCTATTCTGGGCATTTCATAAACACGGAATCATACAATTTGTGCTATTTTTGTGTCTGGCTTCTTCAGAGCATACTGTTTGCAAAGTTCAGCCATGTGGTAGCATGTGTCAGTGCTTCATTCCTTTTTCTGGCTGAAAAATATTCCATTGTGTGGATGTGCCACATTTTGATTATGTATTCATTAGTTGATGGACATTTGAGTTATTTCCACATTTGACTGAGGAAAGATTTTGTATTCAAATAAACCTGGGGAATGATGCCAGCTTTGTCTCCCTCTTGGAGATCCACAATGTCCCTTAGCAAGTTAAAGGCTCTGAGAAGTCCTGCAATAAAGGCAATCATTTACCTTTACTTGACCTACTGCTTCCCAGTCATCCCCCACTTCTCCACACAGAGAAATCCCAGGGATTTTTTTTTTAAAGATTTTATTTATTTATTTGACAGGGACAGAGACAGCGAGAGCAGGAACACAAGCAGGGGGAGTGGGAGAGGGAGAAGCAGGCTTCCCACTGAGCAGGGAGCCCGATGTGGGACTCGATCCCAGTACTCCTGGATCATGACCTGAGCCGAAGGCAGCCGCTTAACGACTAAGCCACCCAGGTGCCCAGTCCCAGGGATTTTTGCGTCAGGTGTACACTTGGGGAAACAGTGACTGACTGAAGAGAAGCTGTCAACGGGGGCGGGGGGCGGGGGAGAGGAATGTCTCAACTAAAAGGAAGTTGGCTATGAAAAGTGTTTTAGCCCCTTCCTGCAGCTGCCGCTGGAGGCACTGAAAATGCCATGATTTGAGAAATCCAGCAGATTGGGAGACCTTCCAAGGCTATGGCCAGTCCGTTCATTTGCTTCTTTGGTCATTAAATATATACAGTCTGAGTACTTATGGGGCTAGAGCAGAGGCTTGCAAGTATTTATGACCATGGGAAGGAATTCATTTTACTTTATGACCCAGTTTTACACACACGCATACAACTGAAAGTGTGTGAAGCAATACTTAGCCTTACTGTATGCAGCGCCTTCTGTAAGTGACTATTCTATTCTACTTTATTCAAAAAATATAGGCTAGTCCTGACCCACTAAAATGATTTCCTAACTCATTAATGCATCATAATCTGCAGTTTATTTTTATTTTTTATTTTATTTTTTTAAAGATTTTATTTATTTATTTGACAGAGAAAGAGACAGCGGGAGAGGGAACACAAGCAGGGGGAGTGGGAGAGGGAGAAGCAGGTTTCCCGCTGAGCTGGGAGCCCGATGCGGGGCTCGATCCCAGGACCCTGGGATCATGACCGAGCCGAAGGCAGACGCCCAACGACTGAGCCACCCAGGCGCCCCATAATCTGCAGTTTAAAAGCCACTAAGGTGACAGAGCCGGAAGAAATATTTACAAAACATATCTGACAGAGAGCTACATATATAAAGCACATACAGAGATCTGTTAGGAGGGCCTGGGTGGCTCAGTCAGTTAAGCGTCTGACTCTTGATTTCAGCTTAGGTCATGCTCTCAGCGTGGTGAGATGGAGCCCCGCATCAGGCTCTGTGCTCAGTGTGGAGTCTGCCTGAGATTCTCTCTCTCTCTCTCTCTCTCTCCCTCTGCCCCTCCCCTTGCTCGTGCTCACTCTCTCGCTGTCAAATAAGTAAATAAATAAATAAAATATTTAAAAAAATAAGATCTGTTAAGACTCAAAGAAAGGAAACCAAAAAAAGGAAGAGGAAAAGAAAAACATGCAAGAGCAAGAGCCCAATAAAAAACAGGCAAGGGGCGCCTGGCTGGCTCAGTCGGTAGAATATGCAACGTGATCGTGGGGTTGTAGGTTCGAGCCCCATGTTGGGTGTAGAGATTACTTAAAAATAAAATCTTTTTAAGAAATGGGCAAGAGATTTTAACAGGCGCACCCCAAAGAAGACGTAAGAACAGCCAGAACACACACGAGAAGTCCGTGAGCGTGAGTGGTCATCAGGAGATGATGTGCCACTGCACGCCCTTTAGAACGGCTAATGTGAGACAGAACTGACCATATCCAATGTCAGAGAGGAGGCGGGGGACTGGAGCATTCATATGCTGTTGGTGGGAATGTAAAATACTCTGGCCAGTTCAGAGAGCGGTATGAAAGGGCCCTATAAAATTAAACACACCCTCACCATGCACCCCAGCCATCTCACTCCTAGGTATTTACCAAGAGAAATTAAAACAGGTCTCTACAAAGACTAGTACGGTGATGTTCACAGCATCATTATTCATATTAGCCAAAAATGATAGAGCAAATGTGCCCTGACAGATGAACAGATAAACCAGTTGTAGTGTATTCATACAAAGGGATCCTGCTCAACCCTAAAAAGAATGACATGTTAACACATGCAGTAGTATATACAGATCCCACATCAGGCTGAATGTAGGAAGTCAAACACAGATTGATTACAAATGGCATCATTTCGTTTATGTAAAATTCTGGAGAAGACAAAGCGATAATGACATGATGCAAATCCATGGCTGCCTGGGGCTGGGAGAGGGGCTGCAAAGGGACCCGAGGGGACCTTCAGGGTAACAGCAACGTGCATATAACTGTACTCAATCACCCACATTCATCAAGCTCTACACCTAGAATGAGTGACTTTTATTACATATAAATTACACTTCAATAAAACCATTTGTCAAATCTTGAAGACAGGGGCGCCTGGGTGGTTCAGGCTGTTAAGCGTCCGACTCTTGATTTCGGCTCAGGTCAGGGTCTCAGGGTTGTGAAACTGAGCCCCTCCTACGGCTCCGTTCTGGGCATGGAGCCTGCCTAGGAGTCTCTCTCTCTCTTTGCCCCGCCCCCCTCTCCCTCTCTATAAATAAATAAATAAATAAATAAATAAATAAAACAAATCATTGAAGACAAATTATATAGGTGAGAGTTGGAAGGGGAGGGAGATGGAGGGGCAGAGAAGGCTCAGTCGTGGGTCTACAAGGCTAAGGGGTGTGCACTGTTCCCGAGAGCCATGGGGAGCCACGCAGAGCTTCGAGCAGATGGTGTCATGATCCGATTTGTGTTTAAAGCAGTCTCTCGGGCCACTCTGTGGAGAAAGGGTCTGGTGAGAGGAAATGAGGGCCGGAACTGAGAAGTGTGGGGCCGCTGCAGCTGAGAACCATTTAGGCGGTAGGAGAGGCTCTGGAGGAGGAGTAGGAGGGCGTGGGAGAGGGGCTGGGCAGCCGTGGGGGACAGCTGAATGCATCGGATACTTCTGCCCAGCAACCAGGCGAAGGGCGGTGCCTGCAGAAGGCGATTGGGTTAGGGGAGAAAGAGGATGAGATGACGGGCTGTGGCATCTAGCATCTGAGGGGCTGCGGCCCCCCTGAGGAAGTGGTGGGAGGTCAGGGCTCTTAGGGATCCAGGGGCTCGGAAGAGTGGCGTTTGCTGAATGCAGTCTTGGGAGTCTGGTGAAGCCCTGGGAGGGAAGGAGAGGCTGGGGGCGGGTGGGAAGGATGGAGAGTTGAAGCACGTCTGGGAGAACCCCCGTGTTGAAGAGTGAGTGGGAAGGGCTGGAGATCAGAGGAAGACAGAGGGTGTGTTGGATAGTGGTCAGATAGGTCAGCTGCTACAGAGCAGAACAGTCACGGTCACGGTCATGGTCGTGGGGGATGCAGGCCGAGATCAGGGACAGGAGAGCAGGGGCAGGAACTCCCCTGCAAGAGCGAAAGGGTAAATGAGATGACAGCAGGGCGTGTAGACGCTCTTTGGAAAAGTGTGTCCGAGAGAAGGGAGGACGAGGAAGTGGGAGATGGAGCGGGAGGTGGCCGCAGGAAGGGTGAGGAGTCCTGGCTCTGGTCTCTCGGTGCGGGCTTCCCTCCCAAACCCTCTTGCTGCTTGGAGTAGAAACAGCCTCTTTTTGGCAACCGTCTTGCCCTTACTCGTGCTTGGATTAACAGCAAATTCTAGTTTCCTTGCCGACTCATTTCCCACCCTTCAGGGAGCCTGGCAGGCGCCTGGGCTCCTTCGCTGCCCCTCCTCCCAGGCAACAGTGAGCTGCAGGAGGTGCCCCGCTGGCTCATGGCCAGAGAGCCCAGGAAGTGGGGTGAGACCTGGAAGGCAACGCAGTCGATGCCCCTCTTGGCGGAGGAGTAAAACTGGACCCGGAGAAGGGCCTCTGGTTTGCCCAAGGCTGCAGAGCTGTCCGCACCCCCCTGCACAGACCCCCAGTGGCAGACATGGGGAGTTTGGGTGGGGAGGTGGTGCCCAGACAGTCTTGAGGACCAAGGGGACACCTCCGCACCCAGCAGGAACTCTGGGCCCTCCAGCTGGAAGAACCTGGAGGAAAGGGGGAGATAAGAAAATGACTCTCCAATGACCGGCTGGCCAGTTACCCTTGATTGCTTGTGTGGGGAGGGGCAGCGCCCAGCCCTGGGCCTCTGCCAGGCTCCCTAAAGGGTGGGAAATGAATTGGCCTGGAAATTAGAATCTACTGTTATCTCAGACATGAGTAAGGGCAAAACGGTTGCCAAAAAGAGGCTGTTTCTACTCCAAGAAGCAAGAAGGTTTGGGAGGGAAGCCCGCACTGAGAGACCAGAGCCAGGACTCCTCACCTATTTTGCTACCATCTGGCTCTGTGACCTTGAGCAATCTGCTTCACCTCTCAGGGCTTGGAAATTCCACCCATCACCTCGGGCAGACACATGTTAATTCATTCATTCATTCATTCATATTCATTCATTCATTCATTCATTCACCCAACAAGCATTTCTCCACATCTGCTGCCTTGGACAGAGATGTGCTGTGGGAAGAGCTAAGCTTTGGAGTGAGAGACATGAATTCAAATCTCCATCTGCCACTTGCTAGCCAGGTGACTTTGAGCAAGTCATTTAATCTCTGTGTGTTTCAGTTTCCTCATCTGCAAAATGGGGGTAACAATACCTACCTCAAGGAATCTTGCTATTTTCCCATCTCATGACCAGCCAAGTACCATCTTCACATGTATCTCTTCAAATTCAAAACGAGGGAGTTAATACATGCACTGGACATAAAAGAAAAAAAAAAAAGGAGTAACTACCTCACAAGGCAGATATAAGGATTAGGTTACTCGAGACAAATAAGAATCTTTAATAGGGGCGCCTGGGTGGCTCAGATGGTTCAGCATCTGCCTTCGGCTCAGGTCATGATCTCAGGGTCCTGGGATCGAGCCCCACGTCGGGCTCCTGGCTCAGGGGAGAGTCTGCTCCTTCCTCTCCCTCTGCCCCTCCCCCTGCTTGTGTTCTCTCTGTCTCTCAAATAAATTAATTAAATTAACGAATCTTTAGTAAATGCTGAACACAGCAGCCATGAGTTGACAACAAATAGCAGCCTCATGGTGATGATGATGATGATGATGATGATCTGTAAAGCCTAAGCCAAAGCCTGAAGCATGAAATGTGCTCAAGAAATTGTAGTTACTGGGGTGCCTGGGTGGCTCAGTCAGTTAAGCATCCAAATCTTGGTTTTGGCTCAGGTTGTAATATCATGATTGTAGGATTGGGTTACACACTCAGCATGGAGTCTGCTTGAGATTCTCTCTCTCTCACCCTCTGCCCTTTCTGCTCGTGCTTTCTCTCTCTGAAATAAATAAATCTTGAAGAAAAAAAAAGAAATTGTAGTTACTGTTCTTGTAGTTACTGTGTGTCATTGTGTTTTTGTGTTACTGTTATTGCATTATTGTGTTATTGACATGAACAATCATAGCACAACAATATCATTGTATGTAAAGTGCGCAATGGGCTTGCTGAGGTAGCAGCTACTCAAGAAGTGGTTGCTATTCATGCATTTATCTCAGTGATGACATCATGATGTGCCCAGTGCCCGCCACCTAGTAGGTGCTCAATGCATGTGAGTTTCCTCCCCATTGGCAGAGACCTCAGAGCATCCTGGCCCTGGTGAAGGGTCCATGGTCATCTAGGAAGGACTTAGGCACCCCCAGATACCCAAAGCAGGGTGTGTGCGGTCTCCACCCCGGGGCAGCTCAGGACCCAGATCTCTCACAGCTGCTGTCGGAAGAGACAGATCTTTCCAGCAAACCTTAAGTCTGGTTCCAGACCAGCCACTGTCCCCTCACCCCCAGTCCCTGTTTCTCAGCCCAGGAACAAGCTAGACTCTGCTCTCCCTGCTCAACATTTATATTCCCAGCTATTTATAACCCAGGCTTAGAGCGGCCATGGTGGGGCTGAATGGGCAGTGAGGAGTCTGGCCTCCCATCAAGTGGGCAGCCCCAGAGGCCCTGGCCCCCATCAGAACATTTCATTTCAAACCCTCTCTTTAGCTTTCTTTCTCCCCCCACTGGCTCTGGTCCAGCATCTGTGTAGCTTGGATGACATGGCTCGATGAGAGGACATTTCATGTATCCCAGTAACTGACTCTGTTTAAGAGTCACCTGGGCCATGGGGTCCTGGTCTGTTTGTGGTCTCAAGGGGCTATGCTTCTCTTTCAAAACCTCCCCAGCACTACGGAGGAAGGTGGCCCTGACTGCTTGCTGTGAGGTGGAGGAGGAGGTGAGAAGCGAAGTCCAGTAGCTGGCGGGGCGGTGGGGGGGGGGGGGGTTGTTGAGAGGTGGGAGGGGTGAGGGAGAGGAGGAGGACACTGTGCTGTCTGCAGCACAAAGGAGGTGGCCACAGGACCAGAAGCCACCGCATTGTAGTGAAGGGCCAGGAGTCCCAGATCTGCTACTTCCTAGCTATGTGTCCTTGGACAAGTTACTTAACCTCTCTGAGTCTCCGTTCCTTACCCTGTAAAATACAGAGAATGCCCCCCCAGAGTGCCCATCAGGGCTGAGGAAGGGTTTGAGGAGCTCCTGCAGCACAGTGCCTGGCATGCAATCACCATGTCTCTCTTCCTTTTACCTCTCTCCTAATGCTGAACCCCGGCTCGCCCCCAGCCTGGAAAAATCGGAATCCACTGCTCTTCATGCTTTTCCCAGGGTTTGCCCTTGAGAAGGGGGATCAACCTGAGGAAGAGAGCCGTGGCTTCGGGTCCAGCTGACCGGGGGCTCCCCCCCTACATTGCCTGACTCGGAGCTGGTCTGTTAGTCAAGGGCAGCATCGCTTCCAGCCTGAGCCTGAGCGACCACAGAAACTCAGGCCTGTGGGGACGAGGGGTGGACAGGGCAGCAAGTGGCTGCGTGAGGAACCCTGGAGGCTCCCAGGAGAACGTGTTTCCAGCTGAGAGACTCTGTGTGTGTGCGAAAGCAGGCGTGTGTGGTGGTGGTGGAAGGGGCAGGTGTGTGTTGATGTGTGTGTGTGTGGAAGTTGGGGGAGGGGGTACTGGATTTAAAATTTACTCCAAATCACTCTGAGTCTCCTTAGGAACTCCACTTAGCCTGTGAGCTTTGGGAGGAAAGGACCGTATGTAGCTTGTTCAGTGTGGTCTCCCCAGGGTCCAGCACACTGCCTCGGACGCTCATGAATGAATGAATGAATGAATGATGAGAGAGGATAGCTTTCAGGAAGAGCCCGCCAGATTTGGGCAGCAGAAAAAGACTGAGAGGCCCTTGGTCTGTCGTCCCTGCTCCTCCGCACCCCTGGCCAAGCCCCAGCTGGGGATGGTAGAGGCAGCTGGTGTAGGGCAAGGAGCTTCCCAGCTCTGCTACCTACAAGCTGGGTGACCTTGGCTCATTTGCCCTCTCTGAGCTTCATGATCCCCAAGTCTGTCTGGGCAGGGAGGTTTTTTTCCAGTTAAATAAGTTACATGGGTCAAAGGGCGTTAACAGAGTCAGTGCTCGCTGCCTAGGCATTTCCTTAGCGAGGCAGGGGTGGGTGGGCAGAGACACACCCTCCCACCCCTGCAGCCTGCCCTGCTTTCTCTTCCTGCCGCAGTGCAGTGCCCGCTCCCCAGGAGGGGCTGGCCACGGTGAGCTGGCGGCTGCCTGCTGGCCTGCTTCCAGGCCCAGAGCAGAACCAAGTGCCGCCCCCGTCCCCGTCATCCCCACAACAGCCTTCTCTCCGTGCCTTCCCAGTCCCACGCACCAGCCCCCACTCCCACCCTCCGCCCCTTCCCTTCCTCCTTCACTGCCTTCCCTGCCTCTCTTTGTGTTCCTTCCAGACACCGTTCCAGCCCACTGGAGAAGAATAGAACAGAAAGCTCCTCCTCATCGCCCTTCTGTGGTGGCCATGCTCACAGCCCCCTCCTCTTGGGCCCCTGGACGCCTGTCCCCACCCCCCTGCTCACAAGGCTCAGCCTGTGATGAGAACTGGGCTTTTCACCAGAGTGAAAATACCAGGGTTTCAGAAAGCAGAGCTCAGAGAGCTGGCCTGACCTCTCCGCCCTGCTGCGCATCCCAGGTGGGAGCTCACTCTTTCTGGGCCTTTCCCCACAAGCATGTCCCCGCCTCCCATCTCCAGGCCCTGTGGCACTCGGGCTGAGACGTCAGGGATGTCAGCAGTGTCTTCTCTGTGGGTTCCTGAGCTCAGGAACCTGTTGCCTCCTCTCTCCAGAAAATACCTCACAGAGCAGCCCAATTGGCCCCGGTTAGGAAGAACCCCTGACTGACAGTCTCGTCTAGTGAGTGCTTACGACATGTCAGGCACTGTACTTGGAACTTGATGTGAAGTATCGCATTTAATCTTTACCACAAGCTTTTGAGGTCAATACCATTGTTTCCCCCATTTTACAGATGAGGAAATTGGAGCGACCTGCCCAAGGTCACCCAGGCACTAGGGGCAGGATTAGAACACAGATACCTCTAACTTCAAAGCTGATGTATTTGGGTCATCACCCTTTCTCAGGACAGATATTGTGCAAACAAGCAAACAAAAAGACCATGAGTAAAATCCCCTTCTTACTTTTGATAGATTTTGTGCAAAGGGAAAGTCAGAGACTCTGGAAGGCCCCACTATTGTCACCTGAACAATCAGAAGTTCTGGGATTCTCAGTTGGGGGAATAGAAGACAGATCCGAATAATACAAAGTACATGCAGGGGCTGGAGCTGGTTAGGTCTGGGTCTGAATGCCAGTTCTTCAATTTGCTGGCTGGGCGGCCATGTTACCTCTCCACGAGTTGGTTTGGGGAGTTTCTCTTCCGGGATAATCAGTTAAGATCTTACTGGACGACCCTCCCACAGATAACAACTCTTGACAACACACACACACACACACACACACACACACCCTCAAGGCCCTGGGAAATGAATAAAAGCAAGTAGACTCTGGAGCATTAGGGAATGACAAGGAGGAAGTTACCCATTTTTTATTTCTGATCTTGAGAGCAGGTTACAGTTATCATAGCACAGATAGAAAACCTGCAGTCTTTGACCTAAGGAACCAGAGGACAAATTCAGATGAACCACAGCTACTGGGAAGTAGAAGGAGCAACCCCAGACAGAAGAGACGCAAAGAGGGAGAGCCCCAACCCCAGATCCTGTGGATAGGCGTGGTTCAATCTCTGAACCACGTATGCATAGAAACAACTTCAGCTGAGGAAAAATTTAAACAAACAAAAAAACCAAACCCAAAACTAAACTGAGATTTGGGCTGCCATCCAAGAGCAGAGTTTGAAGTTAATTGCCCAATAAAACAAAATTTCAACACATTTTGAGAATATCACAGAACCCAGAGTCCTCATAACATAACAGGCGCAATGTCCGGGATATATAACTCTGTTCCTCTAGAGTTATGCTCACAGACTTCAATGGAATTAAAGTAGAAACCAGTAACAAAAAGATAGCTGGAAAACTCCAAAGTATTTGGAGAGGAAACAACACACTTCTAAATAACACGTAAGTCAAAGAAGAAGCCTTGGGAGAAATTTTTAAAAATTTTGAACTCCATGAAAGTGGCAATTATCAGGGTGCCTGGGTGGCTCAGTCGGTTAAGCGTCTGCCTTTGGCTCAGATCAAAGAGTATGGTCTTATTGGAACATTTTCATGCCGACTGCTCAGGCTGCAATCCTCTAAGTTCATACCATGGCCGGGATGGTAATAAGACCCAGAAACTTGATGCCCTCTCTTTGTTTCAAACAGATGCTTGACCCACTGAGCCACCCAGGCACCCCTAATAGCAATTTTCATATGAGGCACGCTCCAATCGCTTTTAACACCCAGAACCTCTGACATAACTTCCATGGGATGTCACCTGGGAGTCAGGGGGGATTTTTGGAAATGGACCTTGTCTTCAGTTCCCAAGGACCATGGGAGTCCCCAAGGATTCTCCCTTGGGATGCCTTTTACCCCTGGAAACAATTCAGATTGCAAAATTTAAGAAAGGCCCTGCACAACCTCAGTCGGATCTATCAATTAGATCTCTTTTCCCAGAAACAGGGCAAACAGACGGAGGTACCCTAGGACCATCCAGGGCTCCAGGGCTCTAAATCAGGACCTGGACCTAAGGGCCTCTTGCAGAATGTGTTTGGTCTGTAACCAGACCAGTGATCTCCCTTCTGATATATTGGATGATAATTATCTAAATAGGCCTCCTCCGAATAAACCCAGGTTGCTGGAGGAAACACAGGCCCTCCTTGACGAAGGGGACACTGCCTCTCTCACTGTTCCTTCTAACAGATGTGGGGGCTTCTCCCTCATTTCCCGGGTTAATGGCTATAATTGGAGCCGAACTGCGATTAGTCTACTTTGGGACGGGGACTTTAAGGAATAGTCCCAAGCAGCTGCCGAAATTCCCTTTGTTTGGGGGAAATTCCCTGTCTTCTCTAGCCTGACATGGACTGCCTAATTCTACTTGTTGGTGGAAAAAACCTGCATCTGCTCATTTGTCCTAGCTGACAGACTGTAGGACCGGGGGACCTCTTTCTCTGCCCTCTTGGCTTTTATCCGCCTCCAGCCTTCCTGGAGCACCTCACCTCTTCTGTGTTCCCCTCCCTCTCCTCCTGTTTCTGCACCACCTTGGCTGCAGCCCGTATACCTGTTCTTATAGCATCCTCGATGCCTAGGGCGCCATGGCTCCTTCTACCCTCAAGGTCAAGGACAACCCCCAGACATAACACCGCCCGCTTCAGATTTCCCCACCGGCGCCCCAGGTAGACACTGACAATGGGGAACAAATAATCAATTTGCAGGTTATAAGGACATTTCTTTTTTTAAGATTTTATTTATTTATTTGACAGAGAGAGACACAGGGAGAGAAGGAACACAAGCAGGGGGAGTGGGAGAGGGAGAAGCAGGCTTCCCGCCGAGCAGGGAGCCTGATGCAGGGCTCGATCCCAGGACTCTGGGATCATGACCTGAGCCGAAGGCAGACGCTTAACGACTGAGCCACCCAGGCGCCCCTATAAGGACATTTCATTTTATCTACATTTCCTTCTGCCTTTGTTTCCCACATCAGTTAAGAAAAGGGGCTTTGTGGTCCAGCAGCTCAGGGTTAAATCCTGGCCCTGTCCCAGGGTCCTGGGATCGAGCCCTGAGTCGGGGTTCCCTGCTCAGCAGGGAGTCTGTTTCTCCCTCTGCCCCTCCCCCAGCTTGTGTATGCTTTCTCTCTCTCGAATAAATAAATAACATCTTAAAAAAAAAAAAAGACAGTGTTCATCTTCATCCTCTCTCCACCACCAGCCCCATCTTCTCTTCGGGCCAAGGACTCTAGCTAACTCCTAAAATTTGCTGACTGCTTCTACATACAAATCCAGGCTCAGAGTGGGGAGGTAACCTGCATGTACACAGCTAAGAAGCAAACGTCTGGTTGTCTCTTTCTGTGGTTCCATGCTACCAGCACACTTTTGTCAGCTCTCTCTCTCCCCCCCTATTCATTTCCTAGGGCTGCCGTAACAAATTATCACAAACTTTGTGGCTTAAAACAACAGAAATTTATTCTCTCACTGTTTCAGAGGCTAGACATCCAAAATCAAGGTGTCAGCAGGGCCCAGACCTCTCTGCAAGTCCTGGGGGAGGATCCCACCTTGCCTCTTCCCAGCTTCTGGTGATCGTTGGCAATCCTTGGCTTGTGGCTGCATCTCTCCAATCTCTGCCCCCATTTTCACATGGCCCTCCCCCTGTGTGTCTTCCCTCTGTGCATGTCTCTGTGGCCAAATTTCCCTCTTCTTGTAAGGGGGCCAGTTGCTGGATGGAGGGTCCAAACTAATCCAATATATCAGCACAAATCCGATTTCCAAGTGAAGTCACATTCACAGGTACCAGGGGTCAGGACTCGGACATGTCTTTTGGGGAGACACAATTCAACCCACAACACCCCTGAGATCTAATGATTTATAAGAAATACATATTTGGTCATTCAGCTGACTCAGATATATTTCTTGGATATATTTGGTCTTCACGAGTCCTGAAAATCCTCCAGAACTGTTAAGGTGACATGGGTGACTTGTTATTAATGAAGGTGACTTTTGGACCCACCCGAGGGTGGGAGCTGGTGAGCAGGAGGACTGACCCTGTGATTAAAGGGTCAGAACCTTCAGCCCCACCCCCCACCTGACCTCTGGGGAGGTTGAATCAACCAAAGGCCAATGACTTAGTCAATCATGACTACATCATGAAGCCTCCATAAAAACCCAAAAGGACAACTTGTGGGTCCTTTCCCTTCGTTTCAGAAAGCTTGGGGAACCAGGCCATTTTCCTGTGCCATTGAGCAGGGCCCCGAGCTCCACAAGGACAGAAGCTCCTTTGTTCAGGACTTTGCCCCAGGTATCTCTATGTCTAGTATCCTTTATCATATCCGTTAGTGAACTGATAAATGAAACTAGGTGTTTCCCTGGGTTCTGTGAGCCACTCTAGCAAATGAGTCTGCAGCGCACGTGAACAGCCTGGGGCTTGTGACTGGCGTCTGAGGAGGTGGGGGAAGCAGTTGTGTCAGACTGAGCCCTCGATCTGTGGGATCTGATGTCATTTCCAGGTACACAGTGTCCGAATTGCTTGGTGCTGTGTGTGGGGACCTCACTCCCAGACACGTGTTAAAATCGGGTCAAAGAACTCTAAAAGAAACCCCCCTACCGAATGTGCTAGACAATAATTCAGCAGGTGGACGCTGAGCAGACACTCTGCATGGGAAGAAGCATCCTCAGGGTGTGATGGGGAGGTGGCAGGGCCCCGCGGAGAAGACCTGGCTGCCTGACACACAGCGACAGAGGCCCAGACAGGAGCCGGTGTGTGGCTTGGCCACCAGACTGTCTTGCGCTCTTCCTGTCTGTTCCGTCTGCCCTCCAGCCAGCCGGAGGGACGGCAGGCAGGCAGAGGAGGGAGCCCAGGAGAGGGGCCAGCAGCTTCCGGACCTAGCCCGGCCACTGACCATGAACCCTGGGCTGGTCACTGCACAGCTCTGCGAGACTCTGGGACCCAGCTGCTGCCAAATTGACCTCGTCTATCAAGCAGTAATTCAGTCTAGGGCTGAAGGGTCCTTGGCAAGGGCTGGAAGGACTGGAAGGCAGAGGAATTTTTCTTGAAAGAGCTAGAGGAAGTCTCCCGGGGCAAAGGGCAGTGTTTTCATTTACAGAGCCGCCAACCAAAGCCCCATCTGTGGACAGAACAGCCTCACCGCCTTATGATTGAAAAGAAAGGCCCCTGCGTAGGGACTCGAGGCTTCTTGTCTACGGCGATCCCTGGGGCAGGATGGCTTTGTAAAAAGGAGCTACTTGAAACCAGGCCCACCAGGATTCAAGCAGGTCGTGTCAGGTAGTAACAGTGTGGCCTTGGGTGTCGCTCCACCTCTGGGTGCCTTAGGCCTACCTCTCCTGAGGTTGCTCAACGTGTGTGGTCGGCCTCTCTGGCTCCGCCAACCGACCGAGTCACCCAGGCGCCCCAGGACCAGCACTGTTTTATCCACATGCATGTTCTTAGTATGTGACCCACAGTGGGTGCTCAGATGTTTGTGGAATGACTAAATGTGTTTAAAGGCTCCTAAAGCTTATAAGATTCTTAATAAATGTTAGTTTATATTATGATCTCAGCAAAGGCAATCTTACCTTTTTTTTAATTTTTAAAGACTTGTTTTTAAATTTTATTTATTTATTTGAAAGACAGAGACAGATAGTTACAGAGACAGCAAGAGAGAGCACAAGCTGGGAGGAGGGGGAGGAGAGGGAGAAGCAGGCTTCCCGCTGAGCAGGGAGCCTGACATGGGGCTCGATCCCAGCACCCTGGGATCATGACCCGAGCCGAAGGCAGACGCTTAACCGACTGAACCACCCAGGCGCCCCAGTCTTTTTTTTTTCTCTCTCTTTAAATAGACACTTTATTATATCCACAGGTGATAAAATCCCAGAGCTACTGTTAGGCACATAAATACAGACCCTGCTAAATATTTAATGTTATCGAGCTTGTGCGACTCCAGCATGGTTTTGAGGCCAGTGACCTCAGTGTCTATCTTCCTGTTTGTTTGGGTGACAGCCCGATCTTGCTGGGCATGCAATGACACCATTTCTGTCCTCATTTCCAGCAGCTTCCTTTCATTCAATGAATACAATTCTTGCACTGTGCTCTTTTCTAGATTGAAGTCTAATTTGGTATCTGTTTGGACTTTGATTATTTCATCCATTACTTGTTTTAACTGATGTAATTTAAGGTTTATTTTCTCATTTTCTGCTCTGAGGGCTGAAAATTCACTCTTCTCCAAAATAATACCTTTTTTCACATTAGCAATCTGAGGCATTATTTGCTGAACAGCGATCTCCTGCTGCATCTTGGTGACCATATCCTTGTAGACAATATCCATGTTGGTGTCCATGATCTTGACCAATGCAGAGGCAGTGATTCCCGCTTGCTGGGTTGGGAACCCATTTTCTTCGAGTAAACACACTAAGGCATGGGTGTCAAAGTAGAGCTTCTTGTTCCCACAAGAGGTGAGATCTCTCCTTTTGTGCTCCAGATCTCTCCTATGCTCCAGCTGCAGGCTCCCAGCAGAAGGGCTTAGGTCCGTCCTGGAGGAAGCAAGGGCAGCCACTTGGCTGTGGCACAGGAGGAGGGCAGGCGCCCCAGTCTTATCTTTCCTTGTTCCATATTGCCCTTCTTCTAAATTTGGATAGTGAGTCAACAATCCCCTGCCCAGCTCCCCCAATTCATTAAATAATGAAGTTAGCAGTATCTGTTGATACGAACTGCCTAGTACGTTCCGGGGCTGGGCAGTGGAAGTCCAGTGATGAGCAAGAATGGCCCAGAGAGCTGCGCCATGAAGTCCCAGCAGCTATAGTGTATGATAGGTGAGCTTGGAGATGAATATCAGTGCTGGGGGGACACAGAGCAGGAGCCACTCAGCCTAACTTAGAGGCTTAGACAAGGCTCCTCTGAGGAAGTGTTGGCTGGGGCCCAAGGCTGAGGAGGAGCCAGTGTGGGGACTGGGGGGTGGGGGTGGCAGAGTGCTCGAGGAGGAGGAAACAACCCGCGCAAGAGCAAGGAGATTGAGAGGAGTGTGCTTGTCAGTAGGGCACTGAGGAGGCTGGAGAAAGAGGAGGATGAGGCCCTCCCAAGCCGGGCTGAAGACTTTGGATACAGGCTTAGAGCAGAGGGAGACACTGAGCGGGGTCTAAGCTGGGGCACAGCATGCTCCGACTCGCGCTGCTGGAACTCTCTGGGGCTGAAGTGTGAAGGGTGGGGCTATAGACCCCGTGTTTGTGTCTCTCCCCCTAATTCATATGATGGAATCCTAACCCCCAAGGTGATGGTATCAGGAGGTAGGGCCTTAGCGGGGTGACGAGGTCCTCAGGGCTCTGGGATTCGTGCCTTCGCCCCTTTCACCACTGAGAGTGAGAGTATGCAGTGAGGGTACGGTCCTCCACGAACCAGGACCGTAGTATTTTGTTAGAGCGGCCCGAGCGGACTTGAGACAGATGGGTTGAGGGGGCAGGACACCTGACATGTGGTCCAAGGGGAGATGTTGGGGGCCTGAACCCAAAGGAGAGACAAAGGGACGGAGAGAAGTGGGCTGGTTCCCGGGTTGTTTCAAAGGCCAAACAGTGATGGGGAGGACGTTGGCGAAGAGGGCTGGGGAGAAATCAAAGGGCAGTTGGGAGAACTATGTGGCTATTCCCTGGAAAGATCTAGACAGGGAAAGGCAGGATGGGCATTCACGTTCTCCTCTTCCTGCCACCACTAAGGAGAGCTCCAGCTCCTGGGCTTTCCGGGTGGAACAGGAGAAGTGCTGAGGCCCCAGCTGGGTTGCCATGGAAGGCACTGGAGTTGGGAGGGAGGCAAGAGGGAGACTGGCAGCAGGCGCCCCTCATGCAAGAACAGAAAGACAGAAAGACAGAAGGACAGAGACACTTGAGGAAGTGGGCCTTTAAAAGCGTTGGTGCATGATTCGAGTAATTCCCTGTGCTTGATTCCTAGGGTGGCTCTACCAGGTAGATCGCCACAAATTTGATGGCTTAAAAAGACCAAAATTCATTCTCTCACAGTTGTGGAGGCCAGAAGTCCGAAATCAAGGTGCCGGCGGGGTGCTCTGAAGGCTCCAGGGGAGAATGCTTGCCTCTCCCAGCCTCTGGGCTCTCCAGTGATCCCTTGGCTGGTGGCTGCATCACCCCAGTCACTGTCTCCACACAGCCCTGCCTTCTCCCTGCAGATCTCTCCTCTGTGACTCTCTTATAAGGACACTTGCTGTTGGTTTTAGGGTCCACCTGGATAATCCAGAATGATCTCCTCTTTAGATGCTTAATTACATCTGCAAAGACCCTTTTTCCAAATCAGGTCACATTCACAGGTTCTGGGGCTTAGAATGCAGACATATCTTGGTGGTTGGTGGGGCGCAACTATCCATTTAACCCATACCTTCCCTTTCAGCATTTTCCCAAGGAACAGCAGTGAAGATTTCAACGACTTTTTAATTATTTTTTATAACAGCTTTATTGAGATCTAATTCACATACCATACACTTCAACACATTAAAGTCTACAATTCAATGGATTTTAGTATATTCAGAGTTGTGCAGCCGTCACCACAATTTTAGAACATTCTTCCCATCCCCCAAATGTTTTTTTTTAATTTATTTTTTTTAAGATTTTATTTATTTGACAGAGAGAGAGAGAGAGAGAGAGAGCGCGTGCGCGTGCGCGCAGGAGTGGGGGTAGGGGCAGAGGGAGAGGGAGAAGCAGACTCCCCGCTGAGCAGGGAGCCCAATGCGGGGCTCAATCCCAGGAACCTGAGACCATGACCTTCATTGAGGGCAGATGCCTAACCGACTGAGCCACCCAGGTGCCCCTAAGCATTCTTTATATATTCTAGATACAAGCCTGTTATCAGATAAATGATTTGCAAATATTTTCTCCTATTCTCTGTGTTGTCTTTATTCTCTTGATAGTGTCTTTTGAAAAACAAAAGTTTTTGATTGTGATGACATCCAGTTTATCCCGTTTCCTTTGATTGTGCTTTTGTAGTCACATCTAACCAATGACAAACCCAAGGTCATACACATTTACCCTATGTTTTCTTCTACGAGTTTTACAATTTTACTTCTTATATTTAATTTTTTTTAGAGTAAGCTTTATGCACAATGTGGGGCTTGAACTCCTGACCCTGAGATCAAGAGTCATGTGCTCGGGGCGCCTGGGTGGCTCAGTTGGTTGGGCGACTGCCTTCGGCTCGGGTCGTGATCCTGGAGTCCTGGGATCGAGTCCCGCATCGGGCTCCCTGCTCGGCGGGGAGTCTGCTTCTCCCTCTGACCCTCCCCCTCTCATGTGCTCTCTCTCTCTCTCTCAAGTAAATAAATAAAATCTTAAAAAATAAAAAAATAAAAAAAAGATCCTTGATGACCCTCAAAATTTAAAAAAAAAAAGAGTCATGTGCTCTTCCCACAGAGCCAGCCAAGTGCCCCTATTCAATTATTTGTTATGCCTACTCATTGTTTTGAGTATGACACCTGAAAAGGGCCCACAGGTGGCCAGCTAAGTGAGCTGTGGTCTTGAGAAGGGCCTGTATGGGCTTCGAAGAAGAGCTTCCTTATGCCTTTCTTCCCCCTTCCCATCCTCATTCCTGGTGGTCCACACTGCGGGGTACTGTCATCTGAGGGTGGAGTGCTCCTCATGGAAGGGGGTCCTCTGACACAGTTGAGAGGCCTGTTACAGACCTGCAGGGGTGGACACAAGCTATAGATCCAAACTGCAGGGAAAGAGCCGAGGACCAGAGGAGCTGGTTCTCCAGAACCCACCCCAAACTCAGGGAGCCAGAGCGCATTGCCGGTGAGATGGAATGTGTGGTCAAAACAAAAGAATCCACCCACCAGAATATCTGGACACAGACAGACAGATAATGCCAAGCAGCCATGAGAATGTGGAGCAACTAGAACTCTCACACACTGCTGCTGGGAGTGAAATGGTCACAGCTACTTTGGAAAATGGCAAGTCTCAGGGCGCCTGGGTGGCTCAGTCGGTTGGGTGTCTGCCTTCGGCTCGGGTCATGATCCCAGGGTCCCGGGATTGAGTCCCGCCTCGGGCTCCCTGCTCAGTGGGGAGTCTGCTTCTCCCTCTACCCCTCCCCCCTGCTCGTGATCTCTCTCTCTCTCTCAAATAAATAAAATCTTAAAAAAAAGTGGCAAGTCTCTACAAAAATAGAGTATACGCCTCGCCTACAACTTAGCTATTCCCACCCAGATAGATGAGGTGTGCACATGTTCCCCAAGATGTGTACAAGAATGCTCATGAAAACACCAGTCTGGGGGCGCCTGGGTGGCTCAGTCAGTTAAATGGCCTACTCTTGGTATTTGGCCCAGGTCATGATCTCAGGGTTGCGAGGTCAAGCCCCGTGTTGGGCTCCATTCTGGGAGTGAGGCCTGCTTAAGGTTCTCTCTCTCCAGGGCACCTGGATGGCTCAGTTGGTTAAGCGTCTGCCTTCGGCTCAGGTCATGATCCCAGGGTCCTGGGATTGAGTCCCACATCGGGCTCCCTGCTCGGTGGAGAGTCTGCTTCTCCCTTTCCCTCTGCCCCTCCCCCCTGCTTGTGCTCTTTCTCTCTCACTCACTCTCTCTCTCAAATAAGTAAATAAAATCTTAAAATAAAAAAAAAGACTTTCTCACCCCTTCTGCCCCTCCTTGCCCCCCACCCCTCCGTTAAGAAAAAAAAAAAAGCACTAGTCCGAATAACCCAAACCTGGAAGCAACCCAAATGTCCATCAGCAGCAGAATGAATAAATAAATCGTGGAGTATTATATCATGAAATTTTATATAGCAATGAGGATGAATAAACCACAACCTCAGGCGCCTGGGTGGTTCAGTTGGTTAAGCGACTGCCTTCGGCTCAGGTCATGATCCTGGAGTCCTGGGATTGAGTCCCACATTGGCCTCCCAGCTCAGCGGGGAGCCTGCTTCTCCCTCTGACCCTCTTCCCTCTCATGCTGTTTCTCTCTCGCTTGCTCTCTAATAAATAAATAAAATCTTAAAAAAAAAAAAAAACACAACCTCAATAAATCTCATAAACACAGCATTAAGTAAAAGAAGTCAGACTCAAAAGAGCATATATTATATTATCATATTTATAGAAACTAAAAGGCAGGAAAACTCATGGTGACAAGAGCCAGAATAATGGCCACCCCCAGGGAGAGTAGTGACTGGCAACGGGGTTATTTACACTTTCTTTCCTGATCTGGGTGCTGCTTACATGGATGTGTTCACTTTGAAAATTCACCCAAATGTACACTATTTGTCTTTTTGGGCATATATGTTAGATCATAAAATTTACAACAAAAATCCCAGGAGCTGAAGCTGGGTGTGACATGGTGGCCAGGGGTGGGGTGGGGTGACTGTCACGTACAGCCGGCCCAGGCCCAGGGTTCCTCTTTTTTAGTTGTTAGGTTTTTTTAAAAAAAATTTTAAGTTTTTTTTTTTTTTCCCCAAAGTAAGCTCTATGCCCAATGTGGGGCTTGAACTCACAAGGCTGAAATCAGGAGTCGCGTGCTCTACCGAGTGAGCCAGCCAGATGCCCCCAGGATTCCTCTTAAGTGTGGTGGACACATCCAAGCGGACACGGCTGGGCGTTTCCAGCGGCAGAACCCTGCTGAGCAAATGTGTGGAAGGCGAAGAGCAAATTAATGAATCAGTCTCTTCCTTCCTACTTTCTCTCCTGCCTTCCTTCATTTATTCATTCTTTCTTCTATTACAGTTTCAGGACCCATTTATGGAGTACCCACATCAGCTGAGCCCTAAGTACACAAAGCTAAGTAATTTACAATCCCTGCCCTCAAGGAGTTCATGGTCCGGTGGGGGAAGCAGATCCTAAAAGAAATCAGTGCAACCCAGAGGAAAGATGCCCTGATAGGTGTCCATCCAGACAGCGTGGCCAGATTAGGCTGGTTGGGGAATCAGGACAGGTAACTCTCAATGGAGGTGATGCAGGACCAGGGACCTCCAGCAAGTGCCAATGGGGCAGATTACAGAGGGAGGGTGTCCTGGACAAGAGCACAGCCAGCCTGGCTCCCCTCCTCTTAGAGCTAAGTAGATAGGATTAGGAGGTGAGTATGAAAAATGGTGGGGGGGGGGGCGGTCAAGAATCAAAAAGGAGGGGCCTGGAAATGACTCCATGGTTTTGGATGATACGGACGACTGTGCTCCTTACTGCTGGCTAAATAGGAATCCGAAACGATCCTAGTAGCAAGAGGCTGAGATGATTTTCCAAGGAGTCAGTGTCTTACAGTCTTGCCTGTGAAGTGCACAGGTGGCCTGCTCGGGGGTCCAGGCAAACAAAGCAAATATGCAAATCTGGCTAGGTGTGAGGCAGTAGGGAGCGGCGGGCTCTGTAGACATTGACTCTCCTGACCTGCCCACAGGTATTCAGATTTTGTTGTGTTCAAAATGTGGTGCAGGCCTGACAGAACAATCTGGTCCCGGAGTCCCCTCTAGCACTTGGCTGCCAGTCTGCAGACTCTGGACAAACTTTCCTCCAAGGTGTCTCCAGATATAATGAGCGATTTCTGTAATTTAGTGTGTGGGTGATGAGGGCGTTGCTCAAGATCTGCGGTCCCATGAGGTGAAGTGTCCTCTGAGTTCCTTTCTCTCCTGAGAGGATCTCTCAGTGGACAGGGCTGCCCCATGAGCCTTTTCATAACTTTCCGTGACTCTCAGGGGCAGAATTCAGAGAGATTGGTTTTTTACAGTGGAAAAACACTGGCAATCGTAAGAGATCTTGATCCGGTTCTGGAAAATCCCAAAGGCCAAGAGCCCTGGAGGCCCAGATGTCCCATGACCAGGACAGGAAGACTTTTAGAGTATGCAGGACAAGGCACCTTCTTCTCTGGGAAGACCTACTATGTGCCAAGTAGTGGGCTGGTCCCTAAGCTCACTGCATTCACATAATGGTATCTTGGGATATTTGTTTTTATTATCCCTCTTTCACAGAGGGGAAAACCAAGGGGCAGAGAAGTGACTTGCCCAAGGCTGCACCATGGCAAGTGTCAGCACCACTGTAGCCGGAGACCTAAGCAACTGGAGAAGGGTCTAAGACAACCATATCTTTGAGGATCTGCTATTTATTCGGGTACTTTCTGAGCACCTGCCAGCCACTGCTGTAGGCTCTGTGGACACAACAGTGAACAAAACAGACAGCAGTCTCAGCCCTCATCCAGCTGACATTCCAAAGGGGGAAACAGACAGTGAGCAGATAAACAACTAAGTCAGGCAATAGCTGGGGAAATGTGGAGTACAGTGGAAGAACATAAATCAGGGAAGATAGGTGGGGCGTGTAGGAGGTGTGAGGGTTGCTGGGTTAAATGGGAGGGATGAGGCCAGACCCCACTGAGAAGGTGACACCTGAGGAACTGAGCCCTGGCTGCCTCTGAGGGAAGGGTCTCGGATGAAGGGAACAGCAGAGGCGCTAAAGGGGAGACGGTCTGATGTGTGGCAGAGGCCAGTGTGGCTGGAGCAGAGGGGTGAGGGGCGGAGGGGACAGGTGAGGTTCGCGAGGGCATGAAGGCCGGAGAGCTGGGGGTCAGGTGGTGCAGGGCCCTGCAGGCCACTACGGAGACTGGCTCTTACTCTGAGGCAGTGGGGGCCATTGCAGGAGTCTGAGAAAAGGAGTGACATGACCTTTACCCGCTTTGAACGGGATCGCTCTGGCTGCCGCGTAGGGAGACACTACGGGGCAGGGGCGGGGTCACCGGTCGGGAGGCAATGACAGTGACCTGGGCGGGAGAGAATGGGGGCAGCAGCAGAGGTGGTGAGACGCAGGTGGACGCCACATCTGTTTGCAAGCAGAGCGAGCAGGATTTGCTGGTGGATGGGCCATGGCAAATGAGACAAAGGGAAGAGGAGTGATGATATCCGAGTTCGGGACTGAGTTACCAGAAGGACAGAGTTGCCACTTCTGAGATGGGAAAAAGGATGCAAGGAGAAGGTCTGGGGAAATTCAGAAGTTCAGCGTTGGGCGCAGTAGTTGGGGATGCCGCTTGGGTTTCCAAAGTGGGGATGCTTAGGCAGCGTGTGGCTGGGACTCTGGGGAAGAGTCAGCAGGTGGGAGGCTGTCTGTGAACTTGAAGAGGTCTCCAACTGGTTGGGAAGGCAGGGCACCCTGGTAAAGCTCCTGGGACCTCTTGATTTCAGTAGCACCCTGGCGTCCCTCGTAGTAGCCAGCTTCCAAGAGACCTCCAATGCCCCCCACTTCCTGATATTCACGCTCTTTTAAGGGCCTCTCTCACACAGGACGGAGCTAAGCGACAAGTAAGAGATTGCAGACATGGTGGTTCCTGATGACCAAGGCTTCTGCCTCGCTTTCTCTTGGGTCGCCTGCCCTGGGAGCCGTACGCTGACACGTCATGAGGTCACTCAAGCAGCCCAAGGGAGAGGTCCACGGGGCATGGAGCGGAGGGCTCCAGGGGACCGCCATGAGAGTGGCCCACCGCGGAAGTTGGTCTTCCAGCCCCGGCCAAGCCTTCGGCTGACTGCAAGCCCAGCTGACACCTTGACTGTAACCTCATGAGAGACGGAGACAGCATCACCCAGCGGACTCACTGCCACATTCCTGACCCACAGAAACAGTGTGACATAATAAATTTATGTTGTTTTAACCTGCTAGGTTTAGGAGTAATTTGTTACACAGCAATAGATAACTAATATAAACTTTTTTTTTTTTAACGCCCAGGAAGGCAGAGCAGGTCCTTCTGTAGCTTACATATTATCTCTTATTTGCTGACTGACCCTGATTGGGGGTGGGGGGAGGACAGCTGCCCAGCCTGCCACCGTTCTGACTTCTTGGGATCCTCCTGCAGCTTCTCAGACTCCTGGGGAGGCTGTGTGCTCAGCATCTCCACAAAGAAGGCAGAGAAAAAAGCAGGCTCCTGCTGAGCAAGGAGCCCAATGCAGGGCTCAATCCCAGGACCCTGGAATCATGACCTGAGCTGAAGGTAGATGCTTAACCGACTGAGCCCCCCAGGTGTCCCTTGCAAATCCCTTTATAGAGAGTGGTTCTGCTCCTTTGATACAAGTCTGCGAGCCTCGGAGGGTGCAGAGGCAGAGCTCAGGCACAATCAGGTTTGGTGAAGATGAGCACGCGGGTCCAGGTGGCCCTTGCTCCCAATCTGGTCATGGTGTCTGGCCTGAACTCTGCCTAGGAGAAGCATCAGGCCTCACTCCCCCAGTGGAGAGTGTCAGGACACCAGAGTCCACTGGCAATGGCTTTGGCGTCCTTAGACCTGGGTCTGGAATCCCCGTTCAGCAGTTCTGGCTCTGTGTCCTTGAGTCACTTCACCGGCTGACTTCCATTTCCTCAGCTGTCACATGGTGGTTTCACACTGACCTGGGGACCCCTGACACTGGATAAGCTGTGTGAGTCCTTGGCACTAGGGGCCACCCATTAAGTAGTGGTGATTATTATGATGGGACCTCGTGGCTCCAGGCTGGCTGATTGGGGCTTGAAAGGGGAAACCCCAGCGCTTTCCATGTCTCTCTGGCTCCCTTTCATGAATTTAAGTGACTAATATTTATTCCTATCACCCCTTCCGGGCTGTTAAAAGAACACAAATAGGAGTTTTTGCATGTAAATGTCTTAAAAGATGCTACCACAAAGGAGGGGTCTGCAGTGATGACAGTTGGATGGGTGGTTTTCAATATCTTCCACTTCTTTGTGAAGGAGAACCATCCTTCATAGTCCCCAAGCCTTGAATTCACTGGTGTGGTCAGAGGAAGTGGGGGCCAGAACTGGGAGGGGCGGAGTCTGGCAGAGAAGTTTTCAGAAGAAGAGCAGGAGGTTTAGGAAGGGAAGGCTTGATCTAGCTGCAGTCTCCGTATCTATTTATGCATCTATCTATTTACATAGGTCTGTTTTAATCCATCCACATTTCTAGTGATTTAGTAAACATTTACATAGCGCTCACTATTTAACTCTCCCAGCAACCCTGCAAAGCCACTGTCATTGTCCTCGTCCCGAGGTTAGAAAATTGTGACTCAGAGACTTCTCAATGTCACAAAACAAGCCAATGGGAGAGGGAGCAGGGGTTCTGAGTCTGGGGAGATGTCAGAACCCACCACCTCCCACCACTGCTGGCGTGCTAGAAATAGAGGCGGGGCTCAGGGGTGGAAACACTCAACTGGTTTGGAGAGCGAAAGCTAAGTTGTGACCTTCAGCGTTCCCGGTTTGCAATGTTCTTCCACATCTAGGAAAGGCTACAGGACTTGCTAGCTGAAGTTGAAGAAACCCCTTCCCACTTTCCCCATTTTAAAAGGGAATCGACTGGGAGTGGAGAAGTTAAGGGAGTTGCCCAAGATCCCACTTGACTCTTTCAACATTCAACATTCTTTTCAAGAATGATCTCATCTCTCTCCAAGAGGGCAAAGCCTGGCCCCTGGGCTGAAGCAAGACAGAGAGAATGGACGTTCTTTAAGCTCTTACTATGTGCTAGACATTGTGAACACATCATCTTGCAGCAACTCTGAGTAGTAAATATTTTCTTTCTCAGTTTATAGCTGAAGAAACTGAGTTTCAGAGAAGTAAGAGGATTTGCTGAGGAAGTGGTGGAGGTGGGATTTGAACCCAGATCTGGCAACTCCAGACTCTTGGAGGCTCCCTCCACTACACTTCACTGTCTCATCAAGGGCAGCCAGGTCACGAGGTGGAAGGGCAAGGTTAGGTCAGAGCTATCCTGCCCCTCAGGAAGAAGAGTAAATCAGCCAGGAATAATTCATGGCAAACTCCATTCCCCATGAGCGTCTATTCCCAAGGCATCATGGTGGCAGAACCAGTACTGGGTGGTCTCAGAAATGCCCTCTACTTCTTTTTCTTTTCTTTCTTTCTTTCCTTTCTTTTCTTCCTTCCTTCCTTCCTTTTTTAAGTACGCTCCACGCCCAACATGGGGCTTCACGCCCAACATGGGGCTTGAACTCACAACCCTGAGATCAAGAGTCGCATGCAGAGCCACCCAGGCACCCCTCTGCTTCACTATTTCTGCTTCAGAGCAGCAACCTTGAGGTCCACTTAGCCCAAGCTCTCATCCGATGGTGGACGCCCATTATATTATCTCCCAGAGGTAGTTCAACCCCTGCATGAGCACTTCCACAGACAGCAAGCCCACTCCCCACTAAGAGAGCCCTGACAGGGCTACCCTTCCGAGCTGTGTTGGCCCAAGCCCTCCAAACCCCCATCAGTCTATTGACAGAAATATGGCCACATATAACAGGAATTGGCTTTCTCTGGCTCTGTCCCCAACAGTTCCTGTAGATGTTCCTGGGAATGCCCTGCAGGTGTCTCCCAGGTGCTCTGCCTTAGGAGGTATGCTTCCCAGAACTAAACCACCCACATTAAAAATGCTGACTTTTTAAAAAACCAAATCCTCAGTGTCTGTAGGAGGTATGAAGCCAAACTTTCAAGAAGCCACCATTGACAGACAGTGCTGATGTTCCTTCTGGCATGTTCATGAAACTGTCCACTCTTAAGCAGTGCTCCTGGGACTCAAGTGTGAGCATCAAGGATCTTCTCCTCTGAATCACCCTCTTCTCGCCCTGTCCGCAAACCTCTTTTATCCTCTTCAACTCTCTTTCCTTAGGATGACTTCTTCCCAGGGAGCCCTCTATCCCTTGTGCAAATAGACCCTCAAGAATCTTCCCCTCGGTTCCTCCAGACCTGCCCTGACAGTCTAAATCCTAAAGTAAAATCAGCCTAGGCAATAATAATAGCTAACATTCATTCATTCGACAAGTGTTTACTGGGCTCCTACTTTGTACCAGATAGTGCTCTAGGTGCTAAAGATACAGCAGTGCACAAAGAAAGACAATGGAGGAGTCCCTGCCTTCCTGGAGCCCACATTCTGGAAGGCGGTAGGCGCTTATCAGCCCCCACGCACTGCTACAAGCCCGTTCCATGTATGAGCTCATCTAATTCCAGGAAACTGAGGCACCAAGAGGTAGGTAACTTGCTGAGTAATAGCAATAACCACCACTTACTGAGTCCTTTCACCATGTCAGATGCTGGGCCCTGCAGGTCGCATTCAGCATGGAAGGAAGTGAAGAGGTGTGAGGTAGGACGGGTGTGGTGTGAGTCCCAGCTCACTGTGTGGCCTTCGCATGACTCCTTCTGTGTTTCCTAAAGGAAGGCGCCCTTGGATGGCCCTGGGTCTTGTGAAATAACCTGAAATACCTGGACTGGAGTGAGTTTCCCTGCCTCTCTGGAACCTGGAGGGAAAGCAGAGGGGAGCGTATGGGTCCAGGCTGCCAGCACCGCGTGCAGAGGAGATGGGGAGCGCAGGTCGGGGTGAGGGGCACCTGGTGACAAGGTCACTCAGCGCAGGGAATAGGAGCTCCGCCCAAAACAGCAGACTCCACTTGCTTCCCAGGGGGAACCCAAGCTGCCCTCGGCTCTTGCTGGTTACAGGGGCGACCATGTTTCAGGGCCCACAAATAATCAGAATCTAGGGCATACTGTCTGCCAACTTTGTACTGGAAACACCAGTACATGGCGTGGGGGTGGCGAGGAGAATAAAAGTAACACCTGCGGGTCTGTGGGAAACCCAGGAGCCTGGGGGGCGGACAGTGCCGGCTGCGCCGCCTTGCTCAAGGCACACCCCTGCCTCAGGTCTCCGTTTCCCCATCCGTGACCGTCAGCGTCTGGCTCCCGCGAGCCGGAGAGGTGGTGGGGAAGAGCAGGGTCAGAGGCCTTTCCCGGGCCCCCTCCCTCCCAGCGGGCAGGGTGCTGGCTACGCGCGCGGGCGCCGGGAGAAGGCGCTGCGGGCTCTGGCGCCCCCTGCAGGCCGAGAAGGGCCGCGCGGCGCCTGCGCCCCGAGCCGGCCGGGGAGGGCGGGCCACGCTGCGCGGAGGTTTATGTCACCGCGGAGAACGGAAATGACTCACCACTCCTCGGGGCCAAGGGGCGGCCGGGTCGAGTGCGGAGACGCAGCCACAGGAACCAGGGACAATGGCGGGAAGTGAGAGGAATGCGGGACTGGCTGCTGCAACGATACCCCTCGGCGACCCCGGCTCCGCGGAGGGGCGGGGTGGAGCGGGGAGAGCAGCCGGCCGGCGCAGGCGCAGACGAGGCGGGGCGGGGCCTGGCGGGAGGACGGGGCGGGGCGCCCCAACCTGAAGAACACCCTGGGCGGCCTTTCCAGCGCCCTAGCCCGACCCCTCGGGGGCTCCCCATTGCCCTCTGGACAGTGCTCAAACTTGACTGAATGTCAGAAAAATCCCAGGGGCTTGTTAAAACCCACGTCCCGGGGCCCCACTCCAGAGGTAGGTCAGAGCTGGGGCAGCATGAATGTGCGTATGTAACAAGCTCCCCCTGGGTGCTGCTGAGGCAGGGGTCCTGGAAGCACTCCTTGAGCCTAGCAGTACGGTAGAACACAGTCCTAGCTGCTTAGCTGGCCTGCTGTGATTGGGCATGCTCCAGCCTCACCTCTCCCCGCTTCCTACCCCCTCCACACGTGTTCTAGCAAGACTCGACTACTTGCATTTTGCTTACATTTTCTTTCCCCTGTGTGTTTGCACAGGCTGTTTCCTGTGCCTGGAGCACCTTCCCCTCACTCCACTGCTTTCCTAACAGGCTGACTTCCACCACCCTTTAAAATCTCCATGGTGTGCATCAAAGGGCACAATCAACAGAAAAAGCAACCCAGACAAAAGGAGTAGATATTTTGAAATCATATATCTGATAAGGGGTTAATATCCAGAATATGTAAAGAACTCCTACAACTCAGCAAAAAAAAACCCACACACAACACGATTTAAAAATGAGCAAAGAACTTGAATAGGCATTTCTCCAAAGAAGATCTATGAATGGCCAATAAGCACGTAAAAATATGCTATCACTACTCATTAAGGGAATACAAATCAAAACCACAATGAGATACCACCTCACCCATTTGGATGGCTACTGTCAAAAAAATGAAAACAAAAGCCAGGGATGCCTGGCTGGCTCTGTCGGAAGAGCAGGCAACTCTTGATCTCAGCCTCACACTGGGTGTAGAGATTGCTTAAATAAGTAAACATTAAAAAGAACGAAAATAACAAGTGTTGATAAGGATGTGGAGAAATTGGAACACTTGTGCACCATCGGTGGGAGTGTAAAATGGCGTGGCAGTTCCTCAAAAAATTAAAAATAGAATTACCATATGATCCAGCAATAGACCAGAAAGAATCGAAAGCAGAAACTCAAAGAGATGCTTGTACGCCCATGTTCATAGCACCATTTTCCGCAGTAGCCAAAATGTGGAAACAAGTGTCCCCAGTGTCCATCAACAGATGAATGGATAACCATACACTGGAATATTATTCAGCCTTAAAAAGGAAGGAAATTCTGACATGGGCTACTACATGGATGAACCTTGAAAACATTGTGCTAAGTGAAATAAATCAGTCACCAAAGGACAAATACGATACATTTCCACTGACATGAGGTACCTAGAGTAGTAAACTCATAGAGACAGAAGAGTTGCCAGGGTTGGAGCAGGGAAGGGGGGGCGTGGGAGTTATTACTCAATGGGTATGGAGTTTCAGTTTTTCAAGATGAAGAGTTCTACGGAGGGATGGGGGTGATAGCTGCAAAAGAGTGTGGATGTACTTAACGCCCGAACTGTACAGTTAAAAATGTTTGAGATGGTAAATTTTAGGTTGTGTATTATACCACAATTAAAATTTTTTTAAAAGGGGGCGCCTGGGTGGCTCAGACAGTTAAGCCTCTGCCTTTGGCTCGGGTCATGATCCCAGGGTTCTGGGATCGAGTCCTGCATCAGGCCCCCTTCTCAACAGGGAGTCTGCTTCTCCCTCTGCTCCTCCCCCCTGCTCATGTGCACTCTCTCTCTCTCAAATAAATAAATAAAATCTTTAAATTAAAATTTTAAAAAAGTCTCCACGGCAGCTTCTGACTGCCTGTTCCCTCTCCTCCTCTAGCGTAGATCAGGCTTCCTTATATTTGTTCCCGCTGTACCTCATACCTCCAGGAAAACATTTGCCATACTGTGGAGGTTTGGGCATTTGTTTGTTTCTTTTAATTCACACATTTATTGCTCTAATGGACAGTGGACTCCTTGAGGGTGGAAAACCACTCAGTTCTTCATTCTGTGCCCTCTGCACATAATCAAGTAGGGTGAGCCCTCAATAAAGGTTTGGTCCATGAGTGGATGGGAGATGAGAGTCAAAGAAAGGGTGAGTGGTCACTCAGGTGCTCTCTTTAATCAGTTTGAATCAAAGTTAATGATGAAATATTTTCAATAAAAAGGTACAAAAAAATACTATGACAGACACCCATGTACTTGCCTACAAAGATTTAACGAATATTAACATCATGCCATATTTGCTCCAATTTCTTTTTTTTTTTGCAGTTTCCGTATTTCTTTTAAAAAAAGACAAACAGGAAAAAACTCTGATAAATCGAAAGCTCTTCTCCTCTTCCCCTGTTTAGATAACCACTACTCTCAAGTTACTGTAGATCCTTCTTGTCTACCCATATATGATTTTACTACATGGCTATATATCAAAATGTACAATATTATATTAATAATATATGCATACATAAATACACATATGTATAATACCTATATTAGCAATATGTGTTTATAAATAGTAAGATACTGTGTAAATTCCTTTGAAACTTGCTTTTTCACTCATGTTTCTGAGATTCATCCATGTTGATACATTCTGATCCATTCTTTTAAAATGCTATTTGCATAGTTTTCAATTGTATGAATAAATCTCAGTTAATTTATCCATTCTGTTACTGATAGACTGTTTGCTGTTTCCCTTTTTGTTATGTGTAGCACTGCCATGAAGATTCTTGAATAAGTCCCTCATACAAACCTGAGGGGAGGTTTCTAGGCAAATAGTTGCATATTGTCAGCTCTCAAAAGTTCCTCTGAAACACTTGGGACCATATTTTTTTTTTTTTTTAAATTTTTTTATTGTTATGTTAATCCCCATACATTACATCATTAGTTTTAGATATAGTGTTCCATGATTCATTGTTTATGCATAACACCCAGTGCTCCATGCAGAACGTGCCCTCCTCAATACCCATCACCAGGCTAACCCATCCTCCCAACCCCCTCCCCTCTAGAACCCTCAGTTTGTTTTTCAGAGTCCATCGTCTCTCATGGTTCTTCTCAACACTTGGGACCATATTGTTTCCAGTTTTAGAATGGTTCTGATCTTAAAAATGTAATATGCTAAATGATTCTATTTATTCTTGAAAAGACAAAACTTTAGTGGATGGAAAACAGATCAATGGCTGCCAGGCATAGGCGTGGTTGAAGGGAGAGTGTGATTATAAAGGGGAGAAATAGGGATTGTTTGGGGTTGTTCTGTATCTTGATTGTGGTAGTAGTTACACAGATCTATACATGTGTTAAAATTCTTAGAACTATACAAAAAGGAAAGAGAAATCCATTTTAAATTTAAAAATGTTTAAAATATAAAAATGTTTAAATGTTATATGGTGGATATGCCACATAGTACCTAAGACTCCCAGTGGGGCACCCATAATCAAACAATAATATTTCTAAAGTAAACTATATGAACAATCATATTAAATGGGACTAATTAAGACTGTAAATAACTTGGGGCACCTGGGTGGCTCAGTCAGTTGAGCATCTGACTTTTTTTTTTAAGATTTTATTTATTTATTCATGAGAGACAGACAGAGAGAGAGGCAGAGGGAGAAGTAGGCTCCCCGCGGAGCAGGGAGCCCGATGCAGGACTGGATCCCAGGACCCCCAGATCATGACCTGAGCTGAAAGCAGATGCTTAACCGACTGAGCCACCCAGGCACCCCTTGAGCATCTGACTCTTGATTTCAGCTCAGGTGAAATCCATTGCTTATTCATTCATCTGTGGACACTTGGGTTGTTTCCATGTTTTATTTTTATTTTATTTTATTTTTTTAAAGATTTTATTTATTTATTTGACAGAGAGAGAGAGAGTACAAGTAGGCAGAGAGGCAGGCAGAGGGAGAGGGAGAAGCAGGCTCTCCGCTGAGCAGGGAGCCCGATGTGGGGCTCGATCCCAGGACCCTGGGATCATGACCTGAGCCGAAGGCAGCCGCTTAACCGACTGAGCCACCCAGGCACCCCTCTGTGTTTTAGCTATTGTGAATAATGCTGTCATGTACACGGGGGTACAAATATCTCTTCGAGACCGTGCTTCCAATTCTGGATCAGGTTTTGTCCTGAGGTGCATTTAAGGCAAGCAAACCTAGGGGTGAAAAAAACTTGCAGTTTTCAGAGTTTTTTGAATTTGGGAGTTGCAGATAAGGAACTATAGGCTTGCACCAATTTATATTCCCACCAGAAATTTATGCATTCTCCTTTTCCCCTGTCTTCATCAACATGGTGTGATCAGGCTTTTTTAATTTTGGCCAATCTGATCAGACCGAAATGAGGTCTCATTATTGGTATTTGAATTCCCCACGATTACTCATGAGGTTGAGCATTTTTTGGTTTGTTTATGACCATTTGGTAGTTTGTATGTTTCTAGGAATTTGTCCATTTCTTCCAGATTGCCCAGTTTGTTGGCATATAATTTTTCATAATATTCTCTTCTAATCTTATGTCTGTGGTGTTGGTTGTGATCTCTCCTCTTTCATTCATGATTTCATTTATTGGGTCCTTTCTCTTTTCTTTTTGATAAGTCTGGCTAGCACTTTATCAATTTTATTAATTCTTTCAAAGAATCAGCTCTTAGTTTTGTTGATCTGTTCTACTGGCTTTTTTTTTGCTTGTTTGTTTCTATATCGTTTGTTTCTGCTCTAATCTTTATTATTTCCCTTCTTCTGCTGGCTTTAGGCTGTATTTGCTACTCCTTTTCTAGCTCCTTTAGATGTAGGTTAGGTTGTGTATTTGAGACTTCTTTTTTTTTTTTTTTAAAGATTTTATTTATTTATTTGACAGAGAGAAACACAGCGAGAGAGGGAACACAAGCAGAGGGAGTAGGAGAGGGAGAAGCAGACTCCCCGCTGAGCAGGGAGCCCAGTGCGGGGCTCGATCCCAGGACCCTGGGATCATGACCTGAGCCGAAGGCAGATGCTTAATGACTGAGCCACCCAGGCACCCCGAGGGCTGATTTTTTTGTAATATTTTATTTACTGGGGCTACTGGATGGCCTAGTAGGTTGAGTGTCTGCCTTCGGCTCAGGTCATGATCCCAGAGTCCTGGGATCGAGTCCTGCATCGGGCTCCCTACTCAGTAGGGAGCCTGCTTCTCCGTCTCCCTCTGCTACTCCCCCTGCTTGTGCTCTCTTTCTCCATCAAATAAATAAAATCTTTAAAAAAAATAAAAATAAAAAATATCTAAGTAGAGTCTGAGGAAGAGATCTGATGTTATATTTTGCATATGTTTTCTACTTGTTCTGCTAGCGTGATCCAGTGGTCTCTTCTTTTCCCACTGATCTGAAGTAACACCACCTCTGTCACAGCCCAAGTTCCCATCAGCATGTGATCCCTCTCTGGGTGTTCCGCTCAGTTCCATGCTCTCTTTGTCTACCTTCATTAATGATAAATCTCTATACATGGCAGGACAACCCCTCCCTCCTATTCTCCCAACGATTCTTGACCCTTTATTTACTGTTTTACAAAAACTAAAGGAAAATGTGTCCATTTCTATAGAAAAAAAACGCTGGAATTTGATTAGTATTTGTCCATGGACCACAATGCTGGTAGTAAGGAGTAAGGAGATTTTTTTTTTCCTCAGAAGAGAGAAGGCAGTCACACCTCACTCATTCTGAGGTTACTTTCCAGCAACCTCCAATGTCTAGAAAACACAAGAAAACAAGAAGAGGGCACAAGAGGTCTCTGAGAAGCTCATGACACCCCAGAGCCTCTGCACGAAATCACACGCTTCGTCAGAGGAGACCCTCTCGGCCTCCCTCAGCACCCGTTCACTTTTACCCTAGTCACTGTTCTAAGAAACTCGATTATCTGGTTTCCCAGCCGACAGCGAAGTAAAAGCTGCCGCTTAGAAGAGGAGATGCAAGAAAAAAGCATGCTGATGACTAAAAATGACAAAGAAAAGCCCAAATCCCCAGAAATAGATGAGGGAATACAAGAGGGCAGCGAAGTGCGGCCCCTCACTTCTGGCTTGGAGGCACTGCTGTGCATTTTGTTATTTAAAAAAAAAAGGAAAAAGAAAAAAAAAGGCCGCTCGGCTCCTCAGGGTCCGTCATTCAGGACCCACCTTCACCTCGCGGCTTCCAGGCTGCTCTGGCTGCAGCCATTCCCGTCAGAGGTGAGGAGGGAAAGTGGAGAAAGTCAAGTCCGGCATCTCCTCACTGGCAAGGGAGGTGGGATGTGCACCCACCACCTGCAGTCCTGCAGTCCTGTCCCGCCGGGGAGAGCTTGGCCCGGTGGCCCCGCCAGGCGCACAGGGTCCGGGAGACCGAGTCCCCTGCTGAGGAAGCAGGTCATTTGCGCCCCTTAGGACTTCGACTCGCAATTTGAGTGAGACAGGGCACCATCGGTGGGTTTGAGCCCGGCAATGGCTTGATCTGCTTTGTGAAAGGCCCCTCCAGCTGCCGTGTGGAGAAAGCTGAAGGGGGGCGGTCAAGGGCCAAAGCTTGGAACTCAGTTTGGATGACCCTCCCTTGTTCCATTTCCATGACATCTCTCACATGGTAGCACTTACGCTTTGTTTGTGTCTCGTCTTCCAGCTCAGTGTGTCCACGGTACCAGGCCTGGAGCAGGTGCTCAGCTACATCCGTTTCAAGCACGTTAGAGGCACCTGAGTAACACCTGGAACCTGGCAGGTTGGCCGGGGTTCTTTTTTTTTTTTTTTTAATATTTTATTTATTCATTTGAGAGAGAGACAGAGAGAGCACAGAGGGAGAAGCAGCCCCCCCGCTGAGCCAGGAGCCCAATGCGGGACTCGATCCCAGCACCCTGGGATCATGACCTGATCTGAAGGCAGACGCCCAACCGACTGAGCCACCCAGGTGCCCCTGGCCGGGGTTCTTTGATTGCAAATGGCACAGACCAGCTCTGGCTGTCAAAAGGACAGGGAAGGGAAGAGAAAGGAAGAGAAGAGAAAGAAACACAGGAGGAGCCCAGAACCCACAGGAAGCCTGGAGCATGAGGCTCAGAAGTAGGGTACGCAGAAGAGAAGTTTTTCGCAGTCAGGTTCTGCTGCCTCTCCGGACCTCGTTTTCAGGTCCTGGGTGGGGTTCACTGGAGGGACGTGGGTGGCGGGATCAGGCTCTGGTCTCCCTGCATCACAGAGAGGCAGAACTGTGGTCGAGAAAACCTTCAGACCTCCCCCATGGCTTCCACGAGCAGAGGGCAAATTGCCTGATTCCTTGTCTCAGCCAGGCCTCTCTCTGGGGCGGGGGGCAGGTCGTGGGAAAGGAAACCAGAGAGCCGTTAGGGGAAATTAGTGCTGGGTGGCCAAGAGCCAGCAAATGTCCACTACAACGTCCTGGGGCTAGCGAAGCACGGAGGCGTGACCGGTGGCCTGGGGCCCGTGAAGAAGAAGCATCTTCCTCACCTTCGCGTCCATGGGTGTAATGCAGCGCCTGGCACTCAGTAGGCGCTCACCTAACGTTTACCCAGTGACTGAAGGACGGACTGGCCAGCCACGGAAGCCCAAGGGCCAGCAATGTCTCCTGAAACATCACTTTTATGAATAAAAAGGGATGAAACAGCAGCAGTCTCAATGAAAAGATTGGCCCAAGAGAAAAAAAAAAATGTCTCTGGCGGGGGGGGGGGGGGCGGGTGTGAAAATTGTAGCCCTGTTCCTTCTAGCCCTTCCCAAAGGCCCTGCCAATCTAGCTCAGAGCAGGATTAACATTTATTTAAAGCAATTGGCCCCATGCAGCCAGGCTGATTGCGTTGGATGCAGGGGAGGGGTTGGGCAGCAGGGGGTGGGCTGGCCTCCAAACCCTCTCGGAAGCCAGGGATCTGGCCGTGACAGGGCATCCGGGAGTGGGGCTCTGCATCCTCACGAGATAAGCCGCGCTGTGTGTGATGTGAAGCCAGTGTCTTCCAAGGCAATCCACAAGTCGGGGCACCAAGAAGTGTCACATCCAGGTCTGGGGGAGGGCGGGGCGGGGGTTGGCTTAGAGCGGGCCTGGAAGTCCACAGGAAGACCGCGGGCCTTCGAATGTGCTCCTGGGCCTGGGACCTCACAGAAGTGGCCAGGGGCGCCTGCAACCGGAGCAGAAACATACTTTCAGGTTTTTCATGGAAGATTCTGTCTGAATACAGCGTTCTTTCATACTAACAAGAAAAAGTGGGGAGTCTAGTTCACCCACCCAGAGCACACCCATTTTATACAGTGGTTTGGTTTTGCATGTGGGGAGGACACTTGTTAGTTATGTGATGTTATTATTTTTTTTTTTAAGATTTATTTATTTGTTTTAGAGAGAGAGAACGGGGGAGGGGCAAAGGGAGAGAGAGAATCTCAAGCAGACTCCCCACTGAGCGCAGAGCCCGACGCGGGGCTCGATCTCACAACCCTGAGATCATTACCCCAGCTGAAATGAAGAGTCAGACACTTAAATAGACTGAGCCACCCAGGCGCCCCAGTTATGTGATATTATTATTATTATTATTTTTTAAAGATTTTATTTATTTGAGAGAGAGAATGAGATAGAGAGAGCATGAGAGGGGGGAGGGTCAGAGGGAGAAGCAGACTCCCTGCTGAGCAGGGAGCCCGATGCGGGACTCGATCCCGGGACTTCAGGATCATGACCTGAGCCGAAGGCAGTCGCCCAACCAACTGAGCCACCCAGGCGCCCCCAGTTATGTGATATTATTAAGCCTTAGTTTCCTCATCTGTAAAGGAGGATAACATCAGGGGATTGTGGTGAGATTAAATGGGCCGGTGCATGTGGCTAGGCATTATTTTGGTCTACTCACCAACATTCATTTTTCTCTCTGTCTGTTCCATTCCATTCAGGCAGTTTTGAGGCTTAAAGCAGAGGGGCGAGGAAGAGGAAGGAAGCAGAAGTCACCTAAAGCTCTTTTAAGTATCAACTATACTTCAATCAACCAATCAATAGCAAAAAAATTTTCTTTGTTTTTAGATTTTATTTATTTGAGAGAGACAGAGACACAGCGAGAGAGGGAACACAAGTGGGGGAGAGGGAGAAGCAGGCTTCCCGCTGAGCAGGGAGCCCAATGCGGGGCTCCATCCCAGGACCCTGGGATCATGACCTCAGCTGAAGGCAGACGCTTAACGACTGAGCCACCCAAGTGCCCCTAATTAAAAATGTTTAATAAATGAAGCTCTTTGAAGAAGAGCCTAAGCCCTCAGAAGAACTGAGATGGTTTCTGGAGGTGATAAAGGGAGAAAAGAGGACTCATGCAAGGGTTCAAGGAATCTTGGCCAGAAGCAGTGGGGAGAGGAGGACCCCCCTTTCCAGAACCAGAAGTGGGTTCCCCTGGTCTGAAGAAGAATGACAGGGGGCAAGAGATCTGTGAGCCCCAGAGCAGCTCTTAGGGAGGCAGCAGAAGCCTGGGGCAAATGGGTTGGGGATACATCTAAGCCAGGACTGTGACCATGACAAACAGGCAAACATGGGACCTTTGGGGGCCCTGTGCTGCATGCAAGGACAGCCTCAGAAGTGACTTGGGGATGGTTGTATGAGGATCACAATGCCACGCTCCTACCACACAGCATTGCATTAAGACCTCAGAACTACGACATAACTCCTAGAAGAGGTTATATATTTTTCCCACCAACCTGATGGAAAAGGGACCGGAAGTCAAAAATGAGGCGCAGTTATAGAAACCAAAGAAAGTTCCATTTCTTGCCTCCCTGGGGTGTCTGGGCACGGAGGGAAGATCCCAGCCTGTAGATGGAAGGCCTGGATCCAAAGGAGGGACTGCACGTACACTGTCCGTCCCTCCTGGTCTTTCCTCAGAGACTCCGTACAGCATGCCGCCTCTTCCTTAGGCCCCAGCTGCTCTGCGGTTACATCCAGCCTTGGCTTCCTCTGGAGGGTGGAGCCACATTCTGTGACCTCTGGAAAACATCGTGGGGCTGTTTACTTCTTCCTCTGGGTCGGTTAGACTCTTGTAGGCGCTAGAAAGGGTGGTACAGGCTGGTCTTTCAAGGCTCCCCATGCCCCCCCCAACCCAGCCCTCGAGAGGGCCATGTGGCTTGATCCCAAGACTTGGCAAGACAGCCATGGATATCTGTGAAGTGACGAAAGGAGAGGAGGAGCCTAAGAAGAAAACAGCTTTCACACATGAAAATGCCTGGAAATGTTTTTCAGACACATTATTCTTCTCTGGGGTGATATTCAAGGCCAAAAGAGCCTGGGGCCCGAGGCTCCAGGAGGTGACTCAAGTGGCCCGAGCAGATATGCAGCTACTTCCACTCCGCAGTGGGTGTGTATGTCTGGATGTGTGTTTTGTGTGTGTGTGTATGCACGTATGTGAGTGAGGATAGGTGAGTGTGTATGTGGGTGTGTGTCTGTCCCAGGACAGGGCCTCTCCCTACAACTCTGGGGCCGGTAGGGCATTTAGCAATCCCCTAAACCCAACCACTTTCCAGGGATGTGGAGACCGAGGCCCGAGGGACATGGCCTTTTCCAGAGATAAAGGGGGAGGTGGCCCGGGACTCTGAAGTGGTCTCACCTGCACCCCGGCACTGGCCCCTCTTGCTTGGTGGAGGTCACAGCCGCTGGATGATGATGGCCCAGTTGGCATGCCCAGCACTGGCCCTCACCTCAGGCAGGCCCCATGCTCTGTAGTTTCCCCAGATTATGTCATTCCATTTACTCCTCACAATCATCTTTCAAGGGGGCATTTTCTTTTCTTCTTCTTTTTTTTAAGATTTACTTATTTATTAGGGAGAGAGAGAGCATGCTTCAGAGCGGGGGGGAGAGGGGAAGGGCAGAGGGAGAGAGAGGATCTCAGACAGACTGTGCACTGAGCATGGAGCCTGATGTGCGGCTTAGGCCCACGACCCCGAGATCAGGACCTGAGTGGAACCCAAGAGTCAGATGCTTGTTTAACCGACTGAGCCACCCAGGTGCCCTCAAAGGGGCATTTTCATCTGTACTTCACAGATGAGGAAACTGGACCCAGATGTGTTTTACTTCCCACGGCCAATGCTCATTCTATTTATGAGACGTGACTGACATTTCTGAGCACACGCTGTGGGCCAGACACTGTTCTAAATACTGCACACGCGTTAGCTCATTTTGTCCTAGTGGCGGACGTACTTTGATTAGCATGTTATAAACGAGGTCCCTAAGGCACAGGATTTAAGTAATTCACTAAGATTTAAAAAAACAAAAAAAGTAAGGAGAGGAGTCAGAAATCCAACACTCAGTGAGGGAGGGAGAAGTGAGACAGGGAAGGGAGGGGAGCAGGGTTAGCACGGTGGGCAGCTGGGGTTCATCCCCACCAGGGACCGGCTGACAGGCTGCAGAGGACACACATCAGGATTCAGCAGAGGAGTGAGAACACTCCTCACTGGTTGAGGGTCTCACCCGGGGTCCTGGCAAATCCTTGGCACTTCTGAGTTGCCCCTGTGTGGGCTTAACATCCAGGGAATGTCCTGAGGCAGAGATGCAAGAAGTCACCTTCATAAGGTACTCTCAGCAGTTGACTCCAGGTGGCCCAGGGGTCACAGGCATGGCAGCACCCCCTACCTGGAATTAGACCTAACATATGGGTGCTCAACAAATGCTCATTCTTCCCTAGTCGCTATAGGTACCTTTTTTGGTGTGTGTGTGTGTATATGTTTACCCAGACATTCCTGAAAATCAATAAAATTTATTTCATTAAGTGTCTGTCAACATGGGATTTGCCTTTGCAACATCATGAAATTTCTATATTAAAAATATTCACAGGTTAGAAAACTTGCTTTATCAGATCACTACCCAATTATTCCTTCACAAAAATCGTCTCCATGACTGTTCATAGCAGCACCACTCACGAGAGCCAGAAGGTGGAAGCAACCCAAATGTCCGTCAATGGATCGATGGGTTCAACACCGTGCTATATCCATACAGTGGAATGTTATTCAGTCATAAAAAGGACTGAAGTATGGATACAGGCTACAACATGCATGAACCTCAAAACATCATGCTATCCTTTCGAAGCCAGACACAAAAGGCCACATAACATATGATTCCATTTCTGTGAAATGCCCTGAACAGTTAAATCACAGAAAGCAGATTCGTGGGTGCCAGGTTCTGGGGAGAAAGGAATGGAGAGTGATTGCCTCGTGGGTATGGGTCTCCTTTGGAGGTGATGAAAATGCTTTGAAACCAGACAGAGGTGACGGTATCACCACATTGTGAAGATACTAAGTGCCAATGAATTTTTTGCTTTAAATGGTTAATTGTATGTTATGTGAATTTCACTCAAATTAAAAAATGATCTCATGTTCGCATTGTCCATAAGAAGTAGAGAGAAGGGAAATGCAGGTGTCAGGTGAGCCGCACAGGAAGCAGGAAAGTGACCTCCCCTGCCCAGGAAGTCCTGCCGAAGGGATCCCCAGGCTCAACCGCAAACTAAGAGAGAACAATGAAGTTGTATTTTTTTGTCTTTCAAACTGGGACATGTTTTCCCAAATAGTACTCCAATTTGGCATGAGAATGGTAAAAAGGGCATTCTCATACACTGGTGGGATAAAAATGAGCCTAGCCATTCTGGAGGTAGGTTTGCCATTTTGTATTATAAGAGTTTAAATTGTTCAGGTCTTTTTAATCTTTTTAAGATTTATTTATTTATTTATTTGACACAGAGAGAGAGAGAGCGAGTGAGCACACAAGCAGGGGGAGCAGCATAGGGAGAGAGAGAAGCAGGCTCTCCGCTGAGCAGGGAGTTGGATCTGGGGCTCCATCCCAGGACCCGGGGATCATGACCTGAGCTGAAGGCAGACACCTAACCAACTTAGCCACCCAGAAGTCCCTAAATTTTTTTTTTTTAAGGAAAAGTCTATACCCTTTGACTTAGTGTATAATGTCAGGGTCCTGGCCAGAAACAGGCCCAAGCACTTAGTCTGTAACTGAGGTGGTATTTCAAATCAGTGAGGGAATATTCTCATAAAAGAGAAAGGCTGAATAATGGCATTTGGGCAGTTGGCAAACGCTTTGGAAAAAAGTAAGTTTAGATCTTTATCTCATACCTTTTTTTTTTTAAAGATTTTATTTATTTATTTGGGAGAGAGAGAGAGCAAAAGAGAGAGAGCACAAGTGGGTGAGAGGGACAGAGGGACCAGCAGACTCCCCACCCAGCAAGGAGCCAGAGCCAGGGGCTCGATCCCAGGACCCTGGGATCATGACCTGAGCCGAAGGCAGACGCTTAACGGACTGAGCCACCCAGGAGCCCCTACCTCATACCTCACATCAAAATAAATTCCAAGGGGGATTAAAAACATGAAGAAGTAGAGGAAGGAGGAGGAGGGGGACGAGGAAGAAGCGGGGGTGGAAGAAAATTAGGGAAATCTTTGTCTGGTACTCAGATGGGAACAGTCCTACAAGCAAAAAGCAAAGGGAAAAAGAATACAAGAAAACATCAAAAGGTCGGACCACATAAAAATGTAAAGCATATGTGTTCAAAATCACCAAAAACAAAACCAAGAGGTAACTTCTAAGCTTGGGATAACACTTGCAACACATGTGAGAGACTTGACATTTTGAAGTGCTTCTAAAAATCAACAAGAGGACAAAAAATTAAAAATAGGAAAATGGGATAGGATAGGAATAGGCAACTCACAAAAGGGGAAGGGTAGATGTTTGCATCTATTTTTAAAATGCGGCAGGCACGTGGTTGAGCAGCCGCTGAAGAGGAACAAAGCCCAGGCTTTTGGGCAGAGAAGGCACTCCCTCTTTCCAGCGCGGGGGCGGGGGGGGGCCATCTGGGCCAGGCCTCCGGGGAGCCGGCGTCTGGGGTGCCCGAGCTCGCCCTTCCCAGGGGCGGGAGAACCAATTCCCTCCTTTGTGGAAGCTTCCCCCCGGGCAAAGCCCACGGGCCCTCGGGCAGGTGGTGCGTCCTCTCCGTGCGTTCCCGGACAGCCTGGGGCTCCAGGCCGGGGGCCTGCACTCGGGGGTCGGGCGCGGGCCCCCAGGGCCGCCTCCTGCGCCCTCCACCGTGCTCCCGGCCACCGGGGGGCAGTGCTGCCCAGGACACGGCCGGCCGCGGCCCGCGCGGGGAGCCCACAAAGGCCCCTTTCTTCTCCGCGGGGAGATGAGTCACTGCCCAGGCAAATGTCAGAAACGGCCTCGGATCCGGAGCTTCTGCAGATCCCGGGCGCGGGGCGGCGGCGGCCGGCGCCTGAGTCCCCTGCTCTGCGGCTCCCGGCGTATCCGCCGCTCCCCGGGGCTGGGCGCGCGGCGCCGCGAAACTGGGTCAGGCCCGTGGCCTAGTTTGTGTTAGTTTGTGTTGGCAGGAGGTGAGTGGGCAGGGCATCTCGATTGCCTCCCTGGCTCATTCATGGGACAGATATCTGAAGAGTCCCTACTAAGTGCCAGGCAGGTCAGGAGCCACGCTGACGGCCAGTTGCTAGTGAACTTCTGAAGCTGGGGCCGTGTGAGTTCACAGTGGGTCATCTCAGGACCCTGGAGGCTGGGCTTGCCTGGGCAGGTCCCCAGATCCCTGGGCTCCCTGTCCCATAGCAAGTTCAGCTGCTCAAATTGGAATGGCTCATCCTGGCATTGGATTCCCCTGGGATCTACCCCGCTACCTCTCTGACCGGCTCCACAGGATGTCCTCACTCGTGTCCCGACCCCCCCCCCCCATTTCTGCTCATTTGGGCCCTGGGCCTGTGCTTGTATTCCAGCCCGAGGTGGCCTTCTGCCTCCCACGCCTACCCAAGCCCACCCTGTCTTCCCTCTGCTTCTGATCCTGCCCTGGGATGTCCCAGGACTGCATTTCCTTTTCTCTTGTTAAAAAACAAAATTCAGGGGTGGGTGCCTGGGAGCTCAGTCAGTTAAGCCTTCTGCTGAGGTCATGATCCAGGGTCCTGGGATCCAGCGCAGACTGGGGCTCCCTGCTCTGCTAGGAGTCGGCTTCGCCCTCTGCCCCTCCCCCTGCTTGTCCTCTCTCTCTCTGTCTCTGTCTCAAATAAATAAATAAAATCTTAAAAAAAAATTCAACTGAGTAAATTTGAAAATCCAATTGGCCTTATTAAATGATTCATGATTTGGGCAGCACCCCATCTAGCAAGTAGAGGGGAGCTCTGAGCAGTTGTACAGAATGGAAGGTTTTTATAAGAAGGAGGGTGGGGCAAGAAAGTCATCAGCCAAAAAAAAAAAAAAAAGGATTGTCCAGGCAAGGACTCTTTCCCTTAGGGGGAAGCGCAGGGGGTCTTACCAGCTGCTGACCTCACTTCCTTTAGAGGTCGGGCACCCCTGTGGCGGCCTCCTTGGCTGGTAGGAAAATTCCTGGCTGACTGGTTATGACTGCATTTCTCAGGGAGGTTGAAACTGCAATTAGATTCCGTACTAAGCCTGTTCGGGGACTCAGCCTAAGTGACACCGTTTTGGGCCTGTGGCTTTTTTTTTTTAACACTCCAGAATTTTCACTTTTTGCTCATAAAGAGGACACTTTGGTCACCTGGTCCTAAAATGTGAGCTGCTGGACCTCAGTGAAGCTAGAAGCAACCTATACAGACCAGGTCTGTTCAGTGGGAGGCTGCGGGGGGGGGGGGTGCCGCTGGAGATGGCTGGGGAGACCCAGAAAGGAAGAAGCTGTGGGCCGGACTAGCACAAAGACCTTCTGTGCCAGGAGGGAGGTCAGCGAGAGTCAAATGGAGGAGGGGCTGAGTCCAGAAGAAACTAGCTGTTCCTCTCCTCTTTTTTCCTTCCTCTTTCCTGCAACCCCCAGCCCCCACTCGAGGTTGGGTGGGACACCGCTTCGGCTGGGTCTCTCGTACGCTGAGTTGCGCTGACGATGCCAGCTCATCAGCTCCCTCCAGCCCCCACCCAGCTTCCCGGCAGCTCCTGAGCATCAGAGATGGCTCTGCCTGCGTCGTGGGTGGACACACTGAGGCTCAGAAAGGCTAAATGACTTGCCAGGAAACACTGTGAGGTGGGAGAGGGTTACCTCCAGGCCCCAAGCTCCCCACTCCAGAGACGGGAACAAGTAGGCAGCAGGTGCACTGGGCCTTTGCTGGATGATGTGTTCATAGGTTTGAAGGTGTCCATTGGTCTCTAGCTTTTTTTTAAATTACTTTTTAAATGTTTGCTGTAGAATTTCCCAGCAATACAGAAGTGTCTAAAAATAGAATCCCAACGAAAGTTCACCGCCGCCAATTCACATCTCACTGTTAATGTCTTGGTATATAAATCCTTCCAAGCTTTTCCAATAATAAACAAACAAACAGGCAAACAAATAAATCTAATTGAGCATAGCAGTCTAGAACTTGCTCTGTTCTCTTCTTGTAGCTTTCTCTTTCTTATAAAGGCTCCTAATAGCCCCCCTGGGGTTAAGCCGGCCCTCTCCGACGGACAATCAGGTAGTTTCTTGGTTGTATCTTTACAGGTACATACCCTTGGTGCGCTGTGGGAACAGCTCTGGAGAGAAACTTTCTAAAAGCGGACTTGTGAGACAAAGGAAATTCATGTGTCTGTTAGTCTCTTTAAAAGCTTATGGTTGCAAGGGGCTGACAGGTGCAGGGCTGCTGTATGGAGCCGAGCGGTTCCAGATGTCAGCCTCCAGGGATCCCTCCCTCACCACCTACTTCCTCCCTCTCTGGCCAGGAAGCAGCTCAGTCTAAAGCTTCTGCCTTTGCGCACCAGTCCCTGGGGTCCTTCTGTCACCCCTGACCCCACCCCCCCGCACAACCTCCTTATTTGCCATCAAACACCTCCACAACCCTAGGGCTGTCAGCACCCACAACGGCCCCATCAGGGGCGCCACCATTCAGCCATGGACTCCCAAAGCCTTTCCTTTGCAGCCTGCTAGCTTTGGTAACAAACCCCCTTTCCCCTCCTTTTAAGGCAGTGACAAAGACAGAAAAACTGTTTGTCTCCAAAAGCAAATCAGGCCATCTCCACCGCCGCAGCGCTGGGCCTAGATCTGCTTGTAGTGGGTCTGCTAATTGTCTTGATAGGGGGTCTGGGGTCCACTCCGGGGGTGTTGGGTGAGTGGTGTGGGCCAGTCGAGCAGGAGGGTTTCATGGAACTATTCTACATGCTCAGCCTCAAGCCAGGCACTGGGGGTGCCCAGCCGACCTCCTTTCCTTCAAGGAAACATTTTTATATCGGGCAGCAGAAAGACAGTAACCTTCCCCGTGTAAATGTAAAAACCCCGCGACTCCAGCCCGCTTTACACGCCTGCATGAGTCCTCTGTCCTTTCCATACCCTCATATTTCATCCACCTTTCATGAGCTTTTCCTTCATTCATGCACTGGGTTGGGGCTGTGAACCCCCAGAGAAGAAGCAGCTGCCTGTTTTACAAGCTGGGTGCCGAACCTCTTTTGGTTAAGATAATACCTGGTGCTGGCGAGGCTGTGGGGAAATGGTTACACCCGCCCGTGCTGCCGCCTGTGGTTTAGACAGACTGCATGTCACGAAAGCCATCAGGCAGGGCGCTCATACAAGCTGGAACTTTGACCCACTAGCCCATCTTTGGCATTACAAAAGCTTCCTTCTTTGGGGAGCTATTTTTATTTTTTATTTATTTATTTTTTAAGATTTTATTTATTTATTTGAGAGACAGAGAGAGCACAAGTGGGGGGCCAGAGGAAGAGGGAGAAGCAGACTCCCCTCTGAGCAGGGAGCCTGACACGGGGCTCGATCCCAGGACCTGGAGATCATGACCTGATCCCAAGACAGACGCTTAACAAACTGAGTCACCCAGGTGCCCCTGGGGAGCTATTTTTAATAGGAGAAAAGAGGGAGCGACTTTTTTCCCCATATTTTTATTTTTATTTAATTAACATATAATGTATTATTTGTTTCAGAGGTACAGATCTGTGATTCATCAGTCTTACACAATTCACAGCGCTCACCATAGCACATACCCTTCCCAGTGTCCATCACCCAGCCACCCCATCCCTCCCACCCCCCACCACTCCAGCAACCCTCAGTTTGTTTCCTGAGATTACGAATCTCATGGTTTGTCTCCCTCTCTGGTTTCGTCTTGTTTCGTTTTTCCCTCCCTTCCCCTATGATCCTCTGTCTTGTTTCTCAAATTCCACATATCAGTGAGAGCATATGATAATTGTCTTTCTCTGATTGACTTATTTCACTTAGCACAATACCCTCTAGTTCCCACGTTGTTGCAAATGGCAAGATTTCCTTTTCTTTTTTAAAAAATTTTCATTGTTATGTTAATCACCATACATCATTAGTTTTTGATGTAGTGTTCCATGATTCATTGTTTGTGCATAATACCCAGTGCTCCATGCAGAACGTGCCCTCTTTAATACCCATCACCAGGCTAACCCATCCTCCCACCCCCCTCCCCTCTAGAACCCTCAGTTTGTTTTTCAGAGTCCATCGTCTCTCATGGTTCGTCTCCCGCTCCAATTTCCCCCTCTTCATTCTTCCCCTCCTGCTATCTTCTTCTTTTTTTTCTTAACATATATTGCATTATTTGTTTCAGAGGTACAGATCTGTGATTCAACAGTCTTGCACAATTCACAGCGCTCACCATAGCACATACCCTCCCCAATGTCTATCACCCAGCCACCCCATCCCTCCCACCCCACCTCCCACTCCAGCAACCCTCAGTTTGTTTCCTGAGATTAAGAATTCCTCATATCAGTGAGGTCATATGATACATGTCTTTCTCTGATTGACTTATTTCGCTCAGCATAACACCCTCCAGTTCCATCCACGTTGTTGCAAATGGCAAGATCTCATTCCTTTTGATGGCTGCATAATATTCCACTGTATATATATACCACTTCTTTTTTTTTTTTTTTTTAGGATTTTATTTATTTATTTGACAGAGAGACACACAGCGAGAGAGGGAACACAAGCAGGGGGAGTAGAAGAGGGAGAAGCAGGCTTCCCGCAGAGCAGGGAGCCCAATGCGGGGCTCGATCCCAGGACCCCGGGATCATGACCTGAGCTGAAGGCAGGTGCTTAATGACTGAGCCACCCAGGCGCCCCTATACCACATCTTCTTTATCCATTCATCTGTCGAAGGACATCTTGGCTCTTTCCATGGTTTAGCTATTGTGGACATTGCTGCTATAAACATCGGGGTGCACGTACCCCTTCGGATCCCTACATTTGTATCTTTGGGGTAAATACCCAGTAGTGCAATTGCTGGATCGTATGGTAGCTGTATTTTCAACTTTTTGAGGAACCTCCATACTGTTTTCCAGAGGGGTTGCACCAGCTTGCATTCCCACCAACAGTGTAGGAGGGTTCCAAGATTTCCTTTTCTGATGGCTGCATAATATTCCATTGTATATGTATACCACGTCTTCTTTATCCATTCATCTGTTGATGGACATCTAGGCTCTTTCCACAGTTTGGCTATTGCGGACATTGCTGCTATACACATTGGGGTGCACGTACCCCTTCAGATCACTACATTTGTATCTTTGGGGTAAATACCCAGTAGTGCAATTGCTGGATCGTAGGGTAGCTCTATTTTCAACTTGTTGAGGAACCTAAGAAGGAGCAACTTTCTTTCTTTTTTTTTTTTTTAAAGATTTTATTTATTTATTTGACAGAGAGAGACATAGCGAGAGAGGGAACACAAGCAGGGGGAGTGGGAGAGGGAGAAGCAGGTTTCCTGCTGAGCAGGGAGCCTGATGCGGGCCTTGATCCCAGGACCCTGAGATCATGACCTGAGCCAAAGGCAGACGCTTAACGACTGAGCCACCCAGGCGGCCCAGGAGCAACTTTCAACTAACCCGAGGCAGCTTGTAGATGGAAAGCTCCTTGGATCCAGGGCCTTTTTTTTTGTGCATAGGGCTGCCAGAGGCTGGGGCAGCAAGAGCGGGCTGTCCACAAATGCTCACGAGCTAGGGTGCCGAGAGCTGCAGTGTGGTGTGGGGGTCAGAGGTGCAGCTCCAAGAGCCAGACTGCCTGATTCGAGTCCCACTCAGTAGCTGTGTGGCCTAAAAAGTTCTGTCACCTCTCTGTGCCTCAGTTTCTTCTTCCGTAAAACGAGGATGGTGATTAGAGCAGGACTAATCTCATGGGATTGTTTAAGTATAAAGAAGGTGAAATATGTGAAGCAGACGTATATAAAAATATGAGCTATCGTTATCACTGAACAAAACATTCTGAAATGTCATGTGGCAATTATAAATGGTAACTAGGAAAAAAATTAAAAAAAAAAAATGGTAACTAGGGGCGCCTGGCTGGCTCAGTCGGAAGAGTGTGCAGCTCCTGATCTCTGGAGCCTTGCTCTGCCCAAGGGCAGGCACCACTGTTATCTAAGGAATGAGCTGGGGAGGCATGAGCTGCGGGGGTGGGGGGGTGGTGGGGTGGTGGGGTGGTGGTGCATAAGGATGCTTTGAAATGGCACAGGCAGCCAGGTAGGGAGGCCACTGGAAGTTCCCCCAGGGTTCTCCCTGGTTTCCGGTGCTCTCCCCTACGGCCCCTCCCTTTGAAGGTCCCATTGCTGTGCAGACTGGGGAGCATTGGTACCAACAAGAAGACTGAAAGGAAACAGCACCTCGGTTTCCCAGTCTGGGCTCCGCTGTGAATTTTACCTCGTCTTGATCCAGTTGATTGACTTCAGGAACATGAAGGAGTTTGAACCAGATCAGTGGTTTTCAACAGGGAACCTGTTGTGTGTGGCCTGGGTTGTGTTCAGACTCAGAATCTCCAGGGACAGAGCCTGGCAGGTATGTTTTCAGAAATTCCACAAGTAACTCTTATGGTCCTCACTGGCCTTAACTTATCCGTTCTCTGGCAAGGGCCATGGGGCACACTCGCTGGGAGCTTTGGTGGGGTCGGTATAGAACCCCAGTGCTACCCCAAGAACTGGCAGCTTCGTAAAGAAAAACAACTTAACCACTCATATTGTGCTGTAGGCCAGGTCCTACTCCGGTCTAGCAAATCCTTTAATCCCGATAACAACCCTGTGAGGTTGTAGCTAATAATTACCCCCATTTTACAGCCAGGCAAACAGAGGCCTAGATAAGCTCCCAACCTGCCTGAGGTCCCACAGCTAGTTCGCACAGAGCCGGGGTGCCCACCTGGCGGTTTGGCTGCCGTCAACCCACTTTTTCGGTTGCTCCTGTGTTAGCCCAGCAAACAGGGGGTGAAGAGTGATCCTGCACGGAGCCCATTATAGCGATCAGGAGGGTGGCTTTTCCTTAGCTTTTTAGTGGTTTGCGGGTTTGCTTCCATCTGCTTCCTAGACTGGGGTTCTTTGAGGGCAGGAGTCCTCAAAGCGTCCCCGGCACTGGGTACGGTCTAGCATGTGGCAAGTGCTCGGGTGCTGCTGAGTGGACGAACTGTAACTGAACTCAAGGGGCTCCCTGCACGGGGTGCATTCAACTGAACACAGCCCAAGGAAGTGTTGAAAGCAAAGACTTTTATTACCTGCTATAAGGAAGGAGACAGGGAAGGAGCTCTCAGAGCACTGTCTCCCCACGGGGTGAGTGCAGGAAGCTTTGATGCAGTGCAGTAGGGGGAGGGGCAGGGAGCTTGCATATACATTAAGGGACTTACACATACTCTATTACTTAGGCTCTGTGGTTCCATTGCGCATGCCCAGTGTGTCAACATGCTAGTGCATACATGGTATGTTCAAAAAATGGCAGCAAACCCCGCCCATGGGAGGTGATCTTCGTATTCAGATAAGTTTAAGGTAACTTCAGGACGGCTCTGCTCGGGTCCTCAGCTCCAAACCGCCTGAAACTGGCTCCCATAAGGGGCTATCAGGTGAAACACCAACACAACCCCTAGCTGAGTGCTGTGTTCTTGATGGAAACTGCTGGTCCTGCCCTGGTGTGTCCTTTTCCCCTCCTCCCTTCTACTGACAGCTTTCAGCCCTCTGATTGGAGTAACTTCCCCTGGCCTCCTGGCTAACAGAATGCATGCAGAAAGGCAGGCAGGAATGAATGAATGAATGAATGAAGCTGTGCTCAATTCCATCCAGTTCTCTACCTCCCTGTCCACCACTCCCCGATCATCTGCCTGCTCACGGGAGGCCCAGAGTGGGGTGTGGCTGTTTTTCAGGCCTTTGGCATATATTTCCAAAACAACAAAACATTTTAAACAATGACTGATATGCTAAAAAAAAAAAAAGTCTCTGGTTTGCCTCAAATTTGTTTGGGGAGGGGGATAATGATAAACACCCAAGGCCCCTGTTGCTATGGAGATGTGCTCCCGTAGGCGTCATCATAACGGCTCCCTACTTTAGGCTAGGCCCTAAGTGCTAAGTGCTAAGTACTTCTAGGGCTTGATCTCCTTTCATCCTGATAACCCTGGAGTTCAGGTATTAGGTTGATGTCCAATTTCACAAGTGAGGAAGAGGAGGTTCTGGAGGTGAAGGGGCTCGTTCAAGGTCACGCAGCTACAAATTAGAGCAGAGATTTTAAACCAAGTGTTTCTTGATTCTGAAGCCAATGGTCTTAGAAGTGTATAACCAGACTCTGTCTTGGCCTTGTCTGAGGTTGTGTTGATGGCCTCTCAGTATTTATTTAGTGCCGAGAAAACAGGCCAAAGGGACCCACTTTCCCCAGAAAAGTTCCAGCTAGGCACTCTATCTCTCTCCCCCATTCTCTTCCTCTCTCTCCCTCCCTCTCATTTGCAGAGGAAGATACCAGAGATCCCCTATGTTGCCTCTGGGAGGAGGAATAGTATGCCATTCTTGGTACTTCTCCACGTAGCTTGACTTTAAAAAGTCATCAGCATTTACTTTTAAAAACAATAATCATGAAGACAGTACTTTAAACATCCATGTGGAGATTTGCATTTCTTGAGCATGTATTTACGTTTAGATCCAATTTGCTCTGCCTGCCAGGAAGCTCCAGGTTGAACTCTGTGCACAGCGGCAGATGGAGTAACTGTTTTGTCATCCTGACTTCTGACTCCACCCTTTAGCATGGGAGGCGGGGATGGGATCGGCTTTTTGGCAAGTTAGTTAAGGCTCTAGGCCTCCGTTTCCTCATTTATAAAATGGGGATAACAACACCTGCTTCATTGGGTTGCTGGGAGGAGATCATACAGGTGAAACGCTTAGGGCAGGGGCTCCATCCTAGTGCTTGTGTTAGCCGTTTTTCAATTTTAATAGATTTTCATTGGCTGGATTTTCATTGTCAAACCGTTTTTCAGGAAGGGCTCACAGACGTTCTCCCCTTTCACTTGCACCGTCTTACTTCACCCTTCATGCATCATCTGTCCCCGATTTGTCCCCGGTGTCTTCTACTCTTGACATTATCTATAACATCCGATTGACCTTTTAATTCTGTATAAATTCCACTTTGTAGCTCATCAAATCCTAGATGCCACTGATTATAATCTGTGCCACAAGGGTGTACCACTTAAGAAAGAAAAAAATTGGGGGGCACCTGGGTGACTCCATCGGTTGAGTGTCTGCCTTCGGCTCGGGTCATGATCTCAGGGTCCTGGGATCAAGTCCCACAACGGGCTCCCTGCTCAGCGGGGAGCCTGCTTCTCCCTCTGCCTGCCGCTCCCCCTGCTTGTGCTCTCTCTGTCTCTCTGATAAATAAATAAAATCTTTAAAAAAAAAAAAAGACAGAAAGAAGGAAATTTAAAGACACCATCGATTCTAAAATATATCCCAATTTCAGAGTTGTTCAAATGCGTAGGGATAAAAGTGTAGTTTTTAATCCATGAACATGTTAAGGATGTTCTGATCCTTTATTTCTGACTTGGGCCCTTCCTGGCTACGAACCGTCCCCGCTCCTTTGATGGCATCTGTAGCATTGACCTGCATGAGTCTCCCACCTGCCACTGTAGTGGCTGGCATTCCCGTCGGGTCAGCTCCAGGCAAGGGAGTCTAACCTTGTGGGAGCAGCTGGTGCAAGGGGCTCGGGTTTCCCCTGGACTTGGCAGCTTGTAACCAGCCCTGGTGTTGATCTTTCAAGCCAGTGGCTCTGAGGTCAGCTGACTTTCTCATCTCCAGTGACTGCTCTGCTGCTTCCTGTTTCAGCCTGTGTTTGATTGTTCACGTGGGTAATAAAAACGATTTGTTTGCGAGAAGTTCCTTTTTTTTTTTTTTAAGATTTTATTTATTTGACAGAGAGAGAAAGAGACACCCCTAGAGAAGGAACACAAGCAGGGGGAGTGGGAGAGGGAGAAGCAGGCTTCCCGCAGAGCAGGGAGCCCGATGTGGGGCTCCATCCCAGGACCCTGGGATCATGACCTGAGCCGAAGGCAGACGCTCAACGATCGAGCCACCCAGGCGCCCGAGATAGGTTCCTAAGAGGAACAGTGGGAGGATGAAACTGACCCACATCCAGTGCAATTTCCCCCAGGCAGTGGGCAAAGGACAGAGCTCAACAGTCATTTTCTCATCTGTGTGGGTTTCCATCTCCAAATTAAATTTGGAGCCACTCCTTCTATGCTCATTTTTTCCATGATTCAGTGAAAAGCTGGGTGTGTTGGGGAAAGGTTAAGTCTGACAGCATGCTGACCCCAGGGGGGTTGGCAGACACAGGCAGGGACTAGCTTAGGCATCTGTATTGACTGAATGCCTTACCTAAAGTATTGTGCCCATCCGTGGCCATCATGGAGAGAAACGGGGCCCTGGAGACAGGAATTCAAATCCTGGGTGTCATTTCTCAGTTCTAGGACCCTGACAAGTAAGTTGGTCTCCCTGGCCCTCCATAGCTGTAAAACGGGAATAGTGATACTTGAGTTGCTGGAAAGCACCAGGCCGCAATAGTAATGAACACTTGGCCAATGCTCAACAAATGGTAGTAACAGACGTTGAATGCCTACCACATACCTGACACTGTGCAGATACAAAATAAAAGCTGAACACTGCTCGTGTAGGGAGGCATTATTACTTATTACAAAGCTCCCGAAGTTACAAGCTGTTAAGCAGCCAAGGCTGCAATCAACCTTGGGCCGGCAGCCTTAGCTGGCAGTTCTGCAAAGTCCTCTGGGCAGCAGGCCCTGGGGTTGAGGGACTGGGCCAACCTGCTGTATGAACACCCTCCTGACTGAGGGGGCCAAGCCGAGAAGACTGCGTCTTTGCCAGGTGCCGAGCAACGTGACCCAGACATCCCGAGGGAGCTGCTCTCTCCACCTAGCAGCAGCTGGGTGGGTTGGCTCGGGGCCTCTCATCCAAATGCCCCAACACCAGGGTACTTCCATGCCTGCGGACCGGGGCTAGTCTTTGTCTCTCACTGGGACCCAAAGGCCAGCCATGGGCAGCAGAGCCCTTAGGAGGCCACAGGACCCCTCAGGGCTGAAGACATTTGTCTTCTCACTGAGGCACCAATACCTAAGGAGCAGTAACAAGTAACAGGGCATATTTGAAAAGGCCAAGGAAGTGGTGTAGAAATTAAGACTGATGGAATCGAGGAAAAGGGGCAAGAGTGCTTTGGGCTGGGGCAGCACATCTGCCACCACCAAAGAGAGGCCATCTATGTCATGGGTCATAAACTCAAGTATCTGCAAGAACTGGAATGCCGTGAAATTCAGTAGAACAAGTGAAAACAGGCTTACGCCGCAGGAAGTGATGGCGGACACAACCCGACCCGGGGCTCCAGCCCCTGGGACCGCAGGCCCACAGGAATGTTCGCTTCTCCTCTCCTAAGCTCAAGCTTGAAACCTGCCATTCCTGCCAAATGATCTCAGGGGCCTTAGAGGCGGGGAGACAGTTCGGGAATACAGAGATGGATACCCGTGCGCTCTAGCAGAGTTGCCACCCGTGGAAGGGCTAAGGAGGTATCCCTGCTGGTCCTACAGACGCTCTAACTGTGCTCTCCTCCACAATTCAGGATCGAAGGATGGTATGAGACAGACCCAGTGAATCATGTGACTTACTGGGGGAGCTTCCCATTTTGCCTTAGAGCTGATTAGGCTGAGTGCAAACTTGGGTCTTTATGGTTTCCGTTTTTTTTTAAGATTTTATTCATTTATTTGGCGAGAGAGAATGAGCAGAGGGAAGGGGCAGAAGCAGAGGGAGAAGCAGACTCCCCAATAAGGAGCCCGATGAGGGTCTTGATCCCAGGACCCTGGGATCATGAGCTGAGCGGAAGGCAGACGCTTAACTGACTGAGCCTCCCAGGTGCCCTGGTTTCCGTTTTCTATCAGCCTCATCCCAGCCTGTTTTATTACCATTCTCACTAGCTTTCTCAACTTGCTTTTAATATTCGTCTTTTTTTCCTGCAAGAACATTTCATTATTAAACAGAAATTGGGAAACATACACAAAACCGCTTATTGGAGTCACCACTTCATCTGTCTTCATTACCAACTCATTTTATTTTTTTAAAGATTTTTTATTTGACAGAGAGAGACACAGCGAGAGAGGGAACAGAAGCAGGGGGAGCGGGAGAGGGAGAAGCAGGTTTCCCGCAGAGCTGGGAGCCCGATGCGGGGCTCGATCCCAGGACCCCGGGATCATGACCTGAGCCGAAGGCAGGCACCCAACGACTGAGCCACCCAAGTGCCCCTACCAACTCATTTTAACTCTATTTCCTGACCTATACTAGAGGTTCATTTCTATGGTTCACACTTTATTTTTGGAATAGGAGAGTTATTAGTGCTTCAGCCTCATTTAATGCAAAACAAAAAAATGATCACCATCATCACTGTATTATACGTTTTCCTAAACAAAGCCTAGGGTTTATTTTCAGACCAGAAGAGTGATTCCCTGCGGTATTACAGGTAGAGAAAGTTCCTAGATTTCTATCACCTCTGAAAGAGAAACCACAAGGATAATCATAGTTGTCGTCTCCAGTAGGGAAAATGCCAGTTAATAAAAATTGAATGAAATTGCTCTTCCTTTCCCAATCCCAGCCTCAATCTTTTTTCCTGACTCAACTGTTAAACCTATATAATAAATGCCAAATCACCACACAAAGCTACCCAACCACCCATAATATAAATAAATCAATTTACACCTTATTCAAACCAGGTATTTTGCCTTGGCTAAAAGCAAGCTTTACAGAGAAAAGGGCAGGGTGAAATTGTCTACTAATCTTTATTCCTCCCAAACATCTTACCATAAATGTAAGCCAAGGTTATGATGGCCATTTCTCCAGGTTGCACTTGAACAGCTCTTACTTCCAAGGGGATTTAAAAACAAAAAACCAGTATACTCCAAATTGATGCTTGGCCGGATTTTGAAACTGACATAGAAGAACTGGTATTTAACTCTACCGTAGGAATTACTTGTGTTTTATAATCCATACATTCTATAGTTAAAATGCATTCTTAGGCCCAAACCCAGTCAGAATTACTTGGATAAAAATTTCACCCACAAACCTTCACTTGACTGACCTGACGGTTGGATTCACGCCCCGGTCTCTGGCTTGGGAGACGACGCTGGCTTCTCATACTTGGGACTTTCTCCTCCCCGTGCGGGCTGGCTGATAGCCAAGTCCTCTGCGCCCATCAGCCACTGCCCCAACCCACAAGCATGCTACAGCGCAGTCCAGCCTTTTTTGGTCTTGCCCTGAGGGCAGTACAAACCAGCTGAATCCAACTTTACTCTGTCACAAGTAGGCAGGGGACTTCAAGGATCATAAAGTTAAGGTTTGCCAACCTAAGGTCAAATTACAGGTCTTAATGTCATTTGAAGTTATTTAAATCAACTGAAATTGTGAAGGACAGTGTGACTGCTGAGTGTGAGGCGCCCTGTGCGGCACTAAAATAGGAAATCGGGTCTGAACGTAAATGATCTTGCCAGTTCTCCAAATGGCATGCTTTTGGCAATCAGAGAAAGCAGCATCATTTTGATAAAATCCTATAGCTAGAGTCTGACCCGACCACATCTCTCCTACCTTCCCTTGGTCACTCAACTCTATGTTAGTATCATCCTGTTATTATCTTCTCCACAAATGGGAAATTTAGGCGTGTTTCTACTTCACTATATCCTGCAATCTTCCTTTCACCTTGGCACTATGATTTTCACATGAAAATGTAGCAAGCAATCTGGCCTTCTCAGAGAATGCATCTTCCAGAAATGCAATTTTTACCTGATCACATATGTTGGTTGGAGAGTAAATAATATCATGGTGTGAAGAATAAGTAATGGTATCTTATCATTTTCAAATTATAAAGCAGATGTATTACAAAGTAAAATGCAAAAAAAAAAAAAAAATCACAACAGGTTTAAAGATAAGATGCTTTTGTGGTTTTTGTAAAACAGGATTCTCAAGAAGTAACTTAGGCACATTTTGTACTGGTTTTCAAATTTGTAACTTGCACCGTTCACAGAGCCAACTGTTAAGAACTTCCAGATAATCTCAGTGGCAACAACCAAGTCTTCAAGAGCACACATGACTGGGGGCACCTGGGTGGCTCAGTCGTTAAGTGTCTGCCTTCGGCTCAGGTCATGGTCCCAGGGTCCCGGGATCGAGCCCCGCATCGGGCTCCCTGCTCCGCGGGAAGCCTGCTTCTCCCTCTCCCGTTCCCCCTGCTTGTGTTCCCTCTCTCGCTGTGTGTCTCTCTGTCAAATAAATAAATAAAATCTTTAAAAAAAAGAGCACACATGACTGAATAAGTTTTGCTTATTCTGCCTCCTCAAAAGGCCCACATCACTAGACTTTCCTTTGGTTACTTTAACCAGATAGACTTACTATAAGCCTGTTGGTTCCCCTAAAAGATTTTTCTTTTGCTCAATAGTTATTTTCCCCTGTTCCAGAGCTTTTCTGTGCTTTTAAAATAAGCAACAATTACTACAACAGTTCTCCTAGAACAAACCACCATAAAAGTGGCCGCATTCATGAAGCACTAACTCTAGAGTAGTAGTACCCGTGCTAGTCGTCATCCTTCTTGCGTAACGTGCTGTGGTACTGCATCCGTCTTACCCTGGGCACACAAAAGAGCACTCAACTTCCCAACATACTTAAGAAACATTTGTGATAGTGGTTTTTTACAAGTCTTTAATTAAAAAACTCAAAAATATATAATCAAGCATTGTACATAATGCATACATTCTTAACATCTGCAGGTAAGATAAATAACAGAAGGCAAAAGCAGATACACTGTATTGCTTCTCTCTGGCAAATCACCAATATTACCCCCTGCAGAAACGTATGATACATGTAAAAAAAAAAACATAAAAAAAAACAAGCAAAACCATGGTCTTAAAATTGTCCCTTAGTATAAACAAAATATTTAGCAATAATACAGTAGATGGGATTTTTCAAACTGACCGAAATTGATAATACTTTATACCACTGGGTTAAAGTAGCAAGCTGCTTTCCAAGCTTAAGGCCAGGGGGGGAGATGACGCAGGACAGACAGACAGACAGACAGACACACACACACACACACACTCTTTTCCTAGTTATACCCTGGCTCTGTTTGTATTTAGTAATGTCACTAATTCTATGTCTTGGATGCCATTCCTAAAGAAAACAAAATCCTCTCCCCTTGGGTTTTACTTGCAGGTCAGATGCCTGACCCCCACCCCCAACTGCTTTCTTCAGCCAGTATTACCATCTAATGCAGTGGCCCGGAGCAGGGGGGAAATAAATTCCTTCCACTTTGCAGCAAGCTAGATATCGCAGCTCTACTGAAGCAATATATACATGTTGGAACTAAAAGTGAAAAAAGCAAAAGGGTCCATTCAACACATAGCAGCTTATATCTAAATATATACATGTATGTATATGGTTTCACAGTTAAATTTTAAAAAAATTTACATTTGATATGTCCAGAAATATTTCTCCTGTAGTCTATAAATAATATTTTAATATGCTCAAATGATCAAAATGCACTACAAGAATGTATCAAATTAAATAAATTTTCTAAACCTTGACAAACAGATACTTGAAGTCAGTCAAGCTTGAGGTTTGTGTCAAGTGAGCTCCATCAGACCCTAGAACCAGGGAAGACTGAGCCCTCTAAATACGATAGGAGAGAAACTCCAAAACTTTGGAAGGAATCGGCAGCTCCTGGACCTCCTGGGTGGGCATCACTCTCCGGATCGACATGCGACACAAATGTTGAAGGCTAGGGACTTGCCTTGGAGTGGCCCAGAAATATACACTTCCATCATGTGTCCTAAACAGAAACAACAACAAAAAAACCCACAAGCTCAGTCACTTACATACATGTATTTCAACATCCTACCGCTCAAACAACTAACACCCAAGGCTGTGTATGAGAGTCACAAACTACACATTAAAACCTAATTAAGGAGGCCTAACCAATGATCTCCTCTATGACAAAGTAACAGTATTATAAAGAGCCCTTATGGAAGATTTAGTGACAATAAAATACTGGCTGCTTTGATTAAAAGCCACCTTAGGGTGCCTGGGTGGCTCAGTCGGTTAAGCATCTGCCTTTGGCTCAGGTCATGATCCCAGGGTCCTGGGATTGAGTCTTCCATTGGGCTCCCTGCAGCCTGCTGCTTCTCCTCCCTCTGCCTGCCACTCCCCCTACTTGTGCTCTTCCTCTCTCTCTGTCAAATAAATAAATAAAAGCCACCTTAAATTGCCTCTAAAAGAAAACAGAAAAATCAATTTACCCAGCAGCTAAAACACTGCCATCAGTAGAAAAGGCACAGCAAAGACCATTGCTCAAAGGTGCAACTTGAACTGGATAATCCTCATCAATTCTCCAGAACCTCACCATTCTAGAAAGGAAGTAAGTTATCCAGTGAGTATCAGAATATTTAAGGTAAAAGCAACATCTATACTTCAGATAAAAAACGCCACTCTGTTCTGAGTCACAACCACACATAGATACACACACATATCACTGCAGCAAGCAATTACGCTAACTCAATTACTCTAACTTGCTTTATAAAATATTTTCTAGCCTATACCAATCAGTAATTTGGATCAGCTCACACTTAAGAGACTATAATGTACGGCTGCCTTCCCTTCCCAGTGTTCGGATCCATAATGGTCACAACCAGAATCTTTCTCCTTATACTCAATTAATATCTGCTCTGAGAATTTTCACAGCCAAATGAAATTTCTCTGGCAAACAACAAGGATGTTAACATTAACATTATGTAATGTAACAACATTACAAAATGAAAAGACTAATTTATGAAAATATTACAATTAACAACATGTCTGTGAATCAAGATTTGCCAATCTTATTTTCCCAAAAGGCAAAAAGGTTTTACTCTTTCCGACAGATTTAAAAAGCCTTTTCACATAGGTAGAATGTGTCTAGAAACAGCAGAGACTGGATATGCAAAATCTGAACAAACAGAGAACAGTGACTGCTGGCAAAAAAACAAAAAACAAAACTTTCTCTGTTCTGGAAAAACGAGTGACTCACTTTCTGAATTAATGTGACCAAACTACTTAATACTGTATACCATGCACATGGTATAATAAAAGCATGAACAAAAGGAATGGCGATACCTAGGTTCTGCTTCGTACCAATAATCGTACCAGTGTATCTTACTCGTGTGACATTTCATCTTGTAGCCGCAAATCCAGTGGACACAGTGACTCAGCTTTTACCATTTATTTCACTTTGAAAATGCCCTTCTGCTTCAATCTTTACAAGCTATTACTGAAAAATAAATCTGCGAGCTAAAAGCTAATTAAAAATCTACCCAGTCTGCCTACACTAGTTAACACACAAGAAACACAGGGAAAGGCATAGATTATCTTTAGTTTGCATGGATACTCTTCTTCAGGCCAATATTCTTTAAGACACACATCTCCCAAAGTCTTGCCTAGAGAAAGAGACATTAAAACCCACACAGCAGAAAGGTTTTTTTAAGCCTTGAAAATGTTTCCAGTAAGTAGAAAGATGAAAGGAAATCTTTAAAAGATAATAATAGGTCAAACTATAATTCACACACTTACTTATCATCAGCAAGGCTTGCAACATGCAGTCCATCATGACTAAAAGACACAGATCGTACCCATCGGTCATTTGCTCCTCCAGCAAATATTGGAGTAGGTGGGGGAAACAGGTGCCTGAGGTCAAATACACGTTTTCAGTGAAAATGAGAGTCACTTCAAGAAGCGAAACTACCCAGGTACAAAGTACATCTGTCTTTGAATTATGTTTAAACTGACCTTAATGACCACAATTGAGGAGACTGAGTAGAGCTAATCCAAATTAAATGAAAGGAACCTTAAAAGAATTACTAATCTCCTTTATACAATGTGGTTCAAGACACTAAGATTAACTCCAATGTCAGTTTCAACCGTTTTTCAAAAACCTTGACACGAAACTCTAAATATAATTAACCACTTCTACAGAGTCGTATACTGTCGAATGACAACAACATGATCTGTTATCAAGAGAGCCAATGATAGACTACAATTTTAATCCTACATGTTAGTGATTCTTTTCATGTAGTTTCTTAAAAGCTATACTAGGGCGCCTGGGTGGCTCAGTTGGTTAAGTGACTGCCTTCGGCTCAGGTCATGATCCAGGAGTCCCGGGATCGAGTCCCGCATCGGGCTCCCTGCTCAGCAGGGAGTCTGCTTCTCCCTCTCCCGCTCCCCCCTCTTGTGCTCTCTCTCTCACTCTCTCTCTCAAATAAATAAATAAAAATAAAATCTTTAAAAAAAAAAAAAAAAAAAAGCTATACTAATAGCCAGAGATGAACCACAGACTACAATTAATTCATGCTGTACCCACCCAAATTCCATCAGAATGTCTCCAGTATGTGGATCCCAGATATATACTCGAGTATCATAAGATGCAGTAGCCAGTAATGCTCCATCAGGAGAAAAGTCACAAGCTACAACATCATGGTGGTGTCCTTCTAGTTTCCGTATCATGGTATATTTATCCATATTCCAAAGGAAAACCTGCAATAAAAAGGCAAATGTTATAGCTTCAGTCAGACACACAGAGGACAAAATGGCACAACTTAATCTAAAAACTGCTAAATTTAATTAACATTAAACATTATAAATTATGAATAATTAAAAGAATATGTATGCTCAGTGTCATAGTCAGATTAAAATCAGTCTTTAAGTTAATTAAAGTAGACATGCAAATTCTATTTCAAATGTTTCTGTTAAATGTTAATTTAAAAATAAGCCTAAACATAAAAAAGGCAATGCAATTTAACCACAAAGTTATACTGAAATCCATTTATTCCAAAAACTAATTAACTAAAATATATACAGAAATAAATAGGGTTAAGTACTACAAACCCCCTTCTTTTTTTTTCCAGAAACTACCAAATTTTTAAAAAATATACAGACAGAAAATGTAATGTTAACAAATTGTTACTCCATTGGCATCTCCCTTTGAGATAATCACTTGTTTACAATAGGCTTGGGTCACCAACGTGAGCCTAGGAAGAGAAACAGATACTGCAAGCAAAGAGAATTTTCACAGCCAAATGAAATTTCTTTGGCAAACAACAAGGACGTTAAACCACATTACAAAACGAAAAGACTAATTTATGAAAATATTACAATTAACAACGTCTGTGAATCAAGATTTGCCAATCTTAATCTTCCCAAACCAACCACAATCATTAGTCATTTTAAGTATAAAACATTTAAATTACTTTAGTACAAGTTTACATAGTTTTCAACTCTGTAAGATCAGTACTTAGACTGTGCAGAATAGTTCTGAATAGGATTCAAATGTTTACTTCAGTCTAGTTATAGGAAACATGAGCTTGGAGGTTTACAACAATCCTAATAAGACAATCTCTCCTCTTGGAGTAAAGCAATCCTTTTTGCTACTTTTTTTCTGCACAGACACAATATTATTACTTCCAAAGAAAAATAAATACAAATTTTAAGTTGGATCAAAGTCTTAAGGTATCTCTAACATCTCAAAGAATTCCAAAAAAAATAGCACAGAGAAACCATTTGAAAGCCAATTACATTACATTAAATTGGTTTCACATGTCAGACTCCCAATTCCATGAGACTGGAAGATTAATTTACTTGGAGGAGTCAGTGGGTTTCACTGCGGGGTGAAATTACTTTAAAAAAGAAAAAAAGAAAGAAAGAAAAGCAGAAAGTGGACATCGACCAGCACCTGTGTACGTACAGTACACCTTGCAGCGGAATGCAAGGTTACTTCATCCTATGGTAAAGGTCGCCCCCAGCCCGGTAGCCAGAGATGCCACTCTTTCTGCCCAGCTAACACCATTGTGCGCCTGTGTGCGAGTGGTGCCAGCATAACCTCAATCACACCAATATTGCTGCCACCACCTGTGACAGGGAAAGCAAGAAGCATATGGAAAACACACAGCCTAAAATAGCAATGTCAATATCTAGCTTTGTTCTTCTTATGATTTTTAAAGAACTGAATACTTTTTTTCTAAACTTCTAACATTTGCAACTATTATCTTAACATACTTCTTGGCTAAATAAAATGCATTTAAAACCAGCCTCCCACCCCCAGTAATTCAGAGTGTATTCTGAATATCCCATGTATTTGGACTTCAACATTTTTCATAAACATCTGAAGCTAATAAGATCTCTTTATAGTAAGTCAGAGCTGGTAGACAACTAAAAGAGAGTTCATTAATAAGCATAACCCTCTCAAGAGTCACTTTATACTTAATCTGTCCACAGGTATGCTATGCAAGACAGACCATGTCAATTTCGTCTATACTTCACTCTAGACATACATGAGTGCTGTTTTTATTATTAGATTTTCAAGTTACTTTTTTTCAGTTAAATGTCCAGGACCAGCTGGGAATCAAAACTTTTTAAACAGCAAACTGGACAAAAAAAATAGAACAACAGAGAAGAAAATAATTAGCGGGAATGTCTTAACATTTGGACTAGATCTCTTCTATAGCACGTAAACTTTCCTAGATCTTAGAAAAAGTAAATTTGACATACCCCTTACTTTATGAATATTATCTCTGACTAAAAGCAATCCAATTTCTCACTCCACAATCAATAACTGTATTTCCCTCATGCAAATTCTCCCCCATCGTGAAATAAAATATTTAAGATATTCATGACACCGAGCACAGACTTATAAGTTACTTAGATTTAAAATGATTATGCACACATTATTATAATCCAGTTCACAAGGAATGTACAAGAACTTTGATACATACTGCTTTACTGGCTCCCACTGAACACAGCATAGAAGAGTCAGGAGAGAATGCACAGCTATATACCCAGTTCTGATGGCCCCTCAATACTTTCATCATGTTTCCTGAACAAAAAGAAATAACCTGTATTAACCCTAGAGTTCACTTCAAATGAGCAGCATTTCAAAAATGGCAGAATCAGAGAATCACACACTTCTAGAGCAGCAGCGATTTATCTGTAACAAGGGTTAGCTATAAACTAGTTGATTATTTCATAAAGTTCTACTGGAACACAATCATGCCCCTTTGTTTGTTGTGTTACAATGGCAGAGGTAACTAAGGCAGAGACAGCATGGTCCACGAGCCTAAAATATTTACCATCTGGCCCTTCAGGAAAAACCTGCTGACCATTCACCTATAGAAGATAGAATTCTTTTAGTCTAATCCACTTACTCTACAAATGAAGGACCTGTAACACTTCAAGGCTGAGACCTGAGAACACCGTCAAAATGCCTTTCATCCTTTTTCCTTTCTGATAACCTATATTCCACTCCAAAGCCCCTGTGCATTATAGCGATTATGTCTGTATATTTTAACTCTTAATTTAACAAATACTTACTGAATGTCGACTGTATGTCAGGCACTGAGGAGACAGCTATGAGTAAGACTAAGTCCCAACTCTCCTGAGCTTACATTTTACTGAGGCCACATTTTTTTTTTGTTTTGAGGGGTGGGGAGGAGGAGAGGGAGAGAGAGAATCCCAAGCAGGCTCTATGCCCAGCATGGAGCCCGACGAGTGGCTTGATCTCACGACCCTGAGATCATGACCTGAGCTGAAATCAAGAGACGCTTAACCAAATGAGCCCCAGGTGCCCCTGAGTCTATATTCTTAAAACATATGCACACAACTGAAAATGTGTTGAGAAAGCAAGCAGCTTTCGATATGCAAAAGAAAATAAAAATTTAATAACCGAACTGTTATAATTGTTGGGATATCTCCACCCCTCAAAGCCGAGCATTCAGAGAATGCTAAGATGCAGAGGAGGTCCATCGTGGTTTGGTAAGATGAGCGTATTATTTTAGTAGGCAATGGTTATTACCCATCAGCTGGAACAAGTCTCCAAACCTCAGAGTTTTGTTTCCTACTACATTCAATTTAAGTCACAATACTTCCAAAGCAAACCCTCAACCTTGAGCCTGAGGCTGTTAGAGGACTAGCAGATCTTATTTAAATGTAAGGTGTTAGCCAAAACTGTAAACTTTCTTATTAGTGGCTAAGAAACGGAAAGAGATGCTCATCCCTGGTCCTCTCAAATGAGGTAGACTTTCCGAAACTGTCTATGCACTGCAATTAACGAAGTTTCAGAAAAACCTGAGTACTTAACACTAACATACCTTTATTCTTTTATTAAAGATATTTATTTATTTATTTATTTATTTATTTATTTATTTATTTGTCAGATAGAGAAAGAGAGTGCACAAGCAGGGGGAGCAGCGGACAGAGGGAGAAGCAGGCTCCCCGCTGAGCAGGGAGCCCAATGCGGGGCTTGATCCCAGGACCCTGGGATCATGACCTGAGCCAAAGGCAGCCACCTGACTGACTGAGCCACCCAGGCATCCCTAACATACCTTTTATTATACTGGATAGCAAGTCTTTTGATAATTTCTTACTTAACCTATCCAACTTATTATTATGCTTATTAATTTTTAGGATCTATAAATCCTGGTATGTAAATGTCTTAATCTAAGTTTTATTAGATTACTAAATTGTGTTACTTCGAGAGCTACTTAAATTTTTGCTAAGCAAATGAAGTTAATAACCTTCCCTAAGATAAAGAAAATAAACTAACACATTTATAAAATGCTAAAATTGACCCAGATTTTGTCCTCATATAGTTGATACAGATCTGTGTGGTTAGTTTCTAAATAATATCAGATTGTTTAGAGTAACTGCTGGTTCCTGTTCTGGGTCACATTTATGGTTCCGTTTGATCTGCACAAGGAAAGGGACCAAACGATTAAGCAGAGAACAGGAAACTTTGATCATAGGCCACTTTTAAAGTCAAATGCCCCAAATGATCAACACTTCTTGACATCTCTCACTAGTAATGTTATGAAACCCATTCTGTTTCACAGCCTGGAAAAAAGACATACCATCATCTTTCAGGTCCCACACTCTCAGAGTTTTGTCTCTTGAAGCTGATACTAGGATCAAGCTCCCATCTGGAGCAAAAGTTAAATCTCTGACCACTTCAGTATGATCTACCAAGTTAAGGAGGAGTTTTCCTAAATGCAATGGAAGAGGGAAAAAAGACAATGTTGTTAATTTTTATCAGCTTCTTTCTTTAAAATAGGGTTCTTCACCATAAAACACATTATATAGAAATACTTGTCACCTCCTTAGTTTCCCAAGTGTAAAGTGACTTAATAGTGCTTTTACTATCACCTTTAAATATTCTCTATTTACACAGTTGTAAAATGTATTATTTCCAGGATAACAAAGCCTAAATTTATTAGATCAGCTTAAAGAGAATTCCTGAAATGTAAACAAGTTAATTTACCATCAGGAAAACCTACCTTATCACTTTTTAATCTTTGTATAGTATGATTTTAAATATAAAATCCAATTTTCCCTTTTCTTTTTCTTGGATTACTAACAGACTGTCAAACTCCCCAAAAAGATTCATGTTATCTCACAACCACCTAAATTTTCAAAAATAATCAGTGAAAAAATATACTTTATTCATCTAATATTGTGAGAGTTCTGTTTTCTATGAAAATCTATGTGCTTTCCTTAAATTTTTTTTAAGAATCCAATCAAATTTACTGACTCTTTATCCTCATTCAATATTAGTATCACCTGCTGTATTCTACTCTACATAGTTTTAATGCTCATTTAAAAAAAAAGGCCTTCACATTTTTGGCATATACTATCAGCCAGAAACTGTTTTAGTCAGTGAATAACACGTTCACTTTTAATTGCCCAAAGAATTTAACTTCTCAACCTATCTAGTTAAACTTTAGATACAATGTCACTAAAACTTCCAAAGGTTAGACAATGATTGTTGAAAACCAGATTTGCCTTGAAAGCCTCCAAGCTATCACTGAAAAAGTATGTAAGACAACACCTTGCCATTTGAGCCATAAACTAAGTTACTAATTTATAAATGATAATTAACTAAACATTCCTTAGGCATGTCCTTCTTGCTGTAACATTCTCTGAAGAGTGACCAAGCAGTGAGAACTCTATTTTCTTAAAATAAAACCATGAGCTGAAGATGCTATGCAGGACAATCATAAAGACACATCCATAGAACCAATTCTCGCTTTTCAGTAAGTTAAAATCCTCAAATCACATAGTGCCTAGGAGAGATGCCCTGCATCATAAAATAATCAGGTTTGCTTTTCAAACTATGGCCCCATACCTGTATATACATCCCATATTTTGATACGTCCATTGTTTAACCCTGTGGCAAGGAGCAGCTGATCCTGTCCAAATCTGAATTGATGCCATTCTATGTTGACACAGCGACTCTGTTTTTCTGGAACTGAAGATCCAAAAGCAAGACTCCAGACTATGTCACCACAGTCTATAATATGTTCACGAGGCTTATTTTTCTGACCACCATCACTGTTTTGTCTTGACAATCTCAAACTGCTTGAATTGGTGATATTTTTGGTGCCATGCAAGAGACTGAAGGGAAAAAAGGTCATATTGACATCTAGTTACTATTTACTCTGGACTCCTACAGATACTAAATGATAAATGTTTGTTAAAATAACCTCAATATTATCACAGTGATACTGAATAACAATCAAATTCTATGGATGGGAAGGCGAAAAGTTGCTATTAGCTATGAGCATATGACCAAATAAACTCAAATCAAAAGACATTTTCAGTTGCTAAGAAAGAGATTAAGTTCAACAATAAAGCAATGTATAATTTCTTTGTGTCAAAATTTTCCTCAAAACCACTATATCAATTAGGACTCCTTTAGCTAACCTAAAATAAGTATAAACAAGCAAAAAACAAAACAAAAAACCGGATAAGATATTCATATAAAGGTCAACTAGACACAAAAAGGAGGGAGAGATTAGATTTAATACATATTTTAGAAAAACTTTCAACAAATAAATCCACCAGAGGAACTTTAGGTACATAAAAAATAATTACACAATCATCATAACACTGTTATCTAATAAAATGTTGTGAAATCCAAAAAGCATCACATAACAAAGGTCACCTGCCCTGGCACAACACAATATATACACTACCAAGGAACCAGTAATCTGCTTTTTAATACAAAGACACAAAAGCATCTGAGAAAGTATTATATAATGTATAAGGCCAAATAATTCTTCCTACAAATTTTCCAATATATTCAGCTTATGATTAAAATACATTTACAATAGCCTACAAAGGAAAAACTTAAATATCAAAATCTTTTTATTACTCCACACAGAAAATAGTAAATTCTACAAAGAGATACAAAACACAGAAAAAGAAGAGAATCTTACAAGTTCTTAAGGCACTGGGACCACGGAACAAGCTTTACTGTACGATGTCCTTGTGACCAAGCAAAGTACGAACCATCTGGAGCAAAAGCAACAGTCCAATTTTCACGACCACATTTCTTGTCAAAAGGAGCTACTGGAGCTAAAAGTTCACCTATAGTACGTGATCTCACTAAAAGAAAAAAATATATATATGTCACATATAACCAATAATGAATTTGAGACTGCCTCCATATTAATTTGGGACTCTCAACTCCATTGAGTTTCCATGCAGACAAGGAATAATAAGGAGTTCTGATTTCTACCCTCTGAAGGGAGATAATGTGCTGTGAAGACCCTTTAATGATATAACTAACTTCAAGTTTTGATAAAGTGATTTTTAACATCTCCCACCCAAGAGCTTGTTTAGAAAGCTTCAATAAAAAACCTGGTTAAGTGATAATAATGTAATGATATATCAGGGTTAGCAATTACTAAAGTCCTGACTTTTGCATTGTCTTATGTTTTCATCAAATTACTAACATTTAAAGTGCAACAGGCTAACTTTGTAAGAAAAGTAACTTCCAGTAAATTTGTAGTTTTCAAAAACCACAAACCACTATAAAATACATTATATCATTATTCAAAGGAAAGCACTATTAAATGGTCTCTTTAAACATGAATATTCTTTTTAAGATTTTATTTTTCAAGTTATCTCCACACCCAACGTGGGGCCTGAACTCACAATCCCGACACCAACAGTCACATGCTCCACTAAGTGAGCCAGCCAGGCGCCCCCACATGAGTATTTTTTGAGGCCCAGGTCACCAAAAAAAAAAAAAAAAAAATCACAAAACTCCTAGAACTAGAAGGGACTTAAACGTTATTTAGTACAATCTCCCAACCAGTGCTTTAAAATGCATTACACATTTGTGATCCTCAAATAGTGGTCCTCAAGTGTCTTAATGGTGGGCCATAAACTGACCCCAAAATGGAAGTGATTCTTTTGGTTTTTAAGGACAGAGAATAAACAATCTCATAGATTTTTAATTTAGTTAAGAGTACTTAAATTTAGGGGCACCTGGGTGGTTCAGTCGGTTAAGCATCTGCCTCCAGTGTGGGTCATGATCTCAGGGTCCTGGGACCGAGCCCTACGTTGGGCTCCCTGCTCAATGGGAAGTCTGCTTCTCCCTCTCCCTCTGCTGCTCCCCCTGCTTGTACTCTCTCGCTCATGCACTCTCTCAAATAAATAAAATCTTAAAAAAAAAAAAAGAGTACTTAAATTTATCATTCATAACAAAAACTGGCGTTATTACCGGAGGATACAGGGACTTTTTGTTCTGCATTTAACATGAAGTATGATCAACAAGCTCCTACTGTAGATGTGTGCATGCAAACTTGGCCAGAATTTCCTCAATTTGGGGAATCTTTTTTTTTTTTTTTTAAAGATTATTTATTTATTTGACAGAGAGAGAGAGAGCCAGAGAGACAGGGAACACAAGCAGGGGGAGTGGGAAAGGGAGAAGCAGGCTTCCCGCCGAGCAGGGAGCCCGACGGGGGGCTCAATCCCAGGACCCTGAGATCATGACCTGAGCCGAAGTCAGTCACTTAACCAACTGAGCCACCCAGGTGCCCCTGGGGAAAGAATCTTTATCAGTGTATCACCATTGCTTTCTTGGGTTGGTCTTGATTTCAAATTTTGCTACTCTTCCTTAGGTATAAATTAGTATCACTTTAGTTTCCCTACTATCTATTTTGTGATTAGTTGTCTGGCTAACTCTTACAGTGTATTTTTAGGTTTTTGGCTTAAACTTCCCAACAACTAAACTACATATATCCCACGTATTGCAGTTCAAATAAGAACCACTTATACTCTTACTGCTAGACCATATACATACAACCCCCCCCACCATGGACTCATTGAGGTGACACTTCAAGTCTCAATGTGTGCTCTGACAATAGCCAGTGGAACACCCGGCATATGACTGGTGATCAGTAAATATTTATTGAATAAACATAGAAGCACACGTATAAGTTCCCATTCTTAAATGATTTCAACATTTCCTTGTCCAAGTTTTTGGTACATTAACAAATGAGCTATGGTTTAAAAAGCAAAAGAGGGGTGCCTGGCTGGCTCAGTTGGTAAAACATGTGACTGCTGATCTTGGGGCTGTAGGTCTGAACCCCACGTTGGGTGTAGAGATTACTTAAAAATCTAAAAAAAAAAGGTAAGAAAAATTGAGACCCGTATTTCTGATATTCACAAATATGAATACCTAATAAGGCTTATCCTATTTTTGTGCAGCTGACATTATCAAAAATCTTCCTCCTTGCTACTCCACCCACTCAGTCCCGATTCTGACCTAAGCTTAATCCTGCTCTCACATGATAGTCATATATTGAAGACAGCCATGACATCAGCAACTAAATCTTTTCATCAGGCTAAACTCCCATAGGCCTTTCAATCATTCCTTAGATTACATGGTTTCAAGTCCATTCTCCAACTTCGCCTTCATCACTTTTCTGGAGAAACTCCAGTTGGTAATGGTCTTCATAAACGTGGCACCCAAAACTAAACACAATACCTCAGGTGTGGTTTGATCAAAGCAGCAGAGCCCCCACCTATTCCCACCCCAATTAAGATGACATTACTTTAATCAGCAGTTACACGACTTTCTTAATATAAAATCCACAAACCAGTGACCCTCATATGCCTACAGAATGATTTTTTTTTTAAGATTTTTATTTATTTATTTGACAGAGAGAGACAGTGAGAGAGGGAACACAAGCAGGGGGAGTGGTAGAAGCAGGCTTCCTGCTGAGCAGGGAGCCTGGGGGCTCGATCCAAGGACCCTGAGATCATGACCTGAGCCTAAAGCAGGCGCTTAATGAATGAGCCATTCAGGCGCCCCTAAGCTAATTTATTCTTAAACATATAGAAATTCAATAAATGGGGTCATTATTTTATTTTTTTTAAAGATTTTATTTGACAGAGAGAGACAGCGAGAGCAGGATCACAAGCAGAAGGAGTGGGAGAGGGAGAAGCAGGCTTCCCGGCGAGCAGGGAGCCCAACTCGGGGCTTGATCCTAGGACCCCAGGATCATGACCGGAGCCCAAGGCAGGCACTTAACGACTGAGTCACCCAGGCGCCCCGGGGTCATTATTTTAAAACTACCAAATAGATGCTATGCTGTCTCAAGTTATTAATAATTAGTTTGGTGTTTCCTTGTTAACAGGTATATCAAATGATTCTTTTCTCCCAAATGATCTTTGCATCAAATGATTCAAGCACTCATTTAGATACTGGTACAGTATTATCAAGTAGCGCAAGCTTATAATGAGGCGCTTCGAAAAAAAAATTTTTTTAATTTTATTTTTTTTAAAGATTTCATTTATTTATTTGACAGAGAGAGAGAGAGCACAAGCAGGGGGAATGGCAGGCAGAGGGAGAAGCAGGCTCCCCGCAGAACAGGGGAAGCCCGACGTGGGACTCGATCCCAGGACCCCAGGATCATGACCTGAGCCGAAAGCAGTCGCTTAACCAACTGAGCCACTCAGGCGCCCCTGAAAAAAATTTTTTTAAGTTAAACCTTTATTACCTGCAGCTGTTTAATATATGATTTAATAACCCTGTATAAGGGAAAAGCTGCCTACCATGGGAACTCAGCCATAAAATACAATACTACATTATCTGTACAGGAGTAACACACTGAGTTACTGCTGAACCAAGCGAACCAGATTTAGCTCCTTCTTCACATTCCTCTCCGCAATTTCATAACCAGAAAGGGAGGATCTGGTATTGCGCCTTGTGAAAGAGGGCCGTAGCTCCAGGCAGTACTCCCTGTCTCACAGGACTTCTTTAATCAGTCAAGGAATCTTGCCTCTCCTCTTTCAGTACTTGAGAAACAGAGAGCTGTAATTAATATCCAAGAAAAGAAGGGAAAAGTTAAGTCCTTCCTGAAAGATACAAAGCTACATAGAGATGTTACTGTTTCACTCTGTATCCAAATGGTACTTCCAAAGTAAAGAAAGAAACAAAGAGGGTGCCTGGGTGGCTCAGTTGGTTAAGCAACTGCCTTCAGCTCAGGTCATGATCCTGGAGTCCCAGGATCGAGTCCCACATCAGGCTCCTGGCTCAGTGGGAAGACTGCTTCTCCTTCTGACCCTCTCCCCTCTCATGCTTTCTCTCTCTCTCTCTCTCTCTCAAATAAATAAATAAAATCTTTAAAAAAAAGAAAAAAACAAAAACTGGGTTTTGGGTTGTTTCTTGTTTTTTGTTTTCCTAAAGCTTAGGAAAGGACAAAGTTCAGATATTTGGGACTTGGCTAATAATTTTATACTACAGCCAGGAAATAACACTGAGACCTAACTAAATAAGAAAAATTTTAACTGAAAAGGCTACTATTTAGTGGATGGTTCTTCTACCTTATGCAGGTATGCTCAGTAGCTCTATCCAGCCCTTAGAAGACAGGACTGGAAAGTTTTCAAAATAGTTCATCAAGATGAAGTAAAACAGATAAATGAAAGGCAGATCACTTATCTGTGATACTATCGTGTAGGAGAGGAGGGAAAAAAGCCCACTGGACTAGGAATAAGAACTTTTGGGTTCCATGTTCCACTTTAGAACCTACTTAATAGTCTTAAAATACTAAAATAAAATTAGGCATGAATTTCGTTTTCTCTGTATTTTTAAAATAGTCATTAAAACCAGGGTTAAAGTCCCCTCCTAACCTGCCATTCAACCTTACCCTTAAGAGAACAAAAGTCCAGAATTCTAAGATAGCCGTCTCTAGATATAAAAACTGAACCCACATACAGGATAGAGGGCCTTTAGGTTACTTCAGCTTCTCCCTCTAGAAATACCTCCTCCATGTATTTAAAGGCATACATAAAGAACGGGGAAATGCAAAGGGTCTCTGCTCAGTAGCCACCTCCAATTTTCATTTAATTAACACAGTAAGTTTAGTGTTGGACTTTTTGTTGGGGCGGGTGCTAAACCTGTTTTTTTTTAAAAGGAAACTGTACATATATAAGATGTATAATATGACTTCAGTTCAATGTTTACTAAGCCTGTCCATCAATGCACAGCTCTAACTCCCCCCAGAACTGTGCCAGTTATTTTCCCGTAAGAGGGAATTTAAATGTGAGGTGCTCTCAACGGAGCCCCCGAGGCGGTCTTCACGCAAACGTCTAGGATCTATTGCCCTGACTTCGGTGTGGCAGGGCTAGCCTCTAGACCAGTTTCCAGACAGCCTTTTCAGAGAGTGCTCTTTCATACAAGAGCCTTTCTTCTGTCACTCCACCCAACCATTCTGCTCCTCCCCGCTCCTATGTGTAGAAAAGATAATTGAGTCTCCTCCCCCGAACCGCTGCTTTCCTTAACGCCGCACCATTTTTTGCTTTTTCCAGGCTGATGGCACCTCTTCGGTCGCATTTCTCCTTTAAGAGTGGTTGATATACATGAGGACCCCTCCCCTTTCATTACACTCCGAACACATAAGTTTACTTTTCCCGTCGTAAAATCAGAGAGCCCAAGACTTCCCCAGCACTCGCCTATCCACTCGACGCCCCAGAGGATCCCAGGACGGCCGTGCGCGGACCTCTTTAGAGGAAATTGGGGTTCCCCCGAGGGTGGGTGTCCACCCCCGGCCACACGGTGAGGACGGCCCTGGGAGCCCAGGTTCCCCTGGACCCGAAGATCCGCCCACTGCCTCCCGCCGAGCCGGGCGCACAGTAGGTGCTGCATCAATGTCGACCCCATTTACCCCTCGGCGACACCCCCCGGAGGGGCCGCTTCCTTCCTCTTCGCTCCAGGGCTTGGCCCCGGCTCACCCTTCTTCACTTAAGACTCAGACGCTTCCTCCTCCGGGGACTCCCTGCCTCTCCGCAGCCCCGGCGCTCTCACCAGCACCCCTCACCCACCGTCCCATTCCTCACCGATCTCTTTCTCGTTGACCCTCGGGGGAAAGCTGGCCATCTATGGGGCACCGTCTGATTCCGGGGACGCGATGCGGACGCAACGACAGAGAAGGGATCGGCGAGCGCTGAGGGGCGTGACGCGGGCTCGGTCCCTCCCGGACCGGGGGACGGAGGGGGGGGGCGGGGGCGGTGGCGGGAGTCTCTGCCGACTGCCCCGGGAAAGACGCGGAAGGCCTCGGACCAAACTACGGAGTCAAACACAGACAATAGACCCCGTTCCCTGCCTCAAGCCTACGGACCGCGACACTTCCTCCAACGCCGACGACCGCAAACCAGACACTGGAGACAAAATGGCGGGCGGCGCGGGAGATAGCAGGGCGGTGCGGGCGGGGTCTCGTGACGCCATCGCCCGAGGCCCCGCCCCCCGACGCTCGGGACGTGACGGCCTGGGCTTGGCGCCCCGCCCCCCGCCGGGTGCGCGCGGGCGTTTCCGCGAGGGCAGGACCGGCTGCGGCAGGAAGAGTGCCGAGGCGGAGGCGGAACCGGGGCTGCCTCCCCAACCCAGCCGAGGCCGGAACGTTGAGTACGAACTGTGCTCCTAGCTCGGTCTTGTTCCCCCTCCGCCCCCCCGTCCCCACCTCCCGGGACCGCAGCGTGGTCTGTATTTCTAAGTTCAGGTGCCTTCCAAAAGGCAAACGGAGAATTGTATAATACATATTAGCCCACCGCTTAAAAGATGGCGTGGAATTTAAACTGGCTGAACCAAAAGGAACAAAAAAGACATTTAAGATTTTACCCCGATTTGGCCACCTCCCCAGCCCTTACGTGCTTGATGCAAAAAATGAGTTGAGAATGAACACCGGTCGCTATGCCCCAGGCTTGTGGCGGCGGTCATCCTGACCTGGGCGGCCGGTGTTGGCAAGGGTCGAGGTGCCCGGGCGTGCGGGCAGCCCACCCTGCCCGAGGACCCCCCTGCGCTGCCTTTGTGCTGGCTGCTCCTGCATCCGGACGGCCCCGCAAGGCGGGTGGTCGGCGCTGCCCGGGCCTCTGCCGAGGCAGACTCTGCCGGATCAGCTCAGACCGAGGCCTCCGGGTTCACACAGGGCTGATGAAAGTGTCTGTCTGCCAGAGCCCCGTTGGTTCCCGATCACAGATGACATACTTGCATTTTAAGGGGCCCTTCTGTGGACTCTAATCCGTGTTCCAGTGGAGGACATCCAAGGCTGGGAATTTCAAGTATGTGGCAGATACTGCTGGGAGAGGAGTTGCATTAGTCAAACTCTTCCGAGAGTTCTCAAATGACAACACGTCGGGCATGTCTCCTTTTCTTTGCATGTTAATTATTCCAATAGTGAAATGTTTAATAGCAGGTAAAAGAAATCAACCCCTCTCTTTTATTTTCAGTCAACATATTTATTTTTTTTATATAAAGATTTTATTTATTTATTTGACAGAGAGAGAGCACAAGTAGGCAGAGTGGCAGGCAGATGGAGAGGGAGAAGCAGGCTCTCCCCTGGACAGGGAGCCGGATGTGGGGCTCTATCCCAAGACCCCAGGATCATGACCTGAGCCGAAGGCAGCCGCTTAGCGGACTGAGCCACCCAGGCGCCCCTCAGTCAACATATTTATTGACTGCTTACTCTGTGCTAGGCACTGGGGCTAGTTGTTGAGTATTTAGAATCGAACAAAACAATTTTAATGCAGTCTTGTAGCTCATATATCAACATTTCTATCAGTCCCTTTTCATTGTTTAACCAACCTTTATTACCTCTGTTCACTTATACTATACCCTACAAATTCATGGAAAATACCAGTTCTTGAGTGCCTGAATTCCTATGGTGGCTTTTTTAGACAATTGTTTAATTCCACTGTAGTTATTCCTGCTCTCCAACAAACTTCCTGACC